>NW_020884872.1:29564517-30048965 GCF_003945725.1 Corapipo altera
GGGGGGGGGGGGGGGGGGGGGGTGTTCCTCAATGGGCATGAGGACAAAAACACCCTTCTATCTGCCAGGCCTCTTAGCACCTAGTTTGTAGCCTGATGAGTCAGGCTGCTCTGGGCAGAGGGTGCAAATAGTCTGTTGACAACAGTTTCTGGGAAATGGCATGGAAGGCTATAGAATACACAGTTTTGGGTTACACCCATCCAGTGATGAACTGGGCCCAGCTGTTCTAACTAGGACAGTGACTCAGGAGGGTTGAGAGAAAGAAGTGTCTCCCAGTAGCTAGCAACGACCAGGAAAGCTCTCCATCATGTAGCAAGAGAATAGGGAGCATGCCAGAAATCAGTAGTCTCAAGGAAGTGTAATGACTTATATATTGGATGTATAGAATGCTTGGTAAATGTTGAAGAAAAAACAGTCATTTGTAGAATGTGGTGCACATGTCTATATCCATAAATCTGATATTCCATATCTGTCATGACCACACTTTTAAAGTAACCCCCCTACTAAAGTACTCTCTGGCACTCATTTTAGAGAAACTAATCACTATGAACTGAAAGTACACTTCCAAAAGAACGCACGCAACTGTCAGTGCTGACAAACTGTGACTCAGGAGCAAAGTATGCATTTTTCGCAGAGCAGAGGATGTTTCCTAGAGTTTACTAAGAGTGATGTGAATGAATTGATTCTGAAACATTAGTAAGAGTCCAGTTAGAAAGCAGTAATTTGCAAATTTCTGGTTTTCCACCGTAGAGCTGTTTTCCCAGGTGAGTTTTACAACCTAACCTGTTATGTCAATTACTCAGTCAACTGTCTGAGTGTACCTAAGCACCGAGTAAACACATAATTGGGAAAAGCCTGTCATTGCTACCAACTGCAGGCCTCTGAGGCATGTTTCAGGTCTCAGACCTCTGCACCGGTGCCTAGGCTGCTAGCGGGACTGCATTTTTCAGAAATCAGTCAACACCAAGAAACCAGACAGGGGTCTGTGTCCTTCAGTATCCAGGAGTAACTGGCCTGGCTGAACTTCAGAACAGCACAGTGCGTTGTTCCAGTTGGGCCTGAAAGGTACGGCTCCTGTCCCCACACAGCAATCAGTGATGTTGTAAGTGGTGACTATGTCACAGTTGTTAATTCAAAGGCTGTTTGGTAATTCCACCGAGGTTCTGCACAGGACTCTTTTGACTTATAGTTTAATATGGGTTAATGTGGAAGGCAAGAAAGGAACACTAATTTTTGTCAGAGAGACTATTTATACGTAGTTAAATCTTGCTACAGCTTACTGCAGCACCATAAGCTACAAATCGTTGAAAACACACACCAGTTCTGAGTATCCTACAGTCTGAACACACATATTTTAGCACACCAACAGGGGTTGTGGCCACCAAGATCCTTATTCCAGAAAATCCTAAATTTTGAGGTGGTTGATTTTCTGGTCATCCAAGTCCAAAGTCCAAATCAACACTGAGTAGCTACATATCCTACTAGATCCCACCCCTTAATGCCCTCTTGTACAAAACTCTCTCTTCTTAGAGAGAACAGGGTAGCAACAGAAACATAAGGACACACACATCACATTGTACTCAGTGCTTTTAGTGTTACTCCTGCAAAGGCATGTCAGACTCATTTAGTACATGTCACAGTAACCTGGAACAGGTTCTCGTGTACTGAGATTTTTTCAGTTATACTGCTTGGCATTTCCACAGAAAAGAGAGGGAGTGCATAGTTCATATTTGATCAGGTGTATCGATCTGCACTTGAAGCAAATTTATACTGGATAGAACAACTGATCTCAAAATGACATTTTAAGTAAGTGAGAAACATGAATATACCAGTTAACTCAACAGACAGCATTTGGAATCTGGTTTAAAATAAAAATCAATGTTTAATTTTTTTTTTTTTTGAAAAAGCTAGAAAATATTTCTTAAGTTCTACATCAAAATCACTTCTTCACATTTCCAAATGCAACTGCTGCTTAAGCAGAGGAGTTCTTGGCAGTTAGGAGACTGTCGCTGCAACACTTAGCCAGGAATGCATGCTCAGAGCACCTTTCTCCTCCTGGCCCACCCAAGATCCACCTGTGGATTTCTTTACAGAATGCTTCTTCTCTGTATTTTCTGTGACTCCTTTCCATGCCTCCTGAGAATAGTTGTTGGGAACTTATCCTTTTTGCCTTCAACTCAAAGAAGCTATATAGCTTTGTTGATTTCCGCTGTGACTAAACAGGTTCAAAGCCCCACTTTTTTGGCTTTACCACGTTGCTGCTTCACTAAATCAGCCATGCTTGTATTACTGACATTACCTGAGTAGTTCTGGTTTGAACCAAAACAGTTCTCAAGGCAGATCCTGGAATGGCTTCCGGGTGATTTGTCTCCTTCGGACTTCCTTGAGGCGGAGACAGTATGTTAGCACTAACAATACACATCAGAACCAAAGCAAGTGACACCTTCACTAGCAAGTAGTTGAGTCATTGAAATGAAAATCAAGTTTCACAACCTCTGTCTCTGCCTGACATACATCCACCTCAAGATCTTATCCTGTTCTGTGGGTTAGAGCTCTTGGAGTCAGCAGAAGTGCAGCTGAAATGGCTGTAATTAATTTTCAGTGAAGTCCGTAAGATGGATATATATAAATAAATAAGTAGATTGATAGATAGATAGATAGACAGACAGATAGATAGATAGATAGATAGAGTTTAAAACATCCTCATCTGTATGACCAAGATCTGTCTGCTGTTATCATAGACCAGCTCTCTAACATATGTTTTTGCAATTTGCTCATTAATTTGTACAATGTGTGCTCAGAAATTATTCTTAAATACTGTACAGTAAGAGCCAACATGCATCAAAAAACCCTCGAACTGTGAGCAAAGGATTTCTAGATTTAGCCCTCTCACTCAGCCGGAAAGGGACCTCACACAATAAAATCTGGACAAACTGTACAATGGCTGCATGTCTAATGAGATAATCCAGTGTCTTGCTAGAATACCTCTAAAATTCATAGAATCATTGAATGTTTTGGATTGGAAAGGACCTTAAAGATCATCTAGTTCCACCCCCCTGCCAAATGCGGGGACACCTTCCACTAGACTAGGTTGCTCAGAGCCCCATCGAACCTGGCCTTGAACACTTCCAGGGATGGGGCATCCACAACCTCTCTGGGCAACCTGTTCCAGTGCCTCACCACCCTCACAGTAAAGATTTTTTTCCTAATATCTAACCTAAACCTACTCTCTTTCAGTTTGAAACCATTCCCCCTTGTCCTGTCATTACATGAACAAAAGCAATAAGTAAACCAGAGTAACAAAATGGCCCAAGGAAACCCGTACAAGACTATTCTTCAAATTGGTAGAAGAACACAAAAAGGATGCACACAGTTGCAGAAGACCCCGAAATATGGTAACTGAAAAAGAAAGAATCTTTAGAAGCAGTAACTTGCAGAGGATTAAGCTTTGAAAAATAGAACTCTTATCTCAGGAGAAACTACGGTATGTGGGTGATTTCACCCTAGATTAGCAGGAAGGATTAGTTGCCTTAGAAGCACGTAGAAATTATTGTACTGCTGCTTTCTTCAATCACTGTAAAAGCTCAGAACAGCATGAGACATAGGAAACAAAATTCAAAACTATTTTTGCCTCAGCTTTGACATCCCTTTCACCTAAAAAGCAAGAAAATCAAAGTAGCAGGTGTTTAGAAGATAATGCTCATGATAAAATAATTAATTATCAATGGCAGTTGATTTCCCATGACTGGAGCATGTACCCTTTGCCTTTGGAGGGTAATTTACTGACTTTCCAAGGCTGAACATAAATCACTGTGCTAAGTGCTGCCTCAAATGCTTCCAGAGACTAGGCAGAATACTTCGATTAATATTTTGCCAAGCAGTGGATTTTTTTGTCTGCTGGATGCATGTTTCAGGGTCTTGTACTGGCATTGTCACTGTGCTCCTTCAGAAGCCTTGTTTTTGCTAAAATGTTGTAACAAATAAACAGTACAGCCATTGTTAATAGTTTTTAATTGATTAGCCATCAGAAGCTTTGCACACAACCTAAATAGGAATCTGATGCTAACCTAATTGCAAGGAAGTCTTAGGAAAAGCCCAAGTAATTTGGAGTGGTGAACACATCTGGAACTGTAATGTCATACTTACTACCAGTAACTCAAAAATTAGTAATGCTTATTACTAGTTTGTTATTTCTCTATTAATAACACCTATCCACTATTCTTTGGTACATGATCTTTAAGGACCCTTCCAATCCAAACCATTCCATAATTATATGATTATGTGTTGTAAAGTCTAAAATACATTTCTTGGCACAATGATTTTTCTTTGCAGCCACTGTGTACCTACCTTGCCATAAACCTAGGTTGCAAAAAGAGGAGCTGTGTGCAAACAGGAAGGACAATAGAAAGAGTCTGATTTGAAATAAGAAGTAGAAACTGGTAGGAAACTGGAGGGAATTGAGCAAAACCATTTTAAATAGAAAACTGCTATGGCTGTGTCATGACATAGCTTTTGCTCAGTGCCGGTATATTAGCTCTAGTTAAGATTTATCAGCCTTAAAAATCGATATATTTAAAGCCTATGAGGCAGACTTTCATTGCCATTCTTGCATATAAACAAAAAAAAATCTTACCTATGACAGTCCCCTCCCTGTGGCATTCCTGTCATTCATTGTAGCACACTGATCACCAACAACTATTTTTTCAGTAGGCTTTTAGTAATCAGCAGCACTCACAACACATAACACTGCCCAGATGGTTTTGCTTCTTTCCTTTTCCTTCCACACGTACCTCAAACACAAACATTAGCTCAAATTTTTTTAAGAGTAATTTGCAATTCTGTCATCTTACCCCAAGGAGACCAACTCCTTACAGCACAACAGCTTCTCCTTAATCCTATCCTCATCCTACAGCCCCCAGCAGAAATTAAAACAATCTTCAGCTTGCTTTCTGCCAAGATGTCAGTGTCCCCCTGCCACACTCCTCTCCTTATATCTTCCTTCTTCCCATTCCTTGGGTGTACATGTCGCATTCCTCCTTATAACTTTCCTTTCATGGCAAGCTCTTCAGGACTTTCAGATCCCAGATCTGTCAGGCTTTCCCAAAGCCTGACTTAAGCACTTAGGACAGGGTTCATCTCAGCAGACAATCCATCTGTGGTCAGCAGGAGTTGTGGGGAGCAGTCCTCTGACCTACTCCACTCTGTCTGCTTCAAAATTATCTCAGCCATAGAAATTTATCTGTACTCTGGATGTCTACACTGGAGAAGATGAACCCAGTCTTCAAACCTGGCTGAACAGCCTACAGCATCTCTAATACATTTTATGGGTTTTAATTAATCATTTGGTTTATGATAATTCCTTTTATTGGAATATGTTACAGAAGAGAAGGAAAAAAATTTCCCTCACAGGTTGCATTATGTTTTGAGATAGTAATTTCATGTTGCTTCCAGAAATACCCTCAGGTGCTTTTTTTATTCCCCTATGAAACTTTCCCTTGCCTGAAGTGCTGGGTTCTCCTCAGCCAAAGGAAAACAAACAG
Organism: Corapipo altera; assembly: GCF_003945725.1. Classification (NCBI taxonomy): domain Eukaryota; kingdom Metazoa; phylum Chordata; class Aves; order Passeriformes; family Pipridae; genus Corapipo; species Corapipo altera. The sequence goes on from NW_020884872.1 coordinate 29,570,058, forward strand.
TAATGTTTTCCTGCTGGAAAACAGAAGCAGTTCATGAACTGGTTTTCTGTGAGTGAAACCTTTAAAAAAGAGTTGGCAGATGCTGACAGTGGTGTTAAGCAATCCCAGCTCCCGCTTCACATCATGCTTTCTCCCCTGGAGATATTAATTATGTGTGGGTTTATTGCTATAAAACACAAATGGACTACGGCTATAAATTGGCATTTTGAAGATAGGGAGAAAAAAAATCAAGAAAAAGAAAAAATTAAAGAACAGGAAAGAAAGCTCCAATATTGTTATTTTCAACAGCCACAGGAGATTTTCTGCTGAATTTCATTAAAATTCCTTCATTTTTCCTGTTGGCAGTCACTCAAGGACTATCTTGCTATAGGAGTAGAGGAAAGAATGTTATGTGTGTTCTTTTACCCAGCTAGTCACCTTTGTTCCCATGGTCCTTGCTTTACTGTGTTAGCACCTGACCTGTGGTATGAAAGTTACAGTAAAATACTGGTGCTGCGTTTATCAAGTTATTGGGCACGGATAATATTTTGCCTGGATTTTGGTAATCAAAGCCAGCTCTCCACCCACAGTAAATACAGCTGCAGATGGCATAGGAAGCTGCTATTTTCCGAAATGAATGAAGTTCATTTAGAAATTCTTTGAATTCAAATGCTTTCCCTCTCTGGATTTCCATGTGCTCTTTTTGTCCTCTGTCTTTTCTCTAGGTTGCATGCGAGTACCCACAGAGATGGTACTGCAGCGTCATGGACACAACCTGTGGGGTTTGCCTGACTCATGGGTGTGACCATGAGATTCTCAGAATTCTGGAGTACACAAGGACACAGAGGTCGGGGTTTCTGTGAATTTCTTTATTATGAATTACTACAAAAACTACTACTAGTAAAAACATAAAAATATATGCTACAAGTCATTGCAAAATTACTACTATGAAAACAAGTATATATATTACAGGAGTAAAGCAAATATAGATATATTAGAAGTTACTGCTGTATTCCAATGAGTGAAACAAATACATACTTGCAAACCTTTACCTGTGTGCATACCTATAAATATATTATGCAAGGTGTTACCAGTATGACACTGACCAAACTTCTCTTAAGAGTGGGTCTAATCAAATAAAGATGATCCACACTGCGAAGTCCAGAGTCAGCTCCAGACTCCATGCTGCATCCCCAGCAAGTGTCCGGTCTGCCCGGGAGACCTCTTGCAGAGAAGCTCATTTTGGGTTGGCAGCAAGTTACTTTTTACACCTTTAGGGCATAAATATCTGTGTGTAGGACATCTATTCCTGGGACAGTTGTTGTTTGACTCCTGTTTTCCTGGAAGGTCACAGTTTCTTTGTCCTACACCCATCAGGGTTTCTTTATTCTGCCCACTACTCCCCATCAAGGAAGTTTCGACTGAGTTTATCAGGGTCTGAGTTTATCAGGGATGTCTCGGAACTCTGACTGAAACACCTTCTTTGCTGGTATGTTTACTGGATTGTCTTTGTGAGGGCTGTGGTCAGGTGTCTTGGTGGTCAGAACTTGAAATTAAATCAGCCTTGTTCTGCAAGCCAGGAGAACTCTGCAAGGCCTTCTCAGGGACTAAGGAGTCTAGGCCATGTCTTACCAGGAATTAATGGTACCAGCCTGAGCTGGGACTAGACAAAAGTAAAACTGCGACAGCTTCACTCCAGTACATGCACCAAATGGGGGGATTGATTATGAGTCAGCCACTTGATACTTTAAATACCTGTAGCCTCCCTGAACCTACTGAGCAATCCTGTACAGCAACAGGCTCCTCAACAGTGACCTCCTCTTGGGGAGAGACACCTCTCAAGGTAACTTTTCAAGTCTGAGAAATCCCTGACCCAGGATCTCATATCTAGAACAAGGTAAGCAATATTTTGCATTAGGCCTAAGAGTTTACTGTATGCTAGCAGCATTTATATATCCATCTATAGCTTAATTAGAAGTGTAGTAAGTAGTAGAGTGTTTGACAGCTGTCTAAATTATCATTTTAACCATAATCTAAATAATTGTGAAGTCATCATCAAATCATTGTTACATCATTGTTTAATTACCATTCAATTGTTGCTTAATCACCATTTGATTGAAATTTCATTTTCATTCTGTCATCAACTAATTATCATTTCATCATGGTTTAATGATTAATAAGCCCCTTTTAGTTAACCCCACAATGAGGACTTCTCTTAACAATTCACCTGTGACAAGGTGACACTTAGTCTGCACTAGGGAGATGAAGTCACTTATAAAGCCTCCCCAGGAAGAAGATTAGAAGATTTCTTTGAATACATTTAACGTACATTTTATGACTCCTGCCAGGACCATCCTTCAGAGCAGCTCACCAGTCTGTGGAGACCATAGCCATGTCGAGCATGGTGTATTGTACAGATGGAGGACATCATCCAGAGCACACCAGGCCAAGCATACACTGTACCTAGGTAAACTTAGAGGAATATCTAGGGGCTGTCCAGAATGACAGAATGATGGAAAAATGAATTGAAAGAGTGTGCTGTGCTCATGGCCTTTTTCAATACCACTCTTCCAGCACTTTCTAAATCACACTAGTAGTTTGAACTGATTGTAATGTAAGCTATTAAACTGGTAATATAAACCTCTCATGAGTGCTAAGCATGGAGTTAGAAAGTGAATTAAAATTGACAAAGCAGCTGTGCTTTTTTAGTGCTTTTTTAAGATGCATTAAAAAGTTCATCTTACTGTAATGACCAGTCTCCGTCACACATACAAAGTGGCCTCTCCGGGTCAAAGAGTGGCCACTCTTTGCAGAACTGGGAAGGTGATACCATGTGAGGAGGCATCTCTTCCACCCTGGAGCAAATGGAAGAACCAGTTCTGGAGTTCTGAATACTCCCAGCTTCCCTTATGCCACCAGAGAAGGAGTGAGCTTCATGTCCTCCTGATTTCAATTTCTTGAGCTTCAGCCTGAAGGGGGGGAAGAGGAGTCAGACTACAGCCCTTTGTTGTTTTTCTTGTCTTAAACAAGGACACACCAAGGGTAGAATTTCATGTTACATGTAGGCAAACTGGAAACAGTGGTTTTTGTTCACATGATTCAACCGCAAGTGCTCTCTTTATGTCCCCACCCTTCATTAGTGTGTTATTTGTTCTGTGTTGCTCAGCAGCATTGCAGGGAACAGTTGCAGAATGACGGCATACTTGGGAGGAGGAGCAAATAAGGCAAAAGATATAAATGACTGCAAATGAAAGGACAGAGATAAAGGAAAGAAGCCAAATATGTACTTTAGATAAACTGTCTCCAACACAGATCTCATCATAGAACAGACCTTATCTCCTTTTTTAGAAAGTTAAGAGCACAGATTTTACAAGTTGCAAAACTTTTGTTTTTCCTTGTTTTTTTTAGCTAGCAGAAGCTTATCAAAGCTTGTTTTGCTTTGTTCAAGAGCAGCTTTTCAAGGCCATGTTTCAGTTTACTGAAAACATTACAAATCTGACATATTTTTACACCACCTGGGTGAGGTGTTCAAATGCAAGCAACAAGGAGGGGAAGGAGCATGGTTAGCAGGCTGTACCCCACTCGCAGGAGGTCTCCTGCCCCTCCAGGGAGCTCTGTGCCCAGTAGGTTCCTCCCCTGGACCTCCCTGTGACCCTTAGGCTTAGGGGTCATCAGGAAAGCCACAGCAGAAAAGAAGGGAAAAGAAAAAGCGTAAGTGAAGCAGTTGTATGGTGGCATTGATAGATGGCTACGAAGGAGCTACTCTTTAGGGCAGCTTTCAGAGGCACTCGAACATGGGGGAGAAACTAGCCCAAGGCCCCAACTGGCCTTCTACAGAGCAATTGCAGGCTGTCTCCTCACTGGTATCTACAGCAGTTGAGATCCATGATTTTCTAGGTTTTCTGGAAAGGGATGGCATCAATGACTTATGGAGAGGATGTTGCAATAACTCTTTCCTCTCTCCTGGCACAGAAAGCAAGCTCACAGGGCATAGACAGAAATCTGTAGGAGCCCAAAACCAGACCTCAGCAAAAGGAGGCTCAGTAAAGTTGAATCACAAACCTTGGAAAACAAGGCCGACAAACATCTCATGATTCAAGAAGTTTGGACCCTTGTCCTGAGACCTGCTGATGTGCAACCCGGAGATATAAACCTGGCTCCAAGCAGAATTAAGAAAGGACTTTTTGAGATGATTGTTAAAACCATGTCTAAACCCCTGTAATCCCTCTATCCCCCATGTAATCCTACTAGAAGAAAAATTAACTATTTGGAAATTGCAGTAAAAACTTGTGTAACTCCCCAATTAACATAGGTTGTCCCCTTCATTAACATCTCCAGCCCCAGATGCCTTTAAAATTGTGTTCTCTTGTTCAATAAAGCATTCCAGTTTCCCCATACTGGAATCGTGTCTAGCTTTTATTTTTCATTCCGCCACTGAAATCAGATAAAATATCTTAAAAAAAAAATACTCAAAAGACTTAGCTGGGAACTCAGAAAATATGAGCGTGTGTGAGACAAAATATGCAATGATTTATAAGCTGACCAAATCCACACACCACTTCAGAGAAATGCAAGCTACACATCCCTGACTGTGTTTCTGTTCCTGACTTTAAAGCATGAAGACACAGTGTTTTTCTTCTTTAGCATAATTTTAGAAATTTTTGAATGAATTTGGGTAACTTTCCTTTATAAAATATAAACTTAGATGACTATGGAACATAGAAGATCTCTGTCCAAAGGAATAATTTAAACATTATTAAAAAGAGATGACTCTTACAGGGTTTCTATCAACCCCATTCATGGTACTATGTATTAAATATTCTTGTTGTTGTAACTCCCTGTGGTGGAGCCCTGAAGCCTAATGCCAGCCAGTTGTAACACATTAAAATAAAATTGGCCAAAACACACGGTTTACAAATCAGTTGCATATGAAAGATTGATGGGCTTTTCCGTATGTTTTTATTGCAGTGACTACTTGAAAAACAGTCTTTGAAAGACATTCTTAGGAAAACTAGACTAAACCCATTATTTTATTGTTTATAAATATTTTTTTGAAACCTTGAAAAAAGCAGACTAAAACAGCTCCTCACGGTAAGAGTAATTTTGCATGGAAATCACAAGAACACTCTTTGAATTTCTCATTCAAGAGGTTTTCAGCCACAAGTAGAGTTACACAAAGGCAGTCACGTCTACTACATCAAATGTAAGGCATAGTAGCAATCACTGCAGCACTAAAGCAGTTTAGACTGCAACTGGAACATTACTCAAAAGGTGCCAGCACACTGTGTTTATACCTCTGTGTTTGGCCAGGCTTCCTGCCTCTTCCTGTAACACTCAATAAGGGAAGAACTGTTACGGTCATAAACAATAAAAGTATCATCAGCACTTGCAGATCTTGCAAGTTTGTTTTCTGTTAAAGAAGTGATTTAATTTTATCAATTTTTTTTCAGTCCCACATTTTTAGATATTTGAAAGTATTTGTCAATCTGGGTCAAACAGGATGCTAATTCCCTGATTTTCTGCAATAGATAAAAGTTAGTTCATATCTATGCTCAATTCTGGGTCCACATATGCAAAATGAATGTGACCTGTGTGAGGACTAGCAGCTGGGACCCATGAGCAGATGCTCCTTTTCATTCCTAAAATCATATTTCTCAATCATCCCCTATTCTGAAGAGATCGAAACAACCTGTACTACCTGAGTTTCATGCATCTCACCTTTGCTTGGCCTTTCATAATTTTTATTGTTTAGTTGATAATAGCTCTCCTTATGCTAAGATACCTGAAATATGTAAACCAAGTTTTACTGGTAGATTCATGGTATGCCCTTCTTTTCTTTGTCAGTGTTGTCAGCAGCTATAAAGAGCAAAAATGCATTCATCACGTTAGTCCACAATTTCTTCCTTGAGCTATAAATGCCAGTTCTATGTCCATGGGCTAGATTATTTTTATCTATATATATATTACCTTACATTTATCTACATGAAATTTATCTACCACCTTTTGGCATACTTCCTCAGTCTTGTGAGATGGAGTTTCTTGTCGTAGTCTCTGTTTTCTTTGACTTCTAACCCAGATCATAGTCTACTTTCATATATAATCTCGTTCCCTCATCCTCCAAAGTAGGTGCCTCCAGTCTCCCTGTTTTTGGAGGCTCCCATAGTACAGCTAGTCCATGAGCTCCTTCCCACTGGCTATCATTCCCAGTCTCTCCACTAACCTCCTCCTTCCAACAACTCCTTCAACACACCCTCTCTGTATTCTCACCTGTTTCCAGTTTCCTCTTCTCTAGTTCTTAAGTACATTTACTTGTCTCCCACTCCCTGTCAAACTCTCCCTACATTGTTTCTTTCTTCCTACAAAAGTGGCTAATACCTGTCTCCCTGTTTAGACAACCTCTGTCTTTCAAAATTTTCTTCTCTTTATCAGGTTCTCTTTCCTACCCCCTTTTGCTATTTTCTGTTATTCCTTCAAACTGCTCACTGGAATATGAACTACTTGGTCCTGATCTAACCTTAACGGGAGTTAGTTCACTTCTAAGTCTTAGGCTCCGTGCCCAGTCTGCCCCAGGTCTCCTACTGCACAGCCACATCCCTCAACCTCTTTGAGACACGCCACATACTCCTTTCCTCCACTCCTTTCCCTCTGGCCCAGGTGTAGTCCCCCGTGCACTCATGCAGATTGATTACTGATGCCCACTTGCCAGCTGTAGGATGGGCACAGACAGCCAAGAAGAGAAGTTTCCCTCTCTCAATAGTAGTGTTGATTGTTGAGTAGTAAAGTAAATACAGGAAATGCCCACTTTTCTTCCTAGACTGAAGGGTCCTATTGTTCTGCAGACTTGTTCTGCCTCCTCGGCACTAACAGCCACGAAGCAATGAAGCATGTTCAGTGAAGGCTGAAATATTCAGTACTGTAGGTTGCTAAACCTTAAAAGACTCTCCTAAACATTGTATTGGGGAATTTTCCATTTTCTATAAAAGCAGGAATTCGACATTTAACATCTGGCATCATCTCACCATATTTCTCAAATGCATTTCATAAATGAGCTGTCAACACTGAATATTTTATAGTATTTTAGTTTCAAAGTCTCTAATTTCTCCTAATGATGAAAGCAAGTGGAGTTGGGTTAAGTGAATCAGAAAAGGACAATGGGAACCCAAACCTGATGTATAAAAGAAGAGGGGAAAAGGAGTATTTGAACTTGTAAAGAATTGAGGATATGAGTGGAGAAATTGCCATCTGTGCCTAGCTTTCTCAGAAAAGCAATATAAAACATAGAAGAGAAATAAGCAAGAATCGACAGAAACAAAAAATTTTGTAAAGAAGTTACAGAAAAAGGTATTTTAAAAAAAAAAAGAAAAAAAGAAAAAAAGCCAAGATGAAACATTTAAAATTTCATAAAAAGTAGTAGCATATAAAAATAAAAGCTAGGTTACAGTGGAAAAAAAAACAGAAGAGAAAGAAGTTGACTACAAAAGGAACACTGATGATTCTGGAGTATTTCGAAGTATTACCATAAAGCTGCAACTTTCTGAGAAGCCACCAAAGGACAAAGCACAAAGTGAAGCATGTGCTTTAGTGGTTAGATGACCCAATTAAAGATGGAAATTCTCCTGATTTAGTAAGTAGGAGATATACTTTTATAAATCATTATCTTAAATATGACTAGTAGTCTACCCATTTTAATAACATAGCTGTGATTCTTTGATTCTTGATTCTACTTTCTGTTGAAGAAAACTTGTTGGGGCATTTTTCTTACACATAGTGCTAAGCAAGCCAATATTTTTCTATAAGTGCTCACTTCACAAGGTGTTTACTAAAAAGGTTTCACAAGGTGAAATGCTTTGTGAAGTGTTGCAGATCAGATTCGTTGTTCATTTTGGGTAGGTCAGTCTTAAATAAACAGCTGAGCCAACTTCAACTAGAAATAGTTTCTTACTTAATTTTACAAGAAATCTCTGTGAAGGATGGCATCACTTAGTCTGAACTCAGGAAGACAGTAAAGGTCTGCTCAAAAATATTCAAAAGTTCTTCCTTTGTCTACCAGTGAGCATAAGGTCAGAGTTCCATAATTAAAACATAAACTATACAATCATTTTAATCTAGAATTTTTTTCCACAAGTACATAAAACTGCATTATACCTAGTTTTCAGCAATTAAATGTGAACATTTTTGTGTAATATAAAATCCAGCTGTTCAACAGGGAGGGATTTTGTCCAGGCCATAATAGGCACTACTTAAATCATGCAGTGACATTGCAGGTATTCAACTAGTTTTGGATAAACCTTGAAACCTGTGCCTGAAGTGACTGTCATCATCCCAACCCTTATACATCCTTTTCCTTCCCCACCTAATCCTTTTCCTCTCTCTTTCATGCCTTAGAGTTTATTAACCCATGCATAACTTAGAAATATGTTTAAGTCCTTAAGAAATTGGAAACAGTCATTTTCACTGTATGAGTGTATCAAATTATGAGATTGTCTTGATGTTTCTGGAGATAGTGTTGGCTCTACCTCTTCACACTTCTCTTCCTCATTTCCAGGCAATTGGAAAAGTGTAAAACAATGAAGGGATGTGATGAAGATTCTTGTTTTATCTCCTTCTTCCATGTGTGGCAGAGAAAAGGAGAAGAAGCTGCCAAACTGTCTTCCTCTGTTTTCAAGTTCTACATAGTTTTAGATTAGAACAATAGCATTTGACTTGAGAGCAATTCCCTAGCTGCCTACAAAATTACCATTATACCTAAATATTTCCCTAACTCTCACAACATTTACATCCCTTACAGGTAATTTTTTTAGTCCTCTTAAAGCTTCAGAATTGGAAAGTGGCTCAGTGCTTCTTGTTTTCTCATGCTCTGCATCTCTGCAGGGACCTGGAGGTGTCCCCAAGATGCGAGCTGAGTAGCACTCCCAGGCACATCTTTGCTGCTTCATGATGTGCATCAGCTCACTCTTTCCTATAACCTGCTTCAGTCCTGTGAGGGAAACAGAGGCTTCCTGAGAAATCCCACATCTAATTGGTGAGAATATTTGCACCTCCTAGTAGGTATGTGTATACACACCTTACGAAGCTGAGCCAAAATCTCTGCTGTGCCTTGATAGCCCAATACTGACAAAACTGACGACACCTAGACTGGCTAACAAGGTCATCATATCCATTATGAAGTCTACAAGGGATGAACTTGCTGTACATGAGAGAGTCACATTACACTTTGTGTTGCTCCACATGTATGCTAGTGTAAGCAATGGTGTAGAGATCGAGAGTGGGTCTGCATTAGCAGTGTAGCACACAGTACAAATTATTTTTAGACGAAAAAACTTTTCAGCATCCATGTTTGGGAGTTACCGCTTTTTCCAACTGAAAGAGCCTTATGTTGCAGGTTTCAAGGCTGCAACATTTTTTGCCATGTTCTGCCTATTTGTCCTGCCCCTTTCTCTTTTCTACCATAAGAAAATTCACAACAAAATTGAGAACTACTCCATAGACCTTCATCCCTGTGATGTTCACTCAACTCCTGCTCAGTCTTTGGCTAAAACACAGCTAATAGTAAGGCCTGATGTGTGATGGGAACAATGCCACTGGGTCAAACCAAGGACAACACGTAGGCAGGACACAGTGGCCAGTAAGGGCTAAAGGTCATTATGCAGCCACAGTCACCTGCAGAGCTTGTGCCTCTGTCATGAACCACTTTCATTTATGAGCATGTTTGTAGGTTGCCTGTCTCCAAAGGAATTTCTGAAGACCATCAGATAAGCTTTCAAACAAAGACTTTTACCTGAAATTCCTCCATATATAAAACAGAATGAAAAATAGAGAAAATAGGCATGTATTGAATTTTTTCAGAAGTTTCTGGGTTTTTTTGAAATCTGTTGATGCATGTCAAAAGGATTTTTAGAGTCTGATAAGCCATATCAGCTGAAGATACGGCCATGCCCTTATTTCTTTGCACAGCAATTACACTCTTTGTTGCATCAGTAGAGAAAGTAACAAAGAGAAAATTTCAGTAAGAACCACAAATCACAATAATAACACCCATGTGTTTCTTGCAGGCTGGTAATGAACCAGGAGTCAGGTCATGATGCAGCCTGTTTAAAAATGGAGCAGGAAGGGAGTAATTTGGTTTAATATGAAAAATATCAGTAAGTAATAAAACTCCTGATGTCCTCTTCATTGCCTGCCAAGAGCTTAGTACATGTTAAGCAACACACAAAGAGCACGAAAAGAGTTGCTTGTTTGTACTCCTTCAACAAGAGGAATTTAGTAAAAAACCATTATCGATTCAGTTCCAAGAAAATGAAAATTTTGGCGTAAAAAACAAACAAACCCAAAGCAAGACAAGTAAAATCCTTTTCCAAAAAGGTGGAGGAAATCTCGTCATCCCTAGTTTGCTTCCACAGCCAGAGGATGTACTAGTCTGATATTTTAATAGGTTTGAACAAGGTGCTGTGTATGAAATTACTGCTGCAATATCAAAACTTTCATTTGGCTTGCACACACAGCAGAAATAACAAGTCCAAATCTGTAAGTGAGGATCTCAAGACACCGTATCTTGACTGACTTGGGCTTCCCCAGTTAGCTGCTGAAATGAGCTATCTGAAATGAGTCACTGATCTGACTCGAGTTTACTACTTGAGTTCAGCAAGATAAATGAAAGTTGGAGGAATAGTCTGGAAACAAAAGTTAGAAATAATAAATAATTTATGATCATCTCTTTATACTTCACTGTTTAAAACATTTACAGGGGTAATGGTGAAAACCTGTGTATTAACCACGTGAACCATGAGACTATATTGTGTAAGTGATAACATCGTCTCGTCTGAAATAACATCTGCCTTTAAGTATATCCCTGTACATAGCTATGAATTTTAAGTTTTCGTCTTTTTGAATTTGTTTCTACATTTTGAAAAGAAATTTCTATTAACACAGAGCTATTACAAATTGCAATATAAAAGAACAAATTATAATATGAATTTTTGCTTATACAGGACAAGCTTGTGAAGCATTCAGCGACTATTTTTCTTGTTGAGTCTAAAAATTTGAAGACATTCATCCCAATAGACTTTTTTTTTTAAAACTTGAAAGACCACTGATCTGCTCGTCAGAACCAGAGCCTAATTGTTGTGAATGTCATCACTTTCTTCTACATTTTACATTGTTTTCACCTTTCACCCTTTTAATGTGATACGCCATACTTGAAATCCTACTTCAGTTCAAGTTCATTGCCTGCAGTGCACCACCATGAAGGTTTGTTAAGTATTCATCTAAAAACATCTTAGTCTAGAAAGAAAGATAGTAAAATGTTATGCAAGAAGGTTTAGATTGCTGGTATTCCCAAGAGGAAATGTCAGGTGTGATCAGTTCTCAAGCCTCCTAGAATGCAGAGTACATGGTTTCTATCTACCTTTGTTTTAAAATCAGACAGAAGGGCAGCTTGGGACCTTTCTTAGCTAGAAAAACCCTTTTGGAAAGTGTTCAGGCATCTTCAAGTACCCTCCATAAAAATGTGCTATATTTCTAGACAGCTTGAGCTCAGGCTGACTTCAAAGTGCTTATAAGATGCCAGGATGGTGTTGGCATCTCCTCTGAGTCTGATGCATTCCCAAGAGCTGTCAGCCAGGCACAGAACAAACTCAGTTAACTGCTGCCACAGCTGAACTCCCGTGCATTTAGCGCAGTAGTTCTGTGTAAGCCTTTACTGGCTGAGCCACAAATGTCATTTTTTCCGAGAACAAAACTATTCCAATAACTTTCAAGCACTCTGAGTTTCAGTCCATCAGTTGATTTAAGCATTGCAAAGTAAACTCTCTCTCTCTCTAATTAAATATATTTTTAACAAAAACTTATGATACACAAACAGAAACTATAGCAATAATACAGGGTTTTATATATAGTTTACATATTGAACTATTTCTTTAAATGCAGTCTGAGAAAGATTTACAGGGAAAAACTCTTATCAGATAATTTAAAGCATTTAAAAAAAAAAAAAAAGCACTACAACTGCCCCATTGTCCTGATTTTGGCTGGAATAGAGAAAATTTTCTTCCTAGTAGCTGGTACAGTGCTGTGGCCTGGATTCAGTATGAGAATAATGTTGATAACTCACTGATGTCTCAGTTGTTGCTTAGCAGTGATCACCCTAAGTCAAGGACTTTTCATTGTCTCATGTTCTGCCAGTGAGCAGGTGCACAGAAGGATGGAAAGATGGAGGAGAGCATGGCCAGAACAGCTGACCCAAAGCGGCCAAAGGGATTTCCCTTACCACAGAACGTTATGTTCAATTACGTGAACTGGGGGGAGTTGGCTGGGAGGGGATGGTGCATGCTCAGGAATGGACTGGGCATCAGTCAGTGGATGCTGGGCAGTTTTATTCTGCATCACTTGTTTCTCTTGGGGTTTATTCCTCTCTCCTCTATCGCTTTCTCTCCTTTTCAGTATTGTTATTATTATTATCATCATCCCTAGAAGTATTAGCATTATATTAGTATTATTATATTATTAGTAGTAATAGTATTATTATATCTCTCCTTTTCAGTATTATTACCATCATCATTATTATTAAACTGTTCTTATCTCAGCCCATGAGTTTTTACTTTTTTACAGTTCTTCTCCACATCCCACTGGGGGCGGAGTGGGCGAGTGAGCAATTGCCTGCGTGACACTCAACTGCCAGCTGGGGTTAAAAACCACAAAACCCATTTATTCCATTTCCTGTGACACCGTGTTTCAAACTTATTTAGGAGTTTTCTTGCTAAAGACTAAAAGCAATTCAAGGTGATGACTAGACTCCCTTTAATTACACAGGGGAGAGAGAATCTCTGAAAGAGCACAGGCAGGCAGCCTTCTGGCATCTGGTAATCTCAAACAGTAATCTCAAGCAGTGGAAGTACAACATGTACTTCAGCATTTGCAGGGATTCTGTTTTCACCTCCACTCCTGTGAATCCAGGTGAACTGAAGAACTCACAAAACTCCTTTGAAACCCCACTGAATATTAGCAGGGAATTGCATGGGGCACTTCACTTTTCGTTTTGCAACGCTCCATCTCATTTATTTTCTCTCATCTCTTAAGTGCATTTAATACTTCATCTGACATCTTCTGACTTCATCCAAAGATTCAGGGTTCTCCTTCCGAAAGCATCATTCAGCAAAAAGAAGCCGTTGCTGCTCTGGTTTGCCCATGGATTCCCTAGAGCCTGCATATGTGGCTTTTGCTCACAGAAGCCCCCACTGAAGAAGAGGATGAAGGACAACTGCTTAAATGCTGTGTTCAGCTGTTTTCCCCTTTTATAGCTGATCTTTAAACACTCTTTTCTATTCTCCTAGCTATGTTTTTAGTTTCTCCCCCAGACATTGTTCAGGGTGCAGATTTGAAGTTTCTGGTTGGACAGCATGTGCTTGAAGTTCTCTGATTATTCATCCTTGGAGCTCTTCCATCCACTTTCACAATCCTGGTTCTGCAGTGTATGAACTACACAGGAAAATACATTCACAGTGCATATGGTGGGGAGTGCTTGGTGCTTAGGAGTCCGTATGAGCTCTCTTCTGTTCTGCCTCCAGTTCCAGCAGGGTATGCTTGCAAGGTCATCATATCATCCCCCTCCACCTCCTGTCAACATACCATGCTTTCAAAGCCATGTCTGCTGAATGTCCCTGAGGTCACCATGTCTCTGACTCCTGCCAGCTGTTCACCCCAAGCCTGGAAGCCCTACTGAAAGGAGGACTCTGGGATGGAATCTTGTCCCTTTCTGTAGTTCTTGTATTTTATTAATTTTTGGCAGATCTTGAGCACAGGAAGACTACTTTCTGCCATTCTACAGTTCTGTGTCGTATATTTTGCCTCTTCTTCAGAAGAGAGAGCTGAGACAGAGAGCTGGGACTCTTAGCAGAGCTATGCAGTACAATGTAGTAAACACCACAGTCATGCTTTCAACTGTATGGTCATATAAACAGTATGTGGAAACTGTCACACAAGCAACAATGCATAGAATTTATGGAGCTCAGACTGTCCAAAAGTAACACAGAAGCTATGCAGGTAACAAGGTGGAGACAACACCTGTTTGGAAAGGTCAGTCATCAGCCTTAGGAGTGTTTGATGTCTACAGGCCACTGCACAGATTTTCTTAGACAAACATAGAGTAAGTATCCCTTCTCTGATATATCTCCCTGCCAGGTTTCAGCTCTATAAAAACAGAAGATAGTAAGTCAGGTCAACACTGCTGCCTGAAGTCATTGGTTCCTGCAATCCATACCCTCTCCATCACTTGCAGGAAATATAGCTCTTAGGATGCCAAATCCTATTGGGTTAAGTAAGACTGTTTGTTCTGCGTTTTCTTCGTTTTGCAGCCAGTTCCTGGTGACTCTAGTAACAGTTTCAGTGCTGCAGGCATTCTAGTTTTCTGCTTTTTGTTAAAGAAAATACTACTAGATGACCACCTGTGTTTTTGTTCCTGTTGTTCCACAACACAGTATTGTATGGCAGTCCAACTTCACAGCCTTGCAAAAGATGTTGTCTTGCTTTGATGCAATTTTCTATGAGCCCACTGCATCAAAGTAGTGATCAGTAGTAGTGACCAGTTTTAAGCTTGCTTTTCTGCACACTGTTCAAACACAACCATCACACTTCAGCTAATTGTTAAGAATTTATTTAGCAGATATGCAGCATATAATTAAATCTGGAATATACAGATTCATCTATAATCCACAGCCACAATTAATCTATAGTTCAAGAATAAATTTCATAAACTATCAAATAAAACTCACTGAAAGAGGATTTGGAACTGTGAGTAAAAACAGTTTCCTACACAAAGCGCTCTGCGGTCAGGAAATGACTTTATTTGCAAAACAAGAAGTGCATCAAAGATATCTGAGTCCTCCATCAATCTCTCCTCCAGATAGAGACAACCCACAGGATGCTGAGTTTTGGTTAACCAAGTGGGTCAAAAAATCAGCACAAGGGAGAGATTGTACAGGACATTTCTGAAGTTTCAAGAGATAAAGTGATCTTAAGTCACACCAAACTGGAAAGGGAAATGGAACTGGTAACCCCAAGGTAACATGGCGGCTCAGACACTACCATCATTCTGTGCTGCATATTCCCTTGGGGATGGGATGAGTTTCTTTCTGCAAAGAGTTTTTGTAATGTATCATTTTGTAAGGTAATGATATTACAGCAATGGGACCAAATAAGCCGCAGGAAAAAAAGGTTTTGTTGAAACACAAATTGTCTTGTGTAGCATGGCAACTGAGAGCACATTATAGCCCTTAGCAATTCAAGTTTCCTCAGCAATGTATGCTGACTCTTGTGAGAAAAACTACAATTTATGAAAATTATTTTAAACCTACCTTCCAATCATGTTTGTCTTCTCCTTGCCTCCCATTATGCATTGGTTTTATGAAGACTATGCGATCATTTTGCATTGGTTTTATGAAGACAGCCATAGCTTAACTTCCCTCTAGTCCTGAGGTCTCAGTACCCTAGAACCTGCCCCAGCTACAGACCTCAGCCATGCTTTCAACCCACGTCAGGAAGGCACCTCAGTACACAGTAAGGACCCCTAATCCCTTGTTTTCTTTGCAAATTAAACCTCACTTTGAGAGCTAAAGTGTTATTTCTTCCTTTATTCAGATTCACAGTGTAAATGCCTAGAAATTCAGAACTAAAGTCACAGCATGTGCCTCCTTTGCGTCTAGAGAGAGGCTGAAAAAGTTAATTAAGAGTTCAAGTAGTTGGCCAAATTATGGTTATTGTACCATATGAAGTAGTTCATGCTTTCACCCTTAGAGTGAGTAAATTGATGGAGACTGAGCACCAGGTCATAAAGTTTTAATTGCTTGTGAGATTGAACTCATATCAGCAATATCATGGGCTTGTTCTGTGCATTTTAATAGCATAGCTGCAAGGTTATATGCTATAATGACAATTTAAACAAAGTAATGAGTTTATAATTAAAGGAAAACAGAGAGTAAATCTGAGCTGACAGAAGGTGAGCTTTGTGTGAGCTATGCAGACTGCAGCTCTGGGCTATCTGGTGCACTACTTGGGATTTAAAACACTGCAGTTTATGTTAAATCTTTCCTTTAACATGGTTTCTGTGACACTTGTGGGTCACCCTGTCCAATCTCTCTGAAAGACCATGGGTTTCCTGAATCCTTTACTTGTTAGTGTACTTCTAATTTTAGAAAGATGAGTTGAGTCATGTAGTTTTGTTTTCACTGTGCAGATGGACAAAAACTTGATTAACAGCTGCCATGTGTTTGCTTGCAGTGATGATCTTAGCAAAGGACCTGGTCAGCAGCTGTCATTGCTTGGAAGTGACAGTTTTATCTGAGCAGATGTCATGGGTATATCTGGTGTAATTCTCACTGTTCTTGTATTTATCAGTTGTTCATACCTCAGTATGGTAGGCTGTCTTTAGTCTGCCTTTCCCCATTCACAAGTGACAAAATTCGTTTGATCCAATTAGCTGCATATTCTTGTTATAATGACTTTGATGATGAGAAATCACCGAGGAATATAAATTCAATTTTATATATATATTTACACCTTGCAGATCTCATTCTCAGTTTGTGATGTGGAGGAGAACTTTACTGTCTTCCACCAGGTCTGATTTAGCTCCTAGCCAAGAGTCAGAGGACATCCTATCAGCTTAAAAATACTCACAAAAATGTCAAATGTTTGACTAACATTAACTAATGCAAGGATTGCTTTGTCACAAGCAGAACAGGATCTATATCTTCACTTCATTGTTTATTTCTTGTGTGACAGGTCTAACTTCTAGCTAATAATACCAGTCTGTGGCTGGCCCTTTAAAATCAGTTAATGACCAAATTCATTACAAAAGCCCTTTCATTAAAATGCCATGTGGTCAAACTTGTGCAATCCAGATATTGAAGCACACAGGCAGCATGATGTCTCACTTCTGTGGCTCCTAAAAATGATTGCTCTGTTTGTGAAGGAGCCAAAACAGAAGAGAAATCACTGTCCGCATGATAATCCCTTCTTTATGCTTCATCATTTACTACTTGTATCCTTTAGGAAGGCCAAACAGGAAACTAAACAAGCAGTGTCTCTAAGTAGCCCCAGAAGACTGCAGAACATAATTTGTTGTGTTATGATTAACAGGAAGCAGCACATTGTGTTGTCTTAACCTCATTCTCCTACTTTTCCACTAAATAACTGAGCTAGACCCTGTTTTAGGCACAGACTTATGGCATTAATATTTAATGTAGATTTGAAACCTTTTCATATCCATTCTCCGCAGCACTGCTTTCCCACTTTCCTTTATGTTGATATGTACAAATAGGGCATTATCTGATCTCATGTTGATTCTCTATCTGTTTCTATTAAAACTTATTTTTTTCCAGAAGCCACTGATTAAAGTGAAATCATTGATCTGCATTTGTTCTGCATAGTAAATTTAAAAATTGTCACTTGCTAGAGCCAACGGGTCAGAAGAACAGACATACAATGCCATAAGACCCCTGTCTCTGACTATGACCAGCTGCAGGTACTTGTAAAAATAGTAGTGGAACAAGGCTAATAAGAGTTTGTCTGTATTTATTATACTCTTCTATTTTCCAGTAATAACATTACAGGCACCCCGTTAGCAAAAGGTCATGCCCATATTCAGTAGTTACTAATTAACTTTCCCTTCATTGATCTGTCTAGTCCCTTTTTAAACTTCTTATCTTCCCTGCCTCCACATCCCATGGAAATGACTTGCACATTAATCATTTTAACACTGGCCACACTCTGTGATTAAGAAGGAAGACTGCTGCTTTTTCTTAATCTGCCACTCAGTAACAGCGAGGCACCCTTTGCTCTGATTATGTGAGAAAGCATGAACATCTCTTTTCTTGTTCACTTTCTCCATTACTGTTCATGACTCAGAGGATCCTGTCTGCATTTCCAAGCTGAAGAGCCTTCTAGCAAAGCCACTCCACACCACCAATCATCTGTGACACCCTCCTCTATGCTGTATTTTTTTGGTCATGGGAGCACAAGGACTATGTGCTCTTTCCGAGGCACTGATGTGCTTCTTTTGATGCAACCACTTATCTTTACACTATGTACCTAACACTACATTGAATTTGGACCCTTTTAGTGCCATTCTCTATTCCTTTCCTAACAATACCAGAGAGCTCATCTGACAGACTGCTGCTCATCACTGAGCTGTTGCTTTCAGAGAACTAGTTGTAGTGATATCCATGTGCCTTTCCTGAACACAAACAGCTAATGAAGAGCCAGCTGTTGGTACAGCTAATACTGTTCTTCCATGGGAATAAAAAGGCTTTGTATTTTCCTACACGAAATTTAAATCTCTCATTTATCAGACAGTTCTGTGAGAAGATTTAATAAAACCCTTCCACAGCCCTTACAGTATGTTTTAATGGATTTGACTAGCTTAAATAATTCTGAAGCACACATGAAGTCTGTCACCTTGCCTTTTTGAGAGCAACAAACTTGAAGTCCCAGATCCCAGCACAGATGTTAGTAGGATCCCCTTGAGAGCTCTCCTGGTAGGTCAGCAGCATCAGTGACCTGAATCTGCATAAGTCAGGCAGTATGAAATACCATCCTTTTTTGCTTAACAGCACTCAGATAAAATTGCAGGCTGAACTACTGCTATCAATAGTCAGTGGAAAGAGGATGCCACTCTCTTCTCTCCCTTGTAGGAATCATTCAAGAAGAAAAGTGGTTCCAGGTTAGAAGTGACAGAACTTTGCAGCTTTTCTCATGTTCATATGGAGATCAATCCTGTTACACTACAGATGATGGAGAAAATTCTTGCTAGGCACAAGAAAAAAATGAAATAATATGCAACTAAGAAGTATGATGTAAAACACATTCCCATGGCATTTCTGCAGCTCAGTGATCAACATGATAATCAATCCATTCTCATGTGAATTGCATTCATCCTGCAGCTGACTCATATAAAAGTGCCAAATTTGATGTCGCAAAAAGCACCAGTTTCTCACTGTGACGCTCTGAAGCTATTCATGGTCTGTGCTAATGTTCAAGCTATTCCAATCTATGAATGAAGAGCCCAAAGGGTTGTGAAAATATTCCTATTTCTTATTGCCTTATCAGTAGAGACTGAGAGGAAATCCAAAAATATCTATGGCAAGCCACACAATATATTCTTGAATAATATCTTGAACTTGGATATGAACAGGAAGAACAACTACCACAGAATTATCTGAATTAGGTCAAAGTGCCTGTGGAATCTCACTCCAAAATCCAAAGGATTTATGAGGAAACAAAAAAAATCGTTTTGGTGAAGATATCAAAGCACTGGATATTTCTTTTCTTAGCACATTATGTTGAAGATCAAATCTTCCTGAGTTTTTTACCAGGAACCAAAACAACATTCTAGTTCCTGAAGAACAGCCAAAATTGCAGGGGTGAGAGAGATTCAATCTCATGCTTCACTTGCTCTGGGACAAAGAATTCAGCTCGGCTCTCCCATGTCCCAGGCAAAGGTTCTTCCTGGAAATTATTATAGCCAAAATTAATTAACTTCTAAAAGAAGTTTAGGTTTTAATAAATTGGTGTTTTCCAGTGATTAAAGTCTTCCATCAGATGGAAGGAAAACTTTCCTTCTTTTTAATAAAGTTACCTAATCAAGTAATTTCCTGTTTTGCTTTTATTTTTAAAGCACTTGCAGTCAGAACAGTTTTGAGTCCAACCATACCAACTTACTCATTGGGATGCATACATAGCCAAAAATTATCCTAGCTGCTTAAGCACTGACACCAGCTTCTTGTGCCTTTGCGGAGCCTGTTAAACCCAAAAGGTACTCTCTGTGTTTTTGTCATTTGTTTCATTTGACAGTGACATACAAAAGAGAAAAAAAAACATACTGAGGGCTGATCTGCTCCTTTCAATAGGGTTTATCAGGACCTTAAGTGAGCCACAACAAAAACAAAGCTCTGTTTGGCAGTCCATGTTATGGCAGGTAAAGCCTATCTGGAGCAGCAATCACCTCTCCTTAAGGAAGAAAGCTTTCAGTCTCTTACTTAGCTACAATCTTCATGTATTAGGAATTTAACAGTTAAATATTTCAAGGGTTGGTAAGGAAAGGTGGGAAGTTGCCAAACCCACATTTACTGGAGCATAAGTCAAGTGAGGACTTGCCTTTCTGCAGTTGTATTGTCATACATCCCACTCACACTCATCATCTGCTAACAGGGCAATTCTCAGTGTGCATTTCCATGCAGGATAGGAACTTTGAAGTTAGTGGAATCTTTGTCCTTAATTTGAGTGGGAATAGGATTGTACCTGGTTGTATGCCTCAAGTATCATTCATCCTTGGAAACCATGTGTTCCATTCAGGATTATTGCAGCACCTAGTCACGTGTCCCACTAGTGACTGGGAGCAAGATGTGCTCTCCGGTAGCTAATTGCATATGCTAATTATTAAGACAAACCTTTAGACCCCTACTATGCAAGAACTGCATTAGCACACAGTTATCCAGCATGAGTCCTATTTGTTCTGAGCCTTTTGTGCAAGAGTTCTGGGCAAATGGATTTACCGGAAAAGGCATCAGCAGAGCTCATTTATAATTCTCAGAAACAGTCATTTAAAGGAAGAGCTGTTACTTGACACAACCAAGTGCTCTTTAGGAGAATTCCGCCATCCCCCACCAGCACCCCCTCCCCCCAAAGTGTTACTTGCTTTTTTACTCCTTTTTTGAAAGCCAGACTCATTGCACAGCTCCTCTTTGCACAGAGAAGTGCTATGTATGCCAGTGAAGCGTGCATGTCTTCCATACAGCTTCTTCTACTTACAGACCTGATTGGCTTCCGAATAAAGTTATTGGAAAGGTTTGGTTACTTACAGGGTGATGCTGATGGAAAACTGTAGAATAACTGGAGTTTTAAATGAGTTTGAAGAGCCACAGAAATATGCATATCTGCATAAAGGCAAATCAGTGTCTCTTTTGCTTCATATTCTCTGAAGTACTTTTGCTTCATATACTCTGAAGACAGTCCTGATCCTGCTTGGCATACTAATATAGCAGGAAAAAAGTGCAGCAAGACTGCTTAGCTGCAATTACTGGTGTATTTAGGTTTTGTACAAGCTGCAGCCCACAAAAACAATCCACAATTGTCCTTGGGAATCTCAGGCTCAGCTAGAAACCTTCACAGTCTGTGCTGAAGATGTTTCCACTGGTTTTCAGGAAGACACAGTTCTCAGTCCTTATTCACTGAGTGTTTTTGCTGACCTAACTGTTACACTTAAGGGTTCAAGTTATCCACTGAGCTCACATACCCACCAAGTCCTCAACCTGAAGTGGAGCTGAAGCTAGGACAGTACTAATCAAACACCTATAGGTATTCATACTGTGATTGTACTGCTGCCAACCTGTCTTCCTTTCCTCCAGACACTGCCTCTTTTCAGTCTCATGGTGTTGGGCATAGGTTTCTAAACTTTTAGAATAATAAACTATCTCAAGATAGTCTATTAGCAAAGAGTCCAACTCTTTGCTCCTTGCAGGACTACTTGAAACTAAATCATACAACTAAGAGCGTATTGACACTACATCCTGTTTGGCTTTTGGACAAGACTCTGGACAAGACAAGTTTTGTTCTGCCTGACCATATCTAGCACAGTTTGTCCTCACATATATTTAATTAGGTGCTACCACCAAAGTTGTCAGAGTGGTACCTCCCTGTCTCAGCACCTTCAAAAAGTACAGCTTCTGAAAAGAAACAGCCCAACAGCTTCTGAGTTGTGCTATGATGGGGTATGTGCTTGAATGACAGGCACATTTTGGTCAGCAGCAATTAGCAGACTAGGTATGAACAGAAAGGGCAGCTGTATGCAATTAGGAACACAGGCAAGCTATACAAAATGAAGAGAGAGTGTTTCAGGTTTGATCCAGCTAATTTCGGGCCAAATTCCCACTGAACATTTAGCCTTCAGCCAAATTATTACTGAACAATCTCTCTCAGTGATATCTTATGTCACAGGTCTATCTTTTTAAGAGAAAACTTGATGAAAAATCTGGGCTCTTCCCCAGGCACACTCCACTGCCATCTGCATTGCTGAATCAAAAGCTGCTCTGTGCTCTCAGACCCTGTTCGTTACATGACTGCTGGTGAGGACACCATCACACCACACTCAGTTGCTAATCACAGCAAATTTCACCCAGCCTTAGATTAATCCTTACAGGAATTTCATCCCTATGTAATCCAAACTGTCTGGATGCCAAACCAGGTACTTGTAGCTGGTATATTTATGATATGTTCAACAAGGATGTGCAGGTAGAGTGTATGCAGATGGGAGGGCCCATCTCCTGTTTCACCATTACAGGGCTTTTCCAGAACAGCTTCTTACAGCCGCTTATTCCAATGGGCCACTTGTAGACACAGCATTTCTCTCCACATGCAGGCAGGAGCTCATGATTTGTACCATCTGCAGCTTTATAACCACAGGATTATTGCTTGACCCTCCTGGAAGGGTGGAGGCAAGGGGAGGAGAAGTTCTTCCTTATGACATTGTAATTGGTTTTATCCCTAGAACATAACTTGAGTTACTTCCAGCTGAAACTATGGCATGTAAAAGTCCCATAAATCGACTAAACATGATAAATTAAAACGAAAAGGTGGGCAATAATTTTATTAGAGGAGTTTGCTTTGCAATTACCTTTATTAGGAAAAGTTCCTGCAATGATCTGATTAGCACTGATTTTCCTATGATGAATAACCATTAGAAAGCTGCACATTGGCTGTGACCTTGCAATTCTGAACTATAAATTTCAAATATACTTTTTTTAAGGCATTTTTATTTCCTTTTTAATTTCTTCCAGGGTATATCAGGGTTTTACAGCACCTGTTACTGAAAATGCAAATGTACTTTTTGAAATTGGTTACAAAACTACCAGAGGACAATCAGAACCAAAATTCAATAGAAAAGCCTTGAGCAACTTTTGCAGACTGCATGATCAATACAAGTGTCAATGTGAATAACCTGACTTGTTTGTTACCTACCTGCTGACGTCCAAATTCCTGCAGTCAAAATAGACATTGTGTAAATCACCCAAAAATCAAACACTAAAGTAAAGAAACAGCCGTGTTTTCCTGGTTAAAACAAATAATATAGGGTAGAAGTTAGAAAGAAAGAAAATATTTAATAAATGTTCTTAGGTTCTTTTGGAAATGCAAAATCACAAAGTCAATTATATAGCTATATTGTTAGTTGACCTGTGAACCTGAACTAAAACTGAACTGTCTGTTTATATAAAATGTGTATTTGCGTTCAGAGACTTAAAAAGGCAGCATGCGGAAGAGCTGTTAAGGTGAATTTTGCATCCTGCTGTTTGTAAATGTCACTGAAGGCTTCCAAAGAAAACCTCTCAGATTTTATACCATACTGAGTTCAAACATTCCACAATGGAACTCAGCCTCAGAGAACCAAAAACAGACCTGGCATTTCTGTCAAGAGGTTAAACCACATATTAGTCCCTAGACGGAAGTAAAGGGAAAATTTGGGCTGATGAAAGGGACTCGAATCTCCCTTTCAGGTGGAGTCTGATTTTTGCTCATTTAAGTTTTTCTTGTTAAAGAATGTTTCCAACATGCTCCAGGAAAAGCTCCAATGGAATATTGGGGTAAAAAAGAAACAAAGTTTTCTCCAGTTTGGTGCACACAGAGAACAGTTTTACTCAGAAGTAGTGCATAGAAACTCTGATAAAGTTGTTGGAACTACAGAGAGAAGCATGTTAAACTGATGTACCGGGTACATTGCTACAAACCCTTGCACAGGACCTTGGAGGTAAAAGCTGGGATGTGCTTTGAAGTGTAGTTGAATATGTCCCCCACTTCCTTCTTCCTTCCACAGCATGCTGAGCATGCTGCCATATGATATGGGATAACTCTCTGGTCAGCTGGGGCCAGCTCTCCTGGCTGTGTCCCCTCCCAACTCCTCGTGCATCCCCATCTTTCACAGTTACAGGAAGGGGTTTTTTCTATTTTATTCCCTTTTCCAACATTTTTGAAGGGACTGTCTCTCTAAGAACTGCCAGGAATCCCTGACAGTACCAGGACTGCGGGATTGCCACTGCCCGCAGCCCAGGCAAACCAAGCAGGGCAACATGCAGTGCGGAGGCAACACATGGCAGAGAACAAAGGTTTCTGGACTAACAGCACTGCTACAGTGAACTTGACTGGATGATGTAGAGTGGGCAGTTTAATAGTACAACTCCCTGAGAACAACACAGTTTTCCTAGGTTTTCGCTTTTGCCCCTGTTTCCCATTGTTTCTTTTGTTCAGTTAGACAGAGGGGAGTGGTTGGCAGGGAGGACCCTCTGCCATTTTTTCCCCCTTTTTTTATGAGAGACCATGTGGGGCGATAAATTCCCATCTTTCATGGGTAAGCTGTTTCCTTTGTATCTTTGTGGTTGCTGCTATTTCCTTGTCAGCAAACTGCTATTTTTTCCACTTATACTCCTCGTATTTTGTCTTTCTATGTTGGTGGGGAATGAAAAGGCGAGGAAGTTCATTTTATTGGAGTTCCCACCCCAATATTAGTCTTTAAACCAAGATGCCAATCTCCTCACTGGTGGAGTGGGATGAGGAGCAGAAAAGGCCTGATGCTGTGTAAGCAATGTTCGGCAGTAGCTAAAACAGCCCTGTTTTAACAACACTGCTATGGTCACAAGTCCAGCCCCATACTAGCTACTATGAAGAAAATTAACTCCATCCCAGCCAAGAACAACACACAAACCCCCCATTATAGTCTATTTCTGTCCTTAGACTAAAAAAACTTTCTTCAGCTGTAGAGTTTTCCTAGTATAAAACTAGGTTTCCCTAGTACAGTACATAAATATTTATTTCTCCATGCAAAACTGAAGAGATTACTCCTTGTCCTAATCCAGTGAACATGGAAAATAGCTATTTGCTATCTTCTTGCCATTTTGGAAGTCTGTTATCATATTACCAATATTCCCTTAGTCTTCTCTTATTTAAACAAATTCAGTTGCTTAAATCTGTTCCAGATAAATCATATTTTCAAAAAATCTTGGATCTCTGGTCTGGATTATCTCCAATCTATATGCATCTTTCTCAGAATGCGATTTTGAAATTCAGTAAAGTTTGAATGCCAGATAAGGCCTTCCCAATAAGGATAGAGTAGAATAAATACCTCTCGTGTTTTATGCAGAAGAATCCTGTTACTACATGCCAATACAAATTGTCTTTGTTGCAACTGCCTTGTATTATTGACCAACTCAATTTCTGGATGACTTCATTTTCCATATGCCTTGCAGAGCTGCTACTGCCAAATCAGTTCCCCAAATGTCACTAATTCTTTTTCCTAGTATTTTCTTTTTTTGATTTATCATTATGTACCATCACCCCAACATACCACCACACCCACTTTGACCTTTGCTGTTTGTCTTCCCGGTGCTTCCACCCTTTCCTACCACTATTTGAATTATAAATTCATGGAACTATTCCTTAGTCCATCCCCAACACTGACAACCTAAATGACTAGAGTAGATAGAGTCAAGCAATTTCCAGGAATTAAATTTGCAACATTGCCTTGAAATATCTCCCATTTCACAGAAATCCATTATTGACTACTCCACGAGTAAAGTTTTTCAACTAGCTGAGCATCAACCTTTACATTCCCATCATCTCCACCCCATTTCCCTAGCTTACTTATGGCATTCCTCAAAACCCTTACTAAATCTGAGATATACTACTGCTCCCTCTCTAACACTAAGCCAGTTATCCTGTGAAAGAGGAAACAGAAGTGATAAGGCATGTTTTGTTCTTGGCAAATGCATCATGTTTTTAATCAACTTTTTGTCTCTTACATGTGTTCTTGTTCCTTAGTTGCTCTTTGAAATGTCTTCCAAAGATATCCTCCTACCTGTCTGCCTTATATTGATTCAGGGCTTCCTTCCTTTATTTGGTACGCCATTGTTTTGTAGTCTCCTGTAACTCACATTACCATATGACCTCTGTCTGAATTGAATTTCAAACAGATTTAATCACTGTCACTTATCTATTAACTTCCTCTGCCTCTACAATAAAAAGTTGCCACTAACACATTGCCAGAACTTGCTGAATCATCTGTCCTCCTCTGTTTCTTCCCCAACAGATATTTGAATAGTTCAGATCTCCAGTACTGGCAAATCCTTAACTCTGTCTTGACTGTGAGACTGATTATATTCCATTTTGTATTTTTAAATAAAAACATTGAAGTAGTCTGTCTTCCACCTTTTTCTGGACTTAAGAAGAATCATGTGCAATCAGACTGTGCAGCCAAAAACCTCTCATATTCCTTTTTCTATTCTCTCCCATACCTTTATAAACCAGCATCCTAGTGTAATCTAACTATAATATTAACTGGCCAGATTGTAATAAAATATAGTATTTTGTGAAAAAAAGAAGAGAAAGGATATAAGAAACTGCAGAATAAAGTGAAAAACAATATGAGATAAAAATACAGGGATAAATTTTATCTTATATAAATATATATATTTGTAGTCGTTTTATAGCATGTATATATATGTAATAGAATAAATTCAGAGAGAATATATTTTATTTGAAGTAATGGAACATCAAATCTTTGTTTTAAAGTAGATATTAACTACTACAGATTTTTTTAATATTGATTTTGAAAGACCTTTCTCATGTGGAACATATGAATGTTCAGATGTGTCAGATCTCTCTGACACAACCTGTGAGCAGGAAATTGACTAAAACAAAGTATATTTCTCACATTTCTTCCATTTTCTCTAATTGTGTTATTATGTATCAGGAATAACATAAGCAAGTCAGTACTACAAGTGGCAGGAGACTGGAAAAATCTTTGATCCAAAAGAATGCAATTAGACATTGGGAAGGAAATCTCAGGCTTTGCTATGGAATAAAAAGGAGTATTGAAGAGCTGCCAGCTGCTGACAGAACTGACAAAAGCATCAGACATTCTCAGTGAAAAGGAAGGTTTTAAGGTAAATGAGGACCAAGGTTGCATAAGGTGCTACCTAAAGAGTGTCAAATACAAAACGAATTGCACAGATGAAAATTAGGATCAACAGCCATGGCTATAAATAAATAAATACTCTGAATTAATCAAACACAAAAAGCTAACAGATAGAACTAGGCACGATTAGTTTGTTACTTCACATGAAATACTAGAAAAGGAGGCTTAAGAAGGGTTTTCTTCATCCTTCCCAAAGTCTCCACTTTCCAGGGAGGAAGAGCCATGATGCACTCCAGGAAACAGGAAACAGACAGAAACAAGGCAGGGGAAAGGGAGACAGACAGGGCTGGGGAGCTCCACTCCCTGATCTCTGGAATGTGCCTGCCTCCTATGTTAGCCACTCATCAGAAGCACCAAACCGTGCCAGTTGCTGGAGCAGACACTCACACCCTGTCCCTACCCTCCTGGGGCAGCCTGGCACACCATGGCACTCTCCTGGGGTGGAGTTTCAGCTTCCTTGCTCTAAAAAACAGCTTAGATCTGGTCTTTTCCAGGGGACGTAGGGCTATGACTAAGTTCAGCTTTTCAGGCTGCCCCTTGGTGCCAAACATCTCTCTGCAGAAGTCTGAATACCAGCACAGCTCTAAACATCACTCCGTAAACCCGTGCTTCTGTGCACATATCAGCATCCAGCTGCAGGCACTTAGGAGATTTTAAGGCCATACAGAATTAGACCTAGGGGGCTAGAAAATGCTAAAAATTAGGAGATTTAGTTGTTGTCTTGGATCTACAGACCAAGGTGCAGGATATGCAGATCTCAGATACACTGTAAGTTCAGGGAGACAATATTCACATTTCAAGAAAAATATGGTGCTTCATTCTGTAGGTCTGGTTGGCCTAGTGCAAGCCAGAATGGAGAATGGCAGATGACCTCTGTCTTGAGAGGTGCATGACAGAATATATTTCAAAGCCAAATACAACCCCTCCTCTTTATATGTGCAGAGACCTGCTGTATATGCAGTGTAGAAGGATGCAAGCTAAGATGCAAAGTGCTTAATAGTTTCTGAAAAAAATATCTCAAGAACGCAGTTGCCTTCATCATTACCTTATTCCTTTCCAGAAAAAGTGTAGGTTTGTTCCCAGACAAGGAAGGAAAAGTACCTCTTTATGGGAACCAAGGAGCTATTTTCCAGTTTAGGCAGTCATCATCTGCCAGATGTTTGTGGAAAAGCTTTCCTACACAGATGAAGCCAGGAAAGTAGTGCAGAGATACTGACTGAGAACATATGACACAATTTCATATTTTTTTTCCTCATAGTCAAATTACAAGAGACAACTATCCTGAAAACAGGAAGGAGAGAGGCAAAAACTGTCAGGGTGGAGACTGAGACTGGATTCGTCAGAAGTGGACTGAGGCAGGGACTTATAAACAATGGTGGAAGGATCAGGATCAGTGGAAGAGGTAGTCACGCAAGAGGCAAACAGTAGAAGTAACACCGGAATCCCTAATTTTCAATAGCAGTACTTTTCCATGTCCACCCACAATAAATATGCTATGTTATACACTGCAGTGCTATTTCTCTAACTGACATCATCCATCCCTTTGACTCCAGCCAAGCCTGGCTCGACTAACATTCAGCTTACCACTGCAATTTTTAATAAACAAAAAGCTATTTTAGGGAAAACATACATAAAAAATGTGTTTGAAGAACACAAATAAGATTGCAAAATCAAGTCTTCCGAAATTATGTCATTTAAGAATTGAGGATTGAGACACATTAAGACAAATTCTTTAGATACATGATGCTTTATATTCTTTTTCCACTTTGGAGACCACACAATGGCCCAAACCATGGAAATTAATCAGGTCTGCACCATACAAGAGGGTTGTTCATGGGAGGATTCCTTTCTTATTCACTGTAAAATCTGGAAGTTAGTAATGGATGAAGCAGGGGTTTGAGTAAAAGAGAAGACTATTTTTTTAGGGATGTGAATGTTGCCTTTGAGAATAAGATTTCATCCTTAGATCTGCCACAAAGCTCCTTTGAAATGACAAACAAGTAACTTAAACTAACTACCCATGGGTGATTACTAATGCTGTGCCAATCCTTTGACAACAAGCTGGATCATTAAATTATTTCTTGCAAATGATGCAGCAAAGAAACTTTGAATTTACTGGTCAAGGAAGGTTAGCTGCACGTATTGCTGAGTGGACTGGTTGTTAATGTCCCTGACAAACACAAAGACGTTGCAGATAAGGAATAGTTTTGAATACCATAAGAAGGCTTTCCTGAGGGATTTTTCTTTCTTCTTCTGTAGTAGTATTAATCAGAGTCATTCTGTTGACCAAAAAAAAATAAAAAAATAAAACTTCAATGGAACTAAAGAACACAAAGCCAGAGGACATGATTCAGCTGTGCAGGAAGACCCCCTGCTGTCAAATCCTTTTCAAAGCTGTACCTGCTCCAGGCTTAAAAGAATTTGTTTTCCTACACATTAGTCTTGCTGACATGCTCTCTCAGGACCTTGCTGCTGCAGTAATTAGAGGCCAGCTTAATTTTGGTTATGCATTTCTTATTCCCATCTCCTTCATTAGTGGAAATAATTACATGCCCTTGCATTTTTATTCTCCCTTTGGATGAACTTATGGGCAGTTATCCTGGCCAGGCACAGGATAAGTTCATGTTGCCTATTTGCCCAAGTTCTTCATTCCCCAGATGTCCTTGCAGCACTTCACATCTTTACCCATGGGAAGCTTCCACTCATGTTTATGTTCTCCCATGCAATCCATATTTCCTAAATGGTATCACATTAACATTGTAGTAATAATGATAATAATAATAATAAAGCTTATATTTTCTTTCCTAGCAAGGAGGAATCAGCCATAGAGTTCTGCCACTCTTAGGTGGAGATGTATATCTCAGCTCTTTCACTACTGTGCTTACTGGCTTAGATTCAGCTGATAAACTGCCCGTCAGCTGTGATCAAAGGCAGGGCATGTGTTTCTTCACTGAGCTGATAGCTCTTTTCCATTCACAAGAAGGGGGCCTCTGAAAAAGCTGAAGAGTGACTTTTTACAAGGGCATGTAGTGACAGGACAAGGGGGATGTCTTTATATGGAAAGACAGTAGGGTTAAATTTGATGTTAGGAAGAAATTCTTTACTGGGTGGATGGTGAGGCACTGAAACAGGTTGCCCAGAGAAGCTGGGGATGCCCCATCCCTAAAAGTGTTCAAGGCTAGGTTGGATGGGGTTTTGAGCAACCTTCAAGTCAAAGTGTCCCTGCAGGGGGATTAGAACTAGATGATCTTTAAGGCCTCTTCCAACCTAAACCGTTCTACGATTCTACAAGAAGGAGGCCCTAGTCTCCAGCATCCACAGACTAGCAGAGTTGTAATGATGAGCTCAAAGAAACCACCGTGGCTCACCCAGTCTCCTCTGGAGTGTTCTCAAATCAGCTGAAGATTTGAGAAGGTAAGGCCCAGTCAAAGCAAAATAAGGCCCAGTCAAAGCAAAAATAGTGGTAGTAACATATTGAGGGTACATGTAATGATACATGTAATGATACCTTTTATTTATTTCGCTCTGTGTTGATTCCAGTTTGAAAGCCACAAGTTACTCCAGAGGGGTTTTTTCCAAGTAAACAAACAATATCAGCTCTTTCCAGTCATAGCCTGGCCTCCTTAGCACTTATGATGAAGCACATTTGGGAGCCAAAGCAAACAAACAAGATGATTCATTTATCCCAGAATTTAGCAGACGGATAAATGAATTCTTGATAACTCAGGAAGAACAGGACCTCTACAGCTTTAAACGAATAGTACCGTTCAAGACTCATGGGACAGAAACACTGGCAATGCCTCATTATCCACAAAGAAATCAAGATGTGCATTTCTATGAAATTTACGTACATACAAGTGAAGTTCCTGTGGCACTACTCAAGAGATGGCAAATCAGTAAAAACAGTGAGAAAGAGAGGGCCTTCATCTCTTGTCAAGAATGTGAGACTTTCAACATGCTATACAGGAGTTTGCTATTAACACTTGAAGTCATCGTCAGATTCTGGGACAGTTAAGACTAGTGCAAAAACCTAAAATGGGTAGGAGGGACACACAATTATAAGAGCCAAACTGCACTTTGCAGTTAAAGATTCAGTAATAGGTGAATTTCCCAAGTTCTAACAAGCCAGCTTGGATCTATGTGAGTTTTTAAAAGTTTCCTCATTATTAGGTGCCTGGCTGAGGAATTTCAGGAAGAGATTGACATGTCCTTCTTGAAAACTGACTGCTTTACTAAGCTCTTTACGTTGTGTATACTAGTTAACATACTGATAGAGACTACAATTTCCAGTGCAATGAGCACACTAAAGCAGACTAATAATTTATTTTTATATATGTACATTTTAGTGATTTTCTTACCAATAGCCTGTGTTTGTCCACTGACAGAAGGCTGGTTTTATGATATTTCATTTTTATACAGCAATTTTTTCCAGTCATCTGTTGTGGCCCAGCAGTGCCTGCAAGGAGCAGGCAGATGCTGCCTGCTTTGGGAATTGAGCTGGCTGAGTGCTGTGGAAGGGGTAGCAGCCCCTGCTGCCCCTGTGCATGCCCAAGAGCCCACTGCTCATCTGCAGTCACACAGCAGGCTTACTTCTGGTCCTGGCAGGGCTCTGTGTACTTCAGCCACACACACAGAGCAGCCTTTTCTTTTCCTTCTGTAAAAGAGGGGAAAAAAAACTTTGGCAGTTCATGACCATATGGTCTGTGAGCCACTAATGTTTTTCCATGGCACCAGCCAGATATTTTCAGCCTGCCTCTTGGTTGGATTCCACTGTATATATCTTTGTGCCTGCCTCCTAGCCTCTTACAGTATTTTAGCATGAGCCTGTGTCCTTGCTCTGCATAGTGAGCTGCCATCATTAATGTCATTTTCCAAGGAAGCCCAGCAGCTTTGACTACTGAAGGGGTGTCTCTGGGCTTGTCTGTTTCTTTTTATAACCTCTGATAACCTGAAATCCAGCTATCCACAACCAATTGTTCCTGTAATGCATGGTGGTTTCTTCTCACTTTGTCATAAACTGGTGGAAAAAGACAGGCAGTTCTGAGGTGCAATTCATCCCACTTATTTTAGGCACCAGAAAGAACTCTTCCTACAGTGATTGGAGAGGAAACATCAATGGCTAGCTGTATTCCTTTTGGCCACGTGAAGGCTGGATGAGAGGTACCACACCCTGGGCTATCTTTAGTGGCTACAATGTTATGAGTAGACAGGGAGTTCTGAGCTCAAAAATATGAGACCTATTTCTTACTTTGTTTTGCTTTGCTGGGCCTCTTGCTTTGCAGACTTCAATCAGAATAATCATAAATCCTTTAATTGGCTGTTCTCATACTTAAAGCATTATTCCTGGCAATGCTATTTCACATGGTCCTTGCCCTCTTGCATGAACACCTTCCCTCTCCAGCTACTAGAATAAAAAAATGTAAGCTTCTTGTCTTGATTGGCCAAGATCAATTCTGTGCGCAGGTCCAATCCTTGTTTCCACTTGCTCCCAAATTTATTTAAGGGCTTTGTTTGGGAACAAGCAGGTCTAATTATTTGATGCTCTTCAATTTATGTTTAGGGATTTTTTTAGGTGCTACACTGGTCAAACACTAGTTATGCTACCTATTTAGATTGATAGCTGATATCAAGATCACATACACTGAATAAAACAAGAAAATAATTGTTAACTGAACTTGTTTCCTGAAAAGAACTACTTGCACGAGCAGCCTCTGTCCTGGATGCTAAGTCATGCCAAGACCACGGTACATCAGTCTCTTCTTTGTGAGTGTGCCTTTGAAGTTGTTGCAGATAGACAAGGTCTCTGAAAATGCTATAAACCCATGTAGTTCCAGGAACAAGGTGGCCTTGTCCTCCTTACATCCTTAATTTTTCAAAAGAGAAACATTGGGGTGCAGAGCCCTGGATCCTTGATGTGGTGTTCCCTAATACTGTATTTCTTTTCGAGTCTGATTATAAACCAGTACAACTAAGTCCTCAGGTTCGATTTGCCTTGAGATTCAGGACATTTCCTTCTCAAAATACATCAAGATTAACGACCATGAACTTCCAGAATGGACCTACCTAAAGTACAGTGATAAATGGAGTTCTCTAATTTTGAATGAAAATAAGAGACAAAATTCTTGCATTTTGGGAAGCTGAACAAGACGGATTCCCCCATCTGGGGAGCACATGCTAAATTCACATCCCTACAGTGGCAGTCTGTAATCAGAAGTCTCCCCACAGAAACCAGTGGGTGAACAGAAGACAGCTGGTAGGCAGAGAAAGACCACCCAGTGTCACCTGCCCAGAGTGAGCCCAAAACTTGGGGGGACTGCAGAGCAAGGACAGTCATGAACATGGTGGCAGTCAGGAACAGAGCTTGGCCCATGAGGACAGTCCTCCTTTGGTGTGACCAGGCACAGTCACAAAGTGAGAGAAGCAGCTGAAGAATGGAGCTCATCCTGCAACCCCACAGAGCAGGGGTGACTGTGCCTCCAGGGGACAAGTCCCTCTGCAGCAGAGCGCTGGAAAAATCACACCTCTCCAGGAAAGTGCTGCCACCCTCAAAGTCCCATCTCATATCTAACATCTTTCTTCACACACAACTCACACACTAGTATATTGTTTTGGGTTTTATTTGTTTTTCATTTTTCATATAACATTTTGAAAAACAGTGTTGCCCTTGTGTATAATGATATAAAGAAATGTAAAGCATTTACATTACGTAGACCACTTATTCAAGCCTACTGTAAAATATCTACATAATATAGTTCACTTGAATGTCTGCTTATGAGGAAAGCCTTCAGAATATTGCTAGACCAAGAGTTA
The DNA here is from genome assembly GCF_003945725.1 of Corapipo altera. NCBI lineage: Eukaryota > Metazoa > Chordata > Aves > Passeriformes > Pipridae > Corapipo > Corapipo altera. Next base: position 29,603,848 of record NW_020884872.1, read on the forward strand.
GAGAGGCAAATATCACTTCATAAAAGATAAGCCTTTGTTTCTATACATTCCTTTTGTATTCAAGGTGCCACTGAGTAACATCTATTCTCTTTATGCTTAATTTTTATCTCACATTCACATTTCTTTCTCCCGCTCTAGTTTGGAGGACGATCTGAGGTGTTAAACTTTCTTATGGCACCAATACTCCACATACTTCTTTTCCACTACTTGGTGAAATCCAACCTGTACCTATAGCTGGATGTGTTATCACACTACTCTTGGACAATACAGATGGAAAGGAAGAACAAATCACATTTTGAAATGTTACACTTACTGACAAACCAAATTTATTCTCTAGCTACAGACTAGCGATTGCTTGAAAATAATGAGCATTCCTGATGTTCCTAAAATATTTTTCATGTTCCTTCCAGCACTGGTCAGTTCATCTATAGCTTTCTTCCTTCAAAGAACAGATATCCAAGTGGATTGACTGGTTTCCACACTTGCAGACAGCTTTTTCCCATCTGCCCATAAAATACATGTAGTCTTTATCATCATAGCTGACATTCTGTGCTTGGCAACAGTAAATTCTGTGGTCTTCCTTGGTTGCTCTTGACTCAGACTGTGTCAGAACTCTAATCTCCATGCCTTAGAATATTTAAAGGGAGGCTTTGGCTTAAATATCATTACTTGCGAAGGTTTCTGCTAGTAGATAATAAAGGTTTCCTAACTCAAGTCACATCCTACTCTTTGAAGTTTTTCCAAATATTTATTGGATTAACTCAAAGCCAGCTATAAGAGATGGTGGAAAGGAATTAGATTATGGCCTCTCCCAGTTGGACATGAGCTGCTCATTTCCCTAGTTTGTTACCATTTGTTTCTTTGAAGACAGTGTTTTTCCTGATTTCTTTCCTGCAGAGTTTGAAAAACCTCTGGGATGATTTACTTGAACAAAAAGCTTTGTCTTCAGAGTCTGTGAGAGGCGTCAGTTACGGCTCTGTACAATGTAGTCCTTTAAGGCAGTTTCTCTTCCCTCCCATACAGATGAAGATAATACACATTATATGTCATGTAACTATTTCTCAGCTATTATAAGTGGTGTCTCTTTGAAGAGGAAGTAACCGAGTCATTTTACTCCTTCTGTCTCTCAAAGTACAGCATGGTCACTGATTATTTATTGCTCCCTTCTGATTTATGCCAAGACTAGAATCCAGTTAGATTAACCTAACAGGCAGTGTTTTGCATCATAAGTAGTCGATTTGCATACTGCAATTTAAAGGACACAATTTGAAGCTACACCAGATTGGTCACAGAAAGGCATGAAAGGGTGAGACTGTATATTACTACTGGCAATCTGTCCAGCTACTTCCAGGAATGAGAGTTTTTATTAGTCAAATGACTCTTGAAACACAAATTCTTTCCTTGGCAAAGATAACAACATGTTACAGCTGCCTATGAATATCTAGCTATGACATATTAGTAGATAAAACAGAACTGAATACTCCCATGTACAGTTATCTGTTATGCAGATGTAGTTTTCTCTGGGGGAGGAATATTCTGAGACAGTCCATTTAAGCAAAGAATAATCCAAATGGTGAAAAAATTTAGGGTTTTTATGGAGAAGTTCATAGATATACAGTTGCCATGACAACTGCATTTGGCTCTGGAAAAAGGAAAACAAATGGGTCTTCTAGGGGGTTTCCTTTCCTTTTGTACAAAAAACCAGTAAGTTTATTGAAATTACGAAGGGTAAGAGCACCTTCCTTTCCCTACCTTTCCCATATCCAGAGCACGATCCCAGTATTCTGTGCTCCAGAATCCTACAGATTGCACCCTAGCTGCAAAATAATAGAATCAAGTTTCCTCCATCTAGGCAGTATAAAAATGGAAACTTATATTCTGAACTTCATCAGATCATAGAAGACTTGGAGAAGAGGGAAAGAGCTGATACATATCTGTCTGCTGGGAATGCAGTATATCAGGTCTGAAATGCTCTCTGTGCCTCACATGAAAGATAACCATGGTGATTTTTTGTTCTGTTGGCAGTTGGAGAACCAGGCAGAATTTAAACCTTTGCTATGCTATATCCTTTATCGTCTCTCCGTTTCCAGCATATCCCTCCCACGATCACACAGGCCAATGCAATGGGAATCATTGCAATGTACCAGGACAAGCCAACAGCTGAAAAGGTAAAGAATAAATATTAATATTTAAAAAAAAACCACAAAAAAAACCAAACCAACAAACAAAACCACAAAAAACCAAACAAAAAACCAACCAACCAACCAACCAACCAAAAAAACACCTCTCAGGAATATAGTTCTCTAAGTTCAAGGAGGAAGAGGAGAAATCACAATAAAAAGGACGTATGCAAGTTAACCTTCCAGCACGGCTTATGCACCTGTGAAAGGAAGAGGTCTATTGATGGAACACTCTGGGAAATGTGTTTATGAAGATGGGAGGAAGAATTCGAGAACAACAGAGGGTGAGAATTTAAAGATCAATCCTTTGCATACAGCTGACTCTTCCCAACCCCTGATCAGAGTGGCTGTGTGCCACTTGATTTGTGACACACAAATTGATTTGTTAAAAGCAGAGACATTCCAAGATAGATGTAAAAGCACTGCATGGAGCAGGAGTACATAACAGCTAGTCTACCTGCAAGCTGTGTGAATAATTTTCTCCTACAGAGTGGCTTATAAATTAGTAGTGATCAAGCCAAGATGCTGAACTTCTTCTCAAATACAGTTTCCAACACCAGTGTATGTCCAGACTATTTTTGATTATTCCAGCATATACTGGTACGTGGATTGCCTCCTTTGTAGGGAGTAATACCTATGCAGCTCATGGAAGACAAGGCCAGCACATCCAGCAAAATGAGTACAAATCCCTCATCATAGAATGCTGGAGTAAGTCATAACTCATAATGAAGTCTTAAATGTGCCTTTCTAGGACAGTTTGAGCAAGCTTTGGTGATTCATCAACCTCATGCAAAGAAACAATTAGCATTGCTTCACATTGATTTTACAACATGTTCTTGGCCAGTGGTCTATCATGCTGCAATATTAATTACACTGAGCTTAAGTCTTCTCTTGCCCTCACTAAGAGCCAAAATAATAACACCCATCATAATTTACACTTCTTGTTATTTTGGTGGCAGTCTGTGCATGAGGAAAAGGAACACTCAAGTAATTAATTCTGTTATTGTCTTTTTTTTTTTCCCTACTTGTTGAGAAACTGCAGGAGTTCTGGCCCTCCTACACCCAAAGGGAATTTGCCAGTACTCTCACTGAAAACATCATTTCACAAAGTGTATCTAAATTGGAGTCCTATTCAATAAACAGATATACCAGGACAGCTGGATCTTTACCCCTGCATAAAATGTCAGTAAACTCACAGAAGGTGTATTTTGTGAACAAACTATATCAAAGACTACAGGTGAAAGAGTCAACTAGACTTTTCCTGGGCAATAATTAATTCTGGCACTATCTCTGACAGTATAAAAGGCTTGGATGATATGTCAGCATTAGAATAATAATAACAAGTATCCAAAATAAGCAGTGAAAACAGCTACCTTCCTGCTTGACCCTTGTTGGCAGTACTTGGTATCCATATCTGTTCTGGGCCAGACAGGTAAAGTCTGTGTAAAAGTCCATTTCTTCAACAGAATCAAAAATCAATGGTACTTCAATGAAGTTTTCACCATTTTCTACAATTTCTCTAGAAAAAATAAGAAAAATTTAATGTTCAGTACTTTTATAAGCTATATTTTCTCTATTTAATATGTTCATTCTAAGAAGCACAATAAAATGTATTGGATATGGGCTCATTTCTGAACTAGCCACACAGCATTCAAGGACACATGATGTCTCCCAGTCCAGTTCTGCTAACTAGTTGAGTCTCAGTGGGCGGTACTCATCCTGCACTTTTTGGAGCCTACAGGAAAAAAAGATCTGAAGTTGTCTTGCAAAAATAAATAAAAGGGAAGGAAGAAAGGCAAGCAGAATTCCATATATCTTTGAGCTTGCCACACAGCATTGGAGAAGGACCTAATTTCTTCTTTCTGATCACCTATTCATTTCTGAAATTAATTATTACTGCCAGATGGAAGAGGACATATGGAGAACATAAACCTGCAAATGCTCTCTCAGAAAACTGAACCACCATTCCTGTCTATCACATGTCCTGAACCAAGAGCTCCATACAAGAAACTGTCTAAGAAGTTTCCAGCTTATTTCAACATTATTGTTTCATGAGTACAACTCTCTGAAAATGGTTTTCTATCTGCAGTCAAACATTGTCCCTTGGTATCTTTTAGTCATTTCTGGATCAGTTGTCCAGCTGCTCTTTAATGATCTGATCATGAGTCTGCATTGCACCATGGCAATGGAATTCCAACTGTACCACAAGAAGGCAGGAACACAGCAGTAGGCTCTTTGCCAGAGACTTCTGCAGGGAGTTTGTTCTGCTGGTGGTATTTGAGCTGTTTTAACATGCTGCCATAATGGGGGCTTCCAGCATAACTGGAGTGTCTCACACACTGTGGGTTCTACATGAACCTTAGCTGTCATAGTCACTGTCCTTGTGCAATTCCATAATAATATGTAATAGCAATAATGATAGTGATAGTCATAATCAAAGTAATTTTTAAAGTCCAAGTAAGAAAGTACATGTGTGCTCTATTCTAAAGCCTGTAGAGATATTTTATGGTTCCTGACCACAGGTTTAATGCATTTTCACTTATCCCTATAAACAAGATTATAAACTAATGCTGCCAATCATGGGATGGGAAAACACATAAAGGCTTGGGTATACAGCTGAGTGACCACGTTACCTCTGGCTGCAGCATGACCAGATTATTATCTGGCACTGGTGGCCACAAATGGTCAAAACCAGCTCACACCCATAACTGTTAAACACTCTTGTCCCTCAAAATACAGATGCCACATCCCCAAACTCTGTTGGAAATGGTCCCTGACCCATGCTAAACCCTAATCAATAGCCAGGAATTCCTTGGGAAGGTGCTCTCACCTTTACTTCAGATCTGTCTCTACCCCATTTCATTACCTGGCATTCAGTTGCACCAAGAGCCCTTGTTGCATTGTACGTTAAAACAACAAGCACAAGGAAGCACTTTCAGCCAGACTTACTGTCGTTCTCCCTCTGTAACTCTGCTTTGTTTATAAACCACATCAACACTGGTGTCGTTTGCCAGCCATTCCACATCAGTTTGGACATGGCTGCTCAGCCCAACAAACACTTTGCATGGAAGAGTCATCTTGGAGCCTGTCAAAAAAACAAAGATTGAAAAAAAATTTGGATACATGTGAAGAACTACTTTTTCTTCTCATGAAAGCCAACAACTCCAGTGGGAGATCAGGTTCCCACACATGGCAAGCACCACTACATTCAAAACTGGAGTTAATCCCCAGGTTACTTATGATCTCCTACCCCTTGGCAGAAAGCCCCTTCAGTTTGTCAGTCCTTCCCAGTGCTAACCAAATCATTTTCCTATTGCAAGAGTTAGCAACTCTTGCACTAAACACATTCCTCAGAAGGCAAAGCTCTGTCCCTGCAGCCTTGCTCTTTCTGACGTACTGCAGCCCAAAGGGCACCATGTGATTTACCCCTCTCGAGCAATTGCATTAACCAAAAGTGTAGCTTTGCTTGGAGATGTTGTGGGCAAGAGCATTCAGCTCAAAGTGGGACCTCTGGGGATGAAGTGATTGTGCAAAAATGCTGAAATTTTGATAAAGTTATTGTAACAGAGTTAAGGATAAAGAGACTCCACACTGGTGTGGATCTATGGAAAACATAGGGCTCAATAATGCAAACAATGTTATTATTATACCTGTGCAGATGGTCATAAAAGGAACAGGAAACACTACATGGAGGTAGATAGGAAACAAAACAAAACACAAAAACAACAATGAACAAAAAACCGAACCAAAACAAACAAAAAAAAGCAACCCCAAAACTTGATAGGCTACAATGATGGAAAGAAAAGTAGCAGGGAAAACTAACAACATCATAGGACAGAGCTGTGCATATAGTACCCAAGTTAAGAAAGTTTAGTGTAAAATGTGACTGGCATTGTCTGGGAGGAGGAAATGCAACAGACATTTGTTGTCATAATGTAATCTTCAAACAAAAATTGAGATCCTATCAAGGTACTTGCTAACTAAATCTGTCTTGTTCAAACAGTAAAAATCAATGAAAAAAGGTCTCTTTTCAAAAGAGCTAGATGGCTCATTCAAAGCTACCAGATAACCAGACCAATTTGAGGAAATATGAAAAATAAAAGTTCTTAGTGAAGAGGGAACTGTGGGCAGCTGAGCTAATGGTGCAAACATGTTTTTATTGCTTTGTAAGGGGCTAAAATCTCCTACCTGGAAGAGCATCTGATTGTAGACAGTAAGAAACAAAAACTACACCAGCACTGACCCTCAGGTAAGATAATAGAGATCAAAGAAATTACAACAATTTACACCAACAATTACACCATAAGAGGACTTGCTCTAATTTTTATCTGATTAGGTGTTTCCAAAAATAATGTTGGGCCTTACCAAGAACAGCTGATGTTGTCTTTTGCGTTGGATACACAATTATTGGGGTAATTCTCTTCTCTCGTTCTGAAGTTAGAAAGAGAACAGTCAGTGCTAACGCAAGAGCAAACGTGGGCACGGCCCCAGAACTAGAAACGTGACACTTCGCTCAACACCTGTTGTCTTCCACGAAAACATTTGATTGTTAAACCCACTGGCTAAAAGAGACATTCCCGTCTCAAGCCCCGAGACCCGTGTTTGTGGAGACAGGATCCCGTTCTCATCCCTATCCCGAGGGATGCAGCAAAAGGAATTCACGGCACGCCCGCCCCCTGCTGGCCGCTCGGCGCAGCAGCGCCACGTCCCTTCCTCCCCCCCGCCGCTTTCACCCCTCTGCGAAACAGCATTTTGTCCTCCCCCTAAGCAACTTTGAAGTGCTTTAACTCCTAACCTCTCTGAAGTCAGTGACACCTCCATGCCCCCAAGACATAATTACTCGATTTAAAAAACACGGGTACTCGCAGGAACGACCCCTGTCATGCCAGGGGTGCTGTGGGAGCCCCATCAGTGCCAGGGCACTCACGGTGTCCCCTTTCCCTTGGCATGCCTGAGAGATAGAGCATGACCTCCTCTCCCGAGTTTCATTAGCAAAGAAGAGGTCTTCTTAAGTGATGTAATGTTTTAATGTGTCAATCCTTGAATCATAGAATCACAGAATGGTTTGGATTGGAAAGGGCCTTAAAGATCATCTGGTTCCAACCCCCCTGCCATGGGCAGGGACATGTTTCACTAGACCAGATTGCTCAGAGCTCCATCCAACCTGGCCTTGAACACTTCTAGGGATGGAGCATCCACAACTTCTCTGGGCAACTTATTCCAGTGCCTCACCACCCTCATAGAAAACAACTTTCTCCTAATATCTAATCTCAACCTGTCCTTTTTCAGTTAGAAGCCATTCTCCCTTGTCCTGTCACTACATGCCCTTGTAAAAAGTCCCTCTCCATCTTTCTTGTAAGCCCCCTTTAGGTACTGGAAGGCCTCAATTAGGTCACCCTGAAGGCTTTTCTTTTCCAGGCTGAACAAACCCAATTGTCTCAGCCTTTCCTTGTCCAAGAGGTGCTTCACATCTCTAATCATCTAATGTTATATTTACCAACAGTCTCCAGCTGAATCGTCCTGGTGATTTCGTACATCACACCTTCAAATGGAAATGACATCTTGCAAGTGTAATAGCCAGCATCTGTTGGTAGCACAGACGTCATGATCAGAAAAGCTGAACCTTTCAGAATGACGAATTTCTCACTGTTGTCTTCCAAAGGCAGGGAATCCTGGAGAAAGGACAGTAAGTGGCATTATAACTCAGATATGGTTACGCCCTGTGTAGGTTCCCAAAAAAATTACTTATCCCTGTCTCTCTGTTATTAAATATCACTGGGAAATTTGAGCAGTTCCACTTTCCTACCAAAGGGCAAGTTCTTTTAATGTGTATCTATCTCTAAAATGCTCTGTGGCACTATGTGAAGCATGAAGAACCATTATTTTAATTTATTTACAATGTGTGTACATAGTTCTTCAATAAAGAGCACATTTTAAGATGGAAAAGGTATAATACACTCTTTTCTGAGTCCTCTTAAGAGCAATCAGCCAAGATATTCTTCTAAGACAAAACCATTTTAGTACCCATGAGGGTTTTCACAATTATATCACTTTCCATATATGACCTCGTAAGACTAATATTCTAAGGTGTTCTTTGAAGACAAATACTAGTAATCATAAAGATTTTCACATAGCTGTTACTTACCCTGTATACCTCATAAACTGTTATAAATTCCTGCTCTGTATCCCTAAGGCTGTCTTCATACAAAGGTTGGAACCCTTCTAGGAGCAATGATGTTCCTGCTCCATGAAGGCAGAGTAGCTCTTTCAGACAGTTGTAATGAGAACCATATTGAGGGGGGCAGCCTTTTGCTTAGATAAAGTGGCTTATATCCCACTTCTGAAGGGAATCCTGAGCAGCACCATTTTACTGGTGTGGTACTGATCACAACATGGGCACTGCTGTAGGAAGCCAGCCTATGTATTGCATCCCACGGTAAGACAACAGCTGCACAAGGCAGAGCATGCAAACATAGTGAAGCATAAATAAAAGTTAACCAAGGTACTATGAAAATACAAGAAGGATCCCCTGCTCTCCAGTGAGAAATCATACAGATGAGGATGATGAATTGAAAGATATTTGACCTTAGAGGCAAAACCATGCTTTGCCTACTTGAAAAGCCACAAACTGGTAAGTTAGGCTAGAGAACACTCTAAGTAAGCATTGTGTAATTAACCTAGTATTTCCAAATGCTGTATTCCAGTTGATTAATGAAAGCTACCCCCTCTGAAAAATGAGGAAGCACCCCTGGGAGGTCCTACTTTATGGGATCCACTACAAGGGCCATAAAAAGAAGCACAGTGCCAAAGGGAAGAGCCTGATCTCAAGTGGCAAACCCTGGAGTTGGGTAAGTAATCTATCCTTACATATAGTTGCACTGCCTGTGAGAGCATATATGTGGAACACTTCACCCTGTGCTGAATCCACCCCAGAGAACCTTTCTTAAAATATGTACATCTGCCCCAAAATTCCCAGTGTATTACACTGTGCTCATGACTTGACCAACATGATGTTCAGGAGAAACATAAAGTGGAGATTTATGTGCTAAATTGGAACTAGGCTATGCACAAAAAGGAGGTGAAAGTTCTACCTTGTACCACTTGAGCTCTGGGATTGTCCAATTTGGTGAAAAATCCCACAGGTCAGGACAAACGATCTTTCCAGAAGTGAAAGTGAAGAGGACCTGGGGATAGGCAATCTCCTGAGCAGCTGTTTTCTCCACGACTGTCAGGTGGATGGAGACTTCTACACAGTAGGAGGAGTTCCTGCAGACAGAGGAGGGAGAGGTGAGCACCTACCAGTGACACAGGGAACTTGAGTGACACTCAAGGTTTCCTCCTGGCTCCATTTCTTTCCTTAGCAGTTTCTAGGAGGCCAGGTCTGAGATCATACCAGGAGGGATGCTGGAAAAATCACTGGTACTGTTCTTTTGGCACAATCTAAACATGTGGTTGACACATGTCTGCCTTGGACATTCAGTCTTTTCTTTTTTGTACACCAAGTTTCCTGTGCACCCTTAGACTACAGAATTTTTTAAATTTTTTTCACCTGAACAGTAGCAGGTGTGTCATGAAGTCTCCACCATTTCCTTGGAAAATGTCCTGACTACGAAAACCCTAATGATGAAATAAAAACCTTAAAGCATGTATTGAAATACATCTGCAGTCACTATTGCACAACCACAGGCGTTTCTGTGAGTACATATCATATTGTGTAGAAAAGAAGGCATTCTGGCTTTGAAAGGTTTGCAATATTCAACTTTTCATTCAGGTCCCAAGTGACAATCAGTTCCAGTCCCAAGGAGGACCAAACTTGCAAAGACGGATGCTTAAATTCTGTCCTCCACAACCTCTGAAGGCCTGCCTTGGAGATGCCTCTACCCAGGGCAGTGACTGATCCTTGAACAGGCCAACAAAGCCAGGGGGTTTGGCTGCCACCTCCAGGAGAGCAGCTATGGGCTGCAAGCAGACAGACTGACACTGCTGCCAGGGCACTGTGGTCATCTCTCACTTAAAGGCTGGATGCCCAAATCCAAAATACTAGCTTCACAGAAGCAGAGATCTCTGATAGTTTGCTTCTACTCTCATTTTGCAGTGTTGAAAAAAAATCTGATAGCTTTCCCATAGGCTGATTTGCAAAGGAAATACAATTTGCTTGTACTCTATTAGTCCTGTAATAGTGTTAGCAATGAAGTTATGTACTCGATTTGCATGTATTTTTCAAACGTATTTCAGAGCATTTTACTGTAGGTATTAGTAACACTGCCACAGTATTATATATTGACAAACTGAGCCAGAATAGTACAAAGAGGGGATTAAAAAACACCCTTGAAGGTCTCAGGCACTACTTTGATCTAGAACAATATTTACAACCTTTTATTGCTTTGGCCTCACTATCAGTGTCTTCTCTTCTGCCCCACCATTTCTCGCTGCTGAGACATGTGGAAAGGTCAACCCAATACACTGAGCATGATTTCTCTACTGGAGTTCTGCCTCTCCATCTCTTCTTCTTTTGACACACATCATTCACAAGGTGTGTCTTGCCAGCAAGGAAACCGTGCTTTACACAAGCAGCTTGAGGGATGTGGAGATATGTTCTCCACTATAAACCCCAGAGCAAGATGTCAGGGATGTACTGGGAGGCTGGCTGGCTGGAGGAGCTTGGAGGGGATAGGGACCTGGGACACCTTCTGGAGTTCAGGCTTCAAGAGTGATAGGGGTTTTTGCCTTCTTCAGTCCCCAACAAATCCAGACCCTGGTATCTCTTTTGAAATGGTACAATGGGCTGTCAGATTGTAAAAACTCAGAAAAAAAATGACCAACAGGGCTGAAAAAAGCCATGCTTGAAGTCTCCACCCACTGTAATATCATAAGTCTGTTATCAATCTAGTAAATACACATCAAGTCTTGGTAAAGGTCTTCCAGTAATACCAAGGCAATCAAATTCTGGTTTAAAATGTGAAGGAGAAATAAAATGAAGATCAGGGACAAGGAAGAGGAAAGAAGGAAGCCACTGCAGAGCCAGAGTGTCTTAGTATATGCTTCATAAGGCAACCTGAAGTACACCAAGGCTATTTGCATCCTGCAAAATCCCCTTCCTGCAGCATGTCCCACTTGCCATAGCACTGACTGGCTCATAGGTAAGCCAGAACAAATTCTTTATACACTGTTTTCCCATTACATCATAGCCAAAGCAGCAATCCCATCTCACAATTTATCCAGCTTTCAGTATATGTAGTTGCAGGAGACACATAATGCACTTAAGATTCTGACCTTCCACATTTTTTCTCTAGTAATTTCCTCAGTGAGGAAATGATCTTACCCAGAAATGCTCTGAATATAACTGGAGTTTCAAATCAAGCTAATGCGTTTGAGACATAGTAAGCTTGTTAGTGCACTGGATTTTCTTTTAAATACTCACCTTTTCATGCAGATATATACTCCTGAATCTTCTAGCATCACTGGTAAAAACCAGAGTGCATTTTCTTTTGCCCAGATTCTTGGATTTTCATCTCTTCCCGATATCATGGTTTTTGAACCATTTTTATACCATGTGATATTAGGAGTCAAGGCAGAAAAATCCAAATGTTTGTAACTGGGGGAAGGGCACTTCAGAACCACAGGTTCTCCATGCAATTCGTAGTAGTGTTTGAAAAACACGGTGTGATCTGGGCAGTTTTCTATATAATCAGAGATATTTTACATTACTGTCAGAGAGGCACATTGAACAGAAGGGTGAGGGAGACAGAAAGAAAAAAAGTATGCCCTTACCCATGCTTTTGACTTGCTGGAATCTGAAAGCAGAGGCACCTGCTGTGCACGTCACCAGGACAAAGAAGAGTCCACGCATTTTTTTCCACAGCAAATTGGAAGGAGAAGGTCAAGGGAAAGTCTTTTGAAATCTAAAAGGAAGTTTATTACAAGACAAATGATATAATGAAAACAGTCAGTATTATCTTAGGAGTTAAATGTTCTTTTCCTTAATCCAGACCTGGGGAGATTTAGTTCACCCTTAGTGAGCAGAAAGGGGTCTTCATCCCTAGTTTATAGAAGCTGACTTGGTGAAACCAGAGCATCTGGTTTGGCACACAGATATCACTTCTGTCCCTTCCCTTTCACTCCAGATGAAAATAGCATACCACAAGATGCTGCTCTGTCCCCACAGCTTTTCAGTGCAACAGCTAAGGGTGGGAAAATCTAGTTCTGCTTATTTTGCAATAAGATGTGACTGAGGCAAGGGTCAGCTGCTTCGAGTGAGCAGTAGCTTGGGTGAACACAGGAGCAAAGATGCATCAGAAGAGACTTTGGTTCTCTGAAACCATCACCTCAGGTGTCTCCCAAGGTTATATGGCCTTCACTAAATCCTGTGTCACTGTATCTTCCCCAGTGTGGCTACTAAAGTAGGCCAGCTCGTGTGGATCAGGCTGCAGGCAAACTTCCTGCTATAACCAGAGCCAAAATTTCAAAGTCTCCAGCAAATGCGTCTATTGGGACAAAAACATTGACTCCCATCGCATGCACACCCATCTTGCTGGTGGTGCTTGAGTGAGTTTTCAGCATGGACACTACTACATCTGTTCTAAAAAAAAAAGATAAGGAAAACCCTGAACAACTTGTCCTGAAAATCGGATATGGTGACACTAAGGGAAAACAAAACTATCCGCTGCCAGTCATTCATCAAATGTCATCTGTATGGACCTGGCACGGACCCAGAAGTTTCTCTGTACATCACTGAATGCTTCTGCTCTGCCACAAGGCTTCAGCTGCTGCTACTCAATTGATAATGTGTTATCTCAGTGTGCTGCAGGCAAAAATATATAAAACATGCTGCATAGAGGCACTAGTTTATGCTCTGTATAAGGAATTTATGAGCAATATAGTACATGTATGCATGTGATACATACTATTTCTATTTTATATACAGAAATGGAAATCTCATACATTTAACATTAGTCTAACACTATGATGAATATTAAATGACTGTGCAATTACTTCATATCCAAAAGCAAAAAAACATTTCTACCAATATAACATAGCCATATTCATAGGTATTCACCTTTGGGCATCTTCTGTTTATCCTATCACTCTCATATTTATGTTATGGTTTTAATCCAAATTTCTTCCTGTTCTGGTAGCTGTAGTTATCTAGCATCTGATAGTTTGACTACAATAAACTATTTCCAGCTTATTGCCATCTCTGTAACACCACAAAGCCAACCTCTTTCTCAATAATACTGTTTCATAACCATGGGTCATCTCCCCTATTGCTAGATCTGCGAGGGTTTCCAAGGGCGTTGGTACGGAGCTGTAGCCTGTCTCAGCTGCACCTGGACTAGGTGCTAGTGTCATTAACAAGCCTCATGATTCACACAGATACTCTGTATCAGGTGAGTTTCTCTCTCTTCAGTTTCTTTGCCTGATGAAAACACTTGGTTATTTTATTTATAGATTTCCAGTTCCTTTGCTTTAGTAACTAGAGATCTCCATAAACCCTACACAATTTGAGGGTTTAGGGGAGGTTTTCATTCCCAAATTTCCATCAGATTCACTTACCTGTGTTTCTGCAGTCTTTCAGCCATTAGCTTTTCACAAAAGAAGCTATCATGGAAATTGCTAGTGAGGACCTTATATAAGGTTTAGCTCAACACACAGCGGAAATTTGTCTCTCATTGCCCAATCAGACTTGTGTCAGAACCATACGACATTTTAGACAGAGCTTTCTTTCCTTCCGTAGAGTGAGGATGAGAGAAACAGAGGCACAGAGAGAAAACATGTGTTTGGATTTCCCAAAAAAGGGGAAATAACTGCTAAATGAGTACGTGACTAATTTTCCTTTTTTCTGACGAGTGGTAGCTTGCATACACTCATGTCTTCACATGACTATTTCGTGCTCTACCTCGAATAAAAAATTCTCATGAGTAACAAAAGGTGTTCTGCAGCATGGTCAGCTAAAAAATTGCACTGTAGTTAAATAATTGCAATCTTCACATTATGTGGTTTAGCAAGCTCATCATGGACAACATAAATCTTCTGTGATTTCTCAGATTGCTTTTGAATGACGAATGGGTTGATTGCCCTTTCCTTCCATAACATCCATTTTAGTGTGACTGCCTACATTAAGGCTCTCTTACAATAGGGTATAAAGAATTAACAGATCATGAGCAGAAGGAGTAAGAAATGGACTATAATTTGTGGCAATGATGGCCTTCACGTGTCTAGAAGAGGGCAATCTAATGAGGGACTTCAATCTGGAACTGAACTACAGGCTTTTCCTGTGCCTTGTCCTGACTTGTCATGTCCCTTCCAGGCAACCTTGCATCTCTTACAGCTTCTTGATGCTTCATGGAGCAGCTGTCATGCACTGCCTCATTGCAAGCCCAGGAAGGCAAGATGTGGTGTCTGGCTGACCTGCTGGACCTGGAGTCAGAACACAGGTCTAGCAGACTTCAGTGAAATGCCCTCACCTGCCTGGGCTTTGTAAACCTTGGCCAAGCAACCCTGGTCTGGAGCGCTGGGGTCCTCGCCCAAGGCTCAGGCCTTGTGGTGCTCTGACTAACCAAATAACGAGAGTAATAAAAATAACATAGCTGTTTATTGCAGTAAGCAGATAAGAACCATTTTTTATTTAATCCTAACATAATTCATTGGCTTTTTCTTTAATATCAGTCTCAGTTATATTGAAGACCTCAGAATATTGTTTAAGGGATAAAAAAATTATCAGGTTTTGAGACCATGCTGCCCTCTACTATGGAGAGAAGAAACATAACAATGAAGACAACTATTAATATACTGCAATCTTTGGGGATGTGTCACATGCTTGGATTGCATATATTCCTTTGTGCAGGCAATATTGACCATATTATAACTAGTTCAGTAAATAAAGAGAAAAGAAAAATCATTAAGCACCATACTTCAATCTGTAGTGATCTGTATAGTTTCTGTATGTTGATCAATGCAGTCATTGCAAGGATCTCTATAGCTATCAGCTCCACACAGAAGCTGATCAATTTTCCTCATCAGTCCTGTTATCCATAAATCTGAAAGGCTGATAATGCAACTGAAGTTACTAACTGCCCTGTAGCACTCCATCTTCTTGTAGAAAAGAAAGAACTCAATCCCCTCGATGCTAAACTCACACTTGAACTATGAAACCCCTGGTTTTGCCTTCCAGAATCTCTGCACTTCATTCTGAGAATCTGACCTCATGAATTATAAAACTATATCAGTCTTTCCATTTCCAATTCACTGTATGCAACCAGAAAGACAAGTTGTCAGATTCGGTGACCTGTGTTATATTAAGTTTAAATATCAGGCTATTACTGTATGAGTGACTTGCACAATAGATGTGGGAGCCTCTGATTGTAACCCTGGCCACCAAAATGAGGCAAATCCCCAGCAAATAACCCAGATGTTTACCAGACACAAAAAGAGCAAAACTGCAGGAAATGAGGCTTGATATCTTTGGAAAGATTGTACCTACCCACTGCTGCAAACACATTCATTGCATGCACTGAGCAAAGACATGTGACAAGCTGTTTGATGAGCAGCAGAACTAGCATCACTTCTTTTCCACAGATTTGTGCCCCATGCCCTCACAGACACTCCTCCGCTGCAGCCACTTCATGGCCTTTCCCCACCATGCTCCAGTGCTTTCCTTCCCCTCATGTCGTGTCCTCTTTTCCCACCTCACCCAAGACTAGTTTGTCTAGGCCAGGTGCAGTAGCACATCCTTGGGCTCGCTTGCAACTATACTGACACAACTGATCAACTTGTCATTGCCCATTACCATGTGTATGGACTGGTTGCTACCTGACTTTCCCTCTGTGGGGCAATGCTTTGGGTCTCCCATCTGTACACATCAGCAGTCACCAACTTTCCTCATGCTGCTACAACTCCAGGCATTTTGAAAACACAACCCCTTAGAGGATACAGCTGCAACATCCAAAGTGAGTTTATAATGCAGTAACATATGCTGACCTGCCTTAGAAAACTAAACTAAACACAAATAGCAGTGCAGTTCTCAGATAGCATCATGTCCTTGGATACATCTAACAAGGATCAACACAGTTAAACAGCTTTCTTTAGAAGAGCTCTGTCCTGGCTGTCTTCTTATCCAGAAAATGTCCTGATCACATGCACCACTACAAGAACCTCAGGCTAAAATAGTTTATCTGGAGGTGCAAAAGTCTGGTCTAGAATAACTCAGGAAGAAATGAAAGATAGAACAAGTACTTTTTTTTTAGGAGCTCTCTGCTGAGAAGGCCATGTTATTTTTGCGGTCAGTTATCACTGAGTATTTATAAACAGAAATATGCAAGTCTAGCAGCTATACATACAGAGAGAGACTCTTTTAGGGAAGCTGGTGTCATTCTGTGGTTTCATTGTGCTGATGATTCATTTATACAGCTCAAAATGCTGGAGCATAGCTGTGAAATTCCTGACTTGAAGATCAGACTATTTCCCATATGTCTCAGCCATTGCTCATCTCACTACATAGCTATTTCCCACACCAGGGCTACATGCAGCTGCCTTGTCACATTTGGGTGGATTTTGCTGTCCTCAGACATCCTAATAAAATAAACAAAATCTCAAGAAATATTTAGTGTTCTGGAAGTTCCTTGCAACAGAGACTTTCAAAAGGCCTCCACAAGCATGGTGTGTCTGTTCAGTATCCCTAGTCCATGGAAGGAGAAATGGAAATTCAGGCATCATATAATGGAGATAAGACCACTTCTATAAGGGACAGTTAATGTGCCAGCTTCTTCTAGCAACTCTCAGGTTCTGCTGTCTGCCTTGGAGGAACTCACCCAAGTGGCTCTGTGGCTGATGATGTTTGGCATCCAAGAACTGCACTCCCATAGACTTAGCTATTTATTCTGTTATCCAGTTTGGCTAAGTGAATATCATGCAATTAAAAACTGAAGAAAATTTCTCTGGTTCACATAAAAATGAGGTGATGAGGGATTAAGAAATATTGAATGTTGAAAGCTGACTGGCAAGCAAAGATGCAAAGTAAACCTCAACTATTGCACCAACACATGTTCTTGGGCTTATTGACATGATGGAACCTGGTTTTCATTGCTTATAATATCCTTGTACACTGTTCCCAGATGGGGTCCTGAGTAGCACAGAAATGGAGATCGAAGGAAAAAAGCTATCCAACTCTGAGAATTACCAAATAGATGGAAAAAAAAGAGAAAGACTAAACAGAGAAATTAGCACAAGGCTCAACAGATTCCAAGAACACAGGAATTTTCATGCTTAGCCAGAGGAATGAGTGCTGTCATACCCAGGTTGTATATGACTAAGTGGAAGAAATAGGAGGAGATACTCCAAGAGATACACTTTGCCATGAGGGAGTGCTAGTTTGGCCAAGGCAGCAATGGCTTGGTTACAGTTTGCCTCACTGCTACTTGTTCCTGGGATGTCAAGAGACTCTCTCATAGCAATAGAAGCCAGGCAGACTGTGAAAAATAATTACACTCTCAAGAGCTGGAAGGGACATGGAGGAGGAGACCCTCAGTGTAGAAATCAACAGGCTGAAAGGAATAAAGTAATAGCTAGAGAGGCCCAGAGTCGCTGTGCATAGACACACAGCCATAGAATGGTAAAATAAATGATTTCTGGAAAAGTAGGATTTGCTGGATTTTATTTAAGGGAGAAAACCATCCTAGGGCACAGTCTACTTGATATTTGGTGCTGTGTGGAAAAACAGTGACAGAGGACTGTTGCAAAGTTCAGTTTGTTAAAAGTAGTAGAGGTAAAATGATATCTCTGTCTCTATAAACTGAACTGGAGACGGAAATTTAAATTGCCAAATAGTGACAATCTAAACATCAATACATCCTAATACCTCTCTGAAATGACAATAAAAGTGAAAAAATATCTCTTACTGCCCTTCCTTCTGTCATGGATAAAATGGTGTATAGATATCCTGAATTTTGTTCAGGGATATGGTTCGGATTAGTGTTGGGGTCAGGGAGTAAAAGAGCCTAGAGCTCCAAGGGCACTGGGATGAAAAGGTCAAGCCAAGGGGATCATGGCAGGGCCCCAGCATCAGTGCTGCCCCTACATCTTTTTCATCTGGTCCACCCATAGTGATGGAGACCTCAGCCACAGTGACTAGAACTCATTAAGGTTAGTGGTAGGGTTTAAAGACTAAAAGATCCCACATCTCCAGGAACCCTGGAGCTGGAAAAGGCATGCCAAGGGGATCATGGCAAGTCCCCAACTTTTCTGCTCCTATATCTTTTTTATCTAGGCTACCAATGGTGATGGGGACCTCAGCTCCAGCAACAAGATGCCATAAGGGCTAGTGTCGGGGTTGGGGTTCAGGGAACCACAGATTCTACAGCTCCAGGGATACTGGGGCTGGAAAAGGCATGCCAAGGGGATCACAGCAGGAACCCAAGATTAATGATACCACCCGTTTTTATTGTGGGTCACCTATGGTGAGGGGGATCTCTGCCACAACTTCAAGCCATTCGGGTTAGGGTTCAGAGAATAAAAGAGCCAACATTTCCAGGGAAACCAAGGCTGGTGTCATGAGTTGCTTCCCCCCGAGAGTCGGGGGCTCAGAGGTGATTGGGTGCCAGGGCAGTGTTTCCTGGAGGGTCAATCACTGCTTGTTTTGTTCGCTCCTGTGAAAAATCATATATACACAGCCGCCAGAAGCTGTTGGCAGTTTTCTGTTGGTGTCTGCTGCGTGTAGATGTAGAAGGCCAGGGGGTGGCTGGGCTCCTTCTTCCCCCCTCCGGGGGGATAGAGGGGAGCCCTGCGGCCCCCCAACTCTGCCTAGGCCAGAGTTAGAGACACATTGGGGTGAGTGTATGTTTGTGAGGGACGTGACTCACAAACAACTGGTAAGCGAGAGAGAGAGAGAGAGAAAGAGGCAGACCTTGCGGCCAGGTCCTCTTCTTCTTCTTTCCCCCGCTTTGCAGCCAGGCTGCAGAAGGGGGCTGTTTTTCCCTTTCACTGTTTGGTGGGAGTGGTGCAAGGCTCAGCATTGAAGCAGAGCCAAGTGGACGGGCTGATAACGAAGCAGCTCAGCACTAGGGAAAGGAATCCCGGGTGAAGTTAGAGACAGGCCAGAGAGAGAGAGGCTCAGGAGTTTGCCCTGCCGAGGTTTGACCGGGGGCAGCCCAAAACTGACTTGGAGGATGCGTATGTTGATAAGCTACACTACAGCAGCCTACAGAACCGAGGTATGAGACTGAGAGAGAGAGATCACACAGCAGAAATGACACAGGACCAAGGAGAAAGGACTCAGAGTTACCTTCTTGGACTTCATGAGGAAGAAAGGTCTTCCACAAACAGCTGAAGGTTGGTAGGGAGTGTTCAGGGGCCCCAAACACTCCCACGAGAGAGAGACTGGTTACTTACCAGCCTGAAAAGGCTTTTCCTGGACTAAAGTTAAAGGAGAAGCTTTGAAGGGACTGATAGAAGTGTAATATATATATATAGAGTTGCTTTTAGTTTGTATAGTATATTTATTTGTGCAAATAAATGTAAGTACTTCCCTTTCCCCTACAGAAGCCTCTGGCCTGAAAGTTTTCTCTTCGATGTTGGGATAAATTATGAGAAGGGGTGGGGGAAGCTTGGAAATTGGATTTTGGATTTCTAATGTGGCTCAAACTGACACAGCTGGAAAAGGCATAACAAGGGGATCATGACAGCGACCCAAAACTTCTGCCCATACTTGTTTTTTATGTGGGCCATCTGTAGTGATGGGGACCACAGTCACATGGAAAAGCTGCCATTGGGGTTAGGGGTAGGGTTCAGAGAGCAAATCAGCCTAGAGCTCCATGGACATTGAGGCTGGAAAAGGTTTGTCAATGATGTCAGTGCAGGGTACAACATTGCTGCTTTCATGCCTTTCAAATGATGGTCACCTGTGGTGATAGGGACGTCAGCCACAGTGAAAAGACACCATTAGCATTAGCATTTGGGTTCAGAGAGCAACAGAGCCTACAGCTCTGCAACTTGAGGCCATTTCCTCTTGTCTTGTGACTTGTTACCTGGGAGAAGAGGACAACCCCTAATTTCCTACAATCTCCAAGGGGTTCCTTCTGCTTCCCCAAGCTAGCAGCCATCCCCACTGCTTGGATGGAGCAAGCCTACAGCATACATCACCTACCACGCCTTAGTGCAGGGCTTCAGGTAAAGCTGCAGCACCAATCTGGTCGCTCAACATGTCAGGGCTAAGAGGTGGGGCTGACTGGGAGGAAGCAATGCCGAGGAGAACAGCAGACATTTCCCACAGCTTTGGCATCTTCTCAGACTGCAGGCAGTGAGCCAGTAGGGGCACTAGGGGCATGCTAGAAAAAGAAGCAAACCTGAGATTGCTGATTAGTTTTTTCTTTCCCTCCAGTTCCGAAATCACAGTGTTTGCTTGCAATCATTATTGGTCTTTTTATATATGAAGCTCTGTGGTCTTATGTGTGAAAAGTGTTAAGGGATTAAAAACACAGCAGTGATTACAAAAAGCTCACGGTAACAGCAGACAGGGGAGGAACTATGTCCGGTTGAGAAGCATGAAGTCATATAGAATTACATGAGTCAAAACAACAGGGACAATAGATTTCTAAATCAGTTTTTGTGCTTGGTTTAAGCAGCCAACCCAGCAAACAGGAATTCCAAAGGCAAAGAGAAAAACAGATGACAAAGACTTTTGTTCATAATTAACTTTTTGTTGGCTGAACTTAAATTTAGTAGGTAAGAAGTAACTTCATACTATGAAAAACGGTGACAAAAGTATGGCTTATGATTAGGGAAAAATTGACCTGGTACAGATCATACATAACTGTAGGTGTACTGGGAGTGTAGTATTAACCATTACTTTTACTTTTTTATTACATGTTCCCGAATTAAATATTTGTCTCACCAAGAAGATGAAGTCATTTATGTAATGCAGGCAGTAAATCTTCTCATTTATCTTAGTTTTACTGTCCTTTGGACACACAAGTATATTTCACACACTTGTTTTAAGAAGCAGGCATATGAAACACATTTAGTGGATACAATTACCCAAGTTATTTCTTTCCTACTCCACTACAGTAATGTGTAATTCATTATCACAGGATTTATGGGGATGGGATGGGGGACACAGTGCAAAACACATTTTGAAAGTGCATATACTATAGAAATACAGACAACAAAGTTTCAGTTGTACTTGGCATTCTCTCTTGGTGCTTGTCCTGTATGTAATGTCACAATGACCAGCAATTCTGACTGGCATCAACAGTTGCTTGAGAAAAAACATGACGAGACAGACTTGTTCTGGATCAGTGATATAAGTGAAGAGGGGGTTATAAATAAATGAATAACAAATAAACAGATGCAACAGATACTGCTTCTAAATAAAGAGGTGGGGGAAGAATCAGTGTATTCGAAAACATGAAATCAGGAGAAATCAAGTCAGTTCAGAAGAAACAGAACCAATCCCAACAACACCATCGTCCTAAAAAAGAAATGCAAGAGCAACCAAGTGATGCTGCAAGATCACACTTGTAATAAGGAGTTAGTAGGCTTAGTCTTTCTTTTTATCTTTTGTGTGTCTGTTCAGTTGATGCATACACACTGTGATGCACTGAAGAAAGTTCAGATTTTGTACCATTTATTTAGGTTAATGAACACATTTGTTTTAATAAAAACAGTTACCATCAGCTGAGCTCGTGGTGTTCTGTTATACTTTTAACAGTTGACCACATAACAGGAGTACAAATACACATGGGGCAGCACAACTGATCTTGGGAGGATTTCAGCCTTCAAATGCACAGAGTTAAGCCCTTCTCAAGCACATAATGTTCTGTACCAGCTTAAAAGGGAACTCATAATTTCAGCAACTTCAATTTCTTAAAGACTTTGGGAGGATTTAACATGTGATGGAAAGCCAAGACAGTATTTAATGATATTTGTTTAAATCATTGCTATCAACTACATTTTGAAAAGAAAAAGAAGATATTTTGACAACAATATTGCTTTCATATGCATTTTTTTCTTAATCACAAGCTGGAAGAGTTTTTTGTTCATTGGAAGGTTTTACCATTCGCAGGAAAATTTGGGCAACTTTAATGAAAGTTTGCAAGAAAGTGGTGGGGTTTTCCTTCAAAACATTCCCAGATTGAGAGCCTCCTTCCCAACAAAACTGAGATCCTTGCTGGTCCTTCCAGGCTGTAGCTTCCAGGATCTGTTATCACAGAGACATTTATTTCACTGGGGACCAGCAGAGTCCTGCACTTATTTTAAGACCAGCTCATAAGTGTTGAGCCATTCCCCCTGTCTTCATGGAAAGCTAAAAGATCTCAGGACCTTTACAAGTTACTATTTTGAGTAATGTACAAATTTTGTGAATAGACTTCCCAGGGAGAATGGCTTCAGCAGGATATATGAATAATAGATGTGACTCTGGCTTGATACCACAGTTACGGGAACAAAAGAGAAAAAAAGGGGAACCAAATTTAACCATTTCATATCATAATGGTATGGCAACAGTGTTTGGAACCTTAAATCATTGTTGGCTCCCTTGAAGTTGCTACTGGCCAGCTCTGCACAGCAAGGACAGAGCACTCAGTTGTTCAGAGCTGCTGTTTGTTTCACCATGTGTTTATGATACTGGCCTGAGATGAGAGGCTTGTAATTATATGTCCCACACAGAAGTCACAGGATCTTTTCCTGGACTTTAAAATATCCAAGTGAAATACTGGAGATAAGAGATGATACGTAACAAGGCACATACTCCTTTGCAGCTCCCTCTCTCTCTCAATAGACTGAGATAAAGAGAAAGAAAAAAAATCAGAGACACATGTATCCATACATGGAGAAATATAGAGGCTGCCACCTGCTGAGAGGAAAGGCTTGTATTCCAATTGCAAAAGACCCCAAGAGAAGGGTGAAAATGAAAGCCCTGCAGAGTTTCTGTTCCTGCTTTGTAGTCTCTTCTTCCATTGCCTCATGCAAAGTGGAAGAGCTACAGGGTGCTGGCTGTGCTCACTGGGGACACCAGAGTAATCTGGTCAAAAATATTTAATGTAAAATGGTAAATGTAACTCAAAATTATTCTACAGCAAAACTCCAGCAAGAAAAAGTTTACTTATTATTAACACAGCTAATAGCATTTTAGTGACGTTTACATGTATAATAAGAACACAAGGGGTACACTAAAAAGTATTTACATAGTACTGCACATTAAAAACTTCAGCAGTAGCAGTGTTGTGTCATTTTAGATCAAAATCCATTAATGATTTTGCTCATGATACCGTGTTTATTAGCACCTGGCAGAGCCCCTGCAGCTAATCATTCACAGAACTGTCAGAACTGGGATGGCATCCTCCAGACCTTGTTCAGACCACTTGTCTCTTCATCTTAGGATAAATTTACTTCTTCACTTCCCCGAATTCCTACCGTAACAGAAGAGAATGATTTTTCTAGTATATCCTCCACTCATCAAATTTTTCTAATTTTTGAAGGTTTGAGGGAGCAGAGAAAAGGTCTGAAACTTTCTGGCACTGCAGTCTGCAAAAGGGAGATTCTTAGTGGTTTTTTAACAATGTAAGTAGCCACTGTTTTTAACATTCTACTTAATTGACCATTTCAATATCTTTTAACGTCATAATGAAGAATAGTGCGCGGCAGAGTTCTTCCTTAAGGATGCGCTTTCTGAGAAGATGAAGGAACACAACCTTGAGGAAAGGATTCTTTTAATGTGCCAGATTTGAGGTTTATGCAAGATGGGTTTGCATCAGAAGCTGGTGCAAAGGATGAATATTGAACTGAAAGGCTCTGCTTTTAGCAGAGCTTATGCCTCACTTAGGATCTGCCATGGATAAATTCATATTGCTCTGGGTTCAGGTGTTTCATGTTCAATAAACAAAATGCAGGGTTTGCAAATCCTGTAGTATTTTATGCACATTATCAAGCCCCTCTCAGAAACAGACCTTTCCAGACAGGAGCAAGTTCACCTGCAGCAAAGTGGATGTAAATTCATCTACACTCTGAGCCAAGTTCTGATGTGCCTCTGATGTATGTTCTTGCCCATCTCTCAAACTGCTTGCCTCCACAACCCTCACCTCTGAGCAGACCTCTGTCCTCCCATTGCCCTTAGCAGTCATCCCCAGGTTGCTATAACCAGATCACACATTTAAATGGGGGATTTTGTATAGAGGTAAGTGACCTACTAACACAGTAAAAGTTAGGTCATGAGAAAAAATAGGGCCAGGACACAGGAGACAGACAATGCACAGAGTGGTACAAATGCAAGAGAGGCTGTTGTTACCATAAAGAGATTAACTATCAATCTCCACCTTTGCACCATTGTAGAGAAGCCTCTAAGCCATACACCTGGTTCATCCATGACAGCTGCCCATATCACAGACAGCAACTCTTATGATATGAAGATGTTTCTCAGGAATGTTCAGCATTGATCACAAGACCATTTACTTTTCTGCTCTGAAAATGCTTGCACAGATACACCTATGTGCACACTGCAGCGTACTCAGGAAATAGCTAACTCTTTTGCTAGCAAAAGGTTTTGTAAGACAAGAACAAAAGACATTCTGGACCTTTGGAAGATCAGGAGAAAAGCAACACATATACGTATGGGAAAAAACTTCTTAATGAACAAAGTAGTGGAAAACACTTCCAGGTCTTCTAAAGACCCTATAATCCGTCATGTGGCATCCAACAAGTCAGGGGGCTCAGCTTGCAGCATCTTGCAGAGAAATATTCATGACAGTTGGGGAGTGTGAAACCATAAGAATGTCAGAGCAGTCACAGTAGGCCAGACTGAAAGTCTGCAGAGCCTCGTTTCTGGCTGACAGATATTTAAGGAGACGTAAGAACATGGTACACATAGTGTGACTTTTCCCTTTTGTATTTTCTGGCAATTAGTAACTAAGACCTTTCAGAGCCTCAAGAAAGGATTGATGCCAACACCTACTGGCTTTCAGGAGTCTGGTTTACCTCCAGCCTCTAGCCATGACCATGTCTTCCAAATGCCAACTCTTCTCTGTGCTATCAACTAATCTTGCTGTAGGGGATGTAGCTCTGGATCATCCGTCATTCTTGCTGCCCATGTGTGCACATTTTATAATTTTGCACCCCACTTGAGGTAGGACAGCCAGAACCACATGTATGCATAATATGGATTCTCAAAATTCTGTAGAAATATTTTCTGTTGTGTCCTTTATTCTCTTCCTGCTGGTTGAATCCAGCACCATGCAGCCCCAGAAGTCCAGCCATGTCTAGTTACAAAGAACTTCCAGTTTGCCACTTAGTCTTAATGCTGGACAAAGGCACTTCACAGTGGCACATTCCCCTATCATGTATCATCATCATCTACCAAATAGATTAGCAAAAATAGAGAACAAATTTGCAAAGAGCAAAGTCTACATGCAGGAGTTCTCATGGTGACAGGCCATTGCAGCAAGGTCTTTCCACAGCCCAAGGAAAGTAGCTTTTGATGTAATGGGGGTCTTTCCCTGCCATCCCATCCCTCTGATCCCCAGCACTGCACCCCATGCCTACTTCAGGTTGACTCATCTCCAGAGGTAGGAGTAGTTGATTACAAGTATCTTTCTTACTACCATCAGCTACTCACCAGTTCCCTGTTTATATGCCTGACTGCAAAGACCACAAAGTATATCAAGGCTTTCACCATGCAAGGAGGCAGAATTTTAAAAAGGCACCCATTTGCAGGAACACTGGAGTTGCAGGAATGATAGCAGTGGGCCCAGGACATCCTGTGCTTTCTAGGGCACTGTGCAGAACATGCACAGGTTTCCCGAAAACTTGTGGGAGCAACACTTCACAGTTCTTACTGGCAATCTGTGCTCATGTGGAAGGTAGTGAAATGAAACCTATGGACACTGATTGCAGAACAAAATGTACTGTATGCGCACTACTCACGCAACCATACATTGCTCCAGCACACGTCTGGAGCTGAAAGTGTAGAGACACCTTTGAGGGCAACCTCATGTTGGAAAACAATTCAGCCCTTGCACCCCCAATTCAGCCCATGCTGAACCTCATGCTTTGCACTCTGGCTCATGAAGTTGTAGACCTCAGGTTTTCTAGGTGAGAAAGGTAGCCATAAGGTACCCAGAATTCACTGTACAAAGAGCATCCCATTACTAGTCAAGTAATAGGAAAACACGCTTGTGAAATAAGATCCCGTGACTGTGTTTACTTAGGCAACATCTCCGTGCAAGTATTCATTGATCTGTTGTCCCCGGGGGCCATCCCAGATTGCACGTTGCCTGCCCTGTTCCGGAAGAATTGCCACACATCAAGAGGCTTCAACTTGCTTCCTCTTTACAAATTTGATTTTGATATGATTGCTGCTCACTTGACAACAAAAAGCTCACCCTAGCTGAACTGATTCAGTTTTCAACTAGAGCAAGTCAGCAATGCTGTGAAATTATATGAGAGGAAAGCACCCGAGAACATTTAGAATTTGCTTCTGGAAATGCATCCTGGAAGAAACCAAGCCAAATGGCCATTATAATCTCTCATGTCTTAAAGTTTAATGTGGCCTGCTGATGTATATTTTCAGATGTTTCCGCAGTCTCTAGGATATAGGAATTTGGGAATCCTGGCTTAAATTACTAATTACGACATTCTGCGGGACACTTATTGCAACTAACATTACCTGCATATTTTTCTCCTAACAAATACAACAAGGAACTTATTCCATGTTGTGGGATGCTTCCAAGATACATTTTTTCAAATTTGTTGGATGTAGGAAGCATTTCCCTTCAATAGCCTCAGTCATCACTGCACTCCACATAAAAATACTGAGAGCCACGACACAACAGTTTACGTGAATGGCAGGCACATCAATATTGCCCTAAATATGATGTAGAACTCTTGTTAGTTAGGCTGGGTGGTAACATGACCTGCTCAGCATAACAAGGTATCAAGGCAGAAGGCTGTTTTTTTAACAAAAATTGTACACCAAGTTTCTTATATAACATTTCTTTTCAGCAGCTGGAGTTGGAGGAATATACTGTCCTATTCCTGCTGGTAAGGGTATGAATATCAAATCAGTGGCTGTGCATCCATCCAAGTCTAATCATGTCAGAAACTCCAGTGGAACAGGGAAGGCAGCTGCAGCAGTGGACACACAGTGCAATTTTTTGTGTCAGTCTTTCACTTACCTCTCCTTTCAGCCCTGGCTCCTCATTCTTCTGTTTCCTTGGTGGGTTTTTTGTTCGTTGTTTTTTCATTTGATTGGGGGTTTTTTGCTTGTAATAGACTGTTCTCTCCACTTTGTCAAGTTTGAATATATGATATGAAATTAATGTTTTCTAGTGGGTGGTCTTATACTTTTTTGGTCTGCTTCCAGTTTTCTTTTTGTAAAAAATTGAATCAACACTTTGACAAAAAGAAGCCATGTCTTGAAAAATTACAGTTCCTTCCCCATCTGTGATACAGTAAATATTCATTTTATCATATATCCAGAGGTCTTATCATGTATCCAGCAGCACTAGAGACTGAAACAACTTGAAATACTTTCCTATTTGAATATTAAAGAAAAACATACTTTACACAGAATATGGCCCTAGCTTAAAAAAAAAAAAAATCTAGGTTTCATGTTTTTACAGATCTCTTTTATTCTACAGGGTTAGCAGTGTTCAGTTAGAGTACATTTTGCTTCCTCAGTTCATACAGCATATCTAAGTATCTACCAAAAAAGACAGCTGGTACCCATCTGTCTGTTCCCAATGACACTTACACTTCTAACTTTACCTCCTTTTTTAGCTGCTTATTGCCTCCTTTCACATATCACATGCTGTTCACTTCAAGGATGTCGTACTGTCTTTAAATATGCCTCAGATGCATCAGTTCCTAAGAATAATTCTCAACAGTGGTGAAATAAATAAGTTTCAGTCCATCGGTTTAAATCCCAACACATCAGCACAGATTTGAGGTGGAAAATAAGCCCATTCATGTGTGCCTATTTACTCATACAATCTTACGCTAAAAGGTTAAACAGACATGATCCAAACTGAGACATTTGGCCTAAACAACCTCAGACCTGGGCACTGAAAAAATCTGACTCTGACCCTGTTTCAGGACTACCCGTTTCAGCACTGCACCAGCCAAAGGTGACGGTGGGGGGAACTCAGTCAACCATGACCAAACTGGTTTGCTCAAGTTCAGTTCTTGAAGAATTCAGATGTATTTCTCAATGGTGAAGAGCCTAGGTCTCTAGGAGGGTTTATTTAGGCAGCATTTTGATTTCCCTGCAATATCTTTAAAATATCATAAGTAAGCTTAATATAATTTCTCTTGCAATAAAAAAGCAATATAAAACTATAATAAGTAAAGCAATATAAAAAGTGCAACGTAACTATGTGAAAAGCTACTGACATTTACACTTGCACTATTTTAAGATTAACT
The DNA here is from genome assembly GCF_003945725.1 of Corapipo altera. Classification (NCBI taxonomy): domain Eukaryota; kingdom Metazoa; phylum Chordata; class Aves; order Passeriformes; family Pipridae; genus Corapipo; species Corapipo altera. The sequence continues at coordinate 29,632,428 of NW_020884872.1, forward strand.
TGTGAAATTATACACTCACAGTTCTACAGTACTCGAGAAATAACAGGCATGCTAGTTCCTAAACCTGGAGATCAGAGACTTAGCAGAGAGAAAAATACAAGATCATTGTACCTCAAACGGAGCCCTTTGCTAAATGATATCAAAGTGCCCTACAAACCATTTGTTTCCAATCTTGAAGAAATCCAGCTACTGATGGATTCTGCTAAAAGGAGAAAGGTTTTGTCAGTGTTTGGGTGCCATAGTAGGCTGTGAGCAGCACATCAAGTCAATATGTCAAGAGCTCATCTGCTCTCCTGAGCAAAATTAAACCCTATGCTTTTCCAAGCTGTATGGATGTGGCACTCAAATCATACTCAGCTGAAGTAGGCTGAAGTGAGGGTAGTGAAGTGAGAATTTTAGTCTCTTAACGGATGAAGAAATCAAAATGTGTTCCTAACACATCTAAATGATAGCACTTAGACAAAACCTTTGGAGGTTTGGGGGTTTTTTTGAACAGGATAGAAAGAATAATCTAAAGGAGAAGTTAAAAGGATATCTCCAGTCTCACCCAATGTTTAGAGGCTGTTCCCTTCTAACTCCTGTGGGCAGTTGTTGTTCCAGGAATCTCAGACAAGTATGAAGGGGAAAATAACAAGGTGCCACAAGGGAGTTCTCATGGTTACCATCTCTCTCTCTTGAAATTTCCTGCCACAATACATCTTAAAAAACATATAGTAAGAAGATGGCTATATTCCACCAATATATGAAGACTGTATATTAAAACCATGCCATATTTCTACTGGAAAACAACTGTTCCCTTCTATCCACTACTAGGAGTTTACCTGAACTAATCATCAAAGCAGCAGTACAGCAGTGACTTTGAAGGTCCTTCCAGGAAAAGTCTCCCTACTTTAGGAAAACCACAACAGAAATCCAAGTGCTAGAATTAGTCAAACTGCTTTTTAACTGTGGGTGAATGAAATTTTGGGTTTCCTGGAGTTCTTTTTAAAGCAGTCTTAAATATGAAAATCTTATGAATCTGAGAATGGATACAGTCATCATTAAAAGTTTTCCGGATGAGATTCACAGCCTCTTACTATGAAATAGCAATGAAACTTTCTTCTCCTGAGATGTGAACCTCTCTATACTGTGGCTGGAAGCAGGCTATCTTAATGTGCTCATTCAAAAAAGTGAAAAAAGAAAAAGGAAATATTTGCCACACACAGAGTGGTATTTGATATTGCCAAGTGATGTTGCAAGAAGAATTTGTCCATTTACATGCACAGCATCAATGTTACTCACCTGACAAAGACACACTTTAGTTTTTTATCTCTTCAAAAAATATTTACTGCCACTGTCTCTGCAAACTTCAGATTTCTGAGCATCTCCTAATCTACTCCTATTGCACAAAACTCTCACAAAAAACTACTCTGTGTGCCAGCAAGCACTCAGCATCCATGCTGAGAGATACGAGTTCAGCCCAGACCTTACAGGAAAGAAACTCAATGCACTTTTCTGATGGTCACATCTTCACATGAATGGTGTTTCCTGGGGTGAGATTAGAACTTGCAAAATGCACTTGCTTAATAGCACCTTTTTCAAATCCAAAAGGAACTTCTAGGCCTCTGCATTTGGTGTGTGAGAAATGTCAGCACAGACAACACTTTCCAAAGTAGTGAAGATGGCTATTACAAAATGCATTAGTCAAGCCTTAGAGTTAGTCCAATCAACTTGAAACCAAGTCACGTATGTGAAAATATAGCATTTGCTTATACACTGTTTGCAAACAGATGGCCAATTTAGAAACAAGATTTGGATTTTGCCCGTTCAAAACCTCTTAGAATCATAGAATCGTTTAGGTAGGAAAAGACCCTTAAGATCATTGAGTCCAACCATAAGCCTAACATTGCCAAGTCCACCACTAAACCCTCTATACTTCTGATGCTGAGGAAATGCCCCAGCTGCAGTTTTCCAGGAGGTGTTCTCCTGTTTCTGCAGCGCTTATGTCTTCGGGGATTTGCAAGGTGCCTGCCAAGACAATGCTGCATAAAAACATTCAGCCTCCAGCCAGTATGTCTTTGACCTGGATTTGGAAAAGTGACCACAATTTAAAACTCATCAATCCACATAAAATCAAGTATTTCAATATTTGCATTATCTGGTTCCTCTGGTCTGTTTCTTGTAGGCTGGTATTCAACCTACAGAGTATCAAAACTTCCACAGACAAGAGGGAAATGTATTCTGCAGCCTCATCCCTTCATGCAAATACTCCTTTGCTTGCATATTAGCCCAAAGCTGTTTGACTATAAGCTGGAGTGTCTGCCCATCTGGGGACAGTTAGCACTAGGATACATGCACAGTTACACAGTGCAGTGCAGTGCAGAAATACAATCCCGATAGACAGTCGCATTTTGCTAGAAGTAGCATTAGCTGCATCCATTAAAAGAATCTCCAGTCTGCTGCCTCAATCCATTACATTGCAAAATAAACACTGCTTTTTGGCAGAAACAGAAATATGATAGCTAGTTAAGGAAGGAAGGAGGGAAAGTCAGACAGCAGAAAAAAAGGAGCTGAGAAAAGCGGAAGGGAATGGGAACAGTAACACTTCTTCAAATAAGACTGAATTTACAGCTGCTGCAAAAATACAACCGTCTTAAACTTCTGAGAAAGTAATGAGTTCTTCAGGCCCTAAAGGCATGGTTTGCAGAGGGAAGAAAGCTGCATCTCCTGCAGCAGATGCAGCCAGGTGTGGGAAGATCCTAAATAACAGATCTCACCCAGCAGTGGGATCTGCTGACGGGAGTTTCCCCCAGCTGGTGGCACCCAGCTTGGTAAGCTCCAAGGTGCAGCACCAGGTGCAAAGCCTCACCAGCCCCTCCAGACTCTGTGTCCTCCGCTGTGGGGCACAGCTGTGGGCAGCATCCAACCCCAGCTCCACTGGCATGCAGTCCCTGGCATATCTACTCCTTCTCTTAGGATTGTCAAGAGAAGTCTTGTATATTTGGCCTTGACATGCAAACATCTCACAGATACTAGCAAATCACATCTTCCTCCTCCCAGTGCTGTTATCCCAAAGAAATGTGAAGACCTAAGAGCCATTTTTAGCCTTTCAGCAACAGGAATGAGAACACCATGGTCTTCATGAATAGAAACAAAACTGAAGCTAAAAGGGTTGGTACTGTTTACAGAAATGGGGCAAAAAGGGAACAACTTCACTTTATTCATTTTTGTTGCCTCTTGCTCTTTTTCCTGCTCTCCATGGTGGAGCTGACAGGGAAACAGGCATGGCATGGCCAGCCCTCAGGGTCACCAGAGGGTTTCTCATCCCAGCCTAGGCTACCCGCTGTGGCAGTCCCACATAAGGAGAACACCAAAACACACAGGCCTAAGAGTACTTTACCACCTTCGACAAAGAGGGCCAGCAAACGTCCAGGTGGGCTTACTGGACTGGCCAGCCCTTCCCCCCAGCAGTGGTAACAAAGAGTCTGGTGAAGGAGGTTTGTCTGCCTTGCAGGAACAGATATGAGCAGATTCAGGCACAGGGATGTCTGGGAGGGCCATCTGCTCCCTTGCCTTGGTGCATATAGGAACTCACAGATGTGTCTGGAAGTATCTCCACTGAGATCACTGGCTGTATTAGGGTCATGGGGTGCATAAAAATTAGAGAGTAGAAGATGGAGCTCACCACCAGTAGAAAATAGCTCTCTGTTGCTCATCTTCTCACAGTTCACCCAAATCAACCTGAATTAACTTTCATTGTCCTGAGGTATTTGGAGTGTGGTTGACTTTAGAGAGCAACAGAAGTTTCCAGATTGCTTCTGGTTTACACTCCATCCAAGTTCCTGCAGAATCCAGATGGAGAGATTTCACTTCCAGACAATTTTCTTACTGTGAAAAACCCATAAAGGAACACTTTTACTGTTAGTTGCTTTCTAGACCCTCCATTCAGATTGGTCTTTTAAAAACAAATAATCTGCTGCAGTGAATCTCAGCTGCAAACTGATCCCAGGGGATCAATATATTGGAGTGATTTCAGTTAAGAACCCAAATTGTGAGATATTCTCTACAATGGTGTAAAAAACAGTGCTGAATAATGCTCTTTTTTATTCTTAGACATATGTGCATGTGCCACAAGGAACACAATGAGTTCTGCTCCTTTCACCTCTATGCTGTAGCATGAGGGGTTGTGCCCAACTCCCATGCCATCAGTGATGCAATTAATTGCTCTTTAAAAGCTCCCAAATGGAATTTGTGGGAAATCTATTTTGTACTGTCTTCACAAAATAAATATCAAGGTATGCGTCTTTAGGCAGAAGACACATGTTTAAAGGCAGTGAATAAATCCTCTTCTAAAGACAAGTATGAGAAACAAGTAATAGAGATCAGGGCCCCACAGTAGGCACTGGTGTTACAGCATAGCACTATCACCCTTTTTCCTCATTTTCAGCCTAAACCTCCCTTTATTCTACTGGACACATTTTTCCTTAGAAAACAACCAGCTCTAATTAACAGTTATCTGCCACTAGCTCTCTTGTCCATCAGTGGGCTGAAGACATAGCCCACTGAACTTCAAGGACTGGCTTGCAGCTTGTGTTTAGTCCATCTGAGGAAGGGCTTGCGTGCTTGGCAGTCTCTGAGTTGTTTATGCTTTCCCCCTTCTGCCCCAACTCTCAGTTGTTCTAACAAGAACCATCATTTCAAGACATCTACCCGAATTAGGGGCGACTGGCACCTGTTTGTCCACAAGTCTGCAGCTGAGATCTGTGGGTGCCTGAAATCAACAAAGGCTTCTCATGTGAGGCAGATGGCAAGGCATGGTGCAGCTCAAGGAGCGAAAACTTTGGTCAACTGGACAGAATATCACTTCAGTGCTTCATACACAAAAAATCACAAGGGTCTTATGCCTCTTCCCTCTCAATCTTTTCTTCTTTAATCAGAAAATTATTTTGCCATGTAACTGATACCTCTTATGGGAAGAAGTGCTAGTCTCGTGAAATAGAGGTACTCCGATCAAGGAAGGAGAGAGGTAAATTTTGGCTGAGATCAGTTTGATTGAGACAGAATATTTTGTTTAATTGATATACCCTGCAATACTTAATCAACACCATAAAATTTATAAAACATTTTCTCTCACCTGGCACTTAGATACTTATACATATACCCAACCCCTCAAAAATGTAAATACAGCCTGATGCAACACATTTCCTTTGGAGACAAACTTTGTGACCTGAACCACAAGAGAAGTTGTCCATTCAAAATGCACTGCATATAGGGATGATGAATGTAGCAACAGGAAAATACCTTTAGAATTCAAATTACAGTTAACATAATGATATACTGGTGGTTATTACAGCAAGCAAAATATTACAGTTATTAGAAAATAAGAAATTAGTTTTGACCAAATACTGCAATGTCTTCTTTGATTTTTCCTGAAACAAAATGCTCTTTAAATTTTCTTCCACAAAAAAATATAACCTTTTGTTTCTTATTTCAAGTTAGGATAATAGAAAAAAAAATGCTTCTAATGATACCCCTTCCTCAATAGGAATGCAGACAATTTTATTAGTATTTATGAAGTATATTAAATTGATATAATTTATGAAAAAAACAAGTACTTCAGATGATATCAAGATATACATAAGGCTCCAAATTAATTAATGAGGATAAAGACAGTTTTTAAACACTTTCATGAGGACCATCTGTTGTAGACTGAATACGCTCTTCAAGAAAAGTCTATAAATGTAACTAAATGCTGAGCAGTAGAAGGAGGTGTCTGGATTAAATTAGGAACATCAAACCCCGGTATTTTCCAAATTTTCAGCATCTTTTAAAAGTCCTTTGTTAAAAGGTTTGCATTACAGCATTTACTGGTTAGGTTCCACACGGCAGTACACAAACACACACAACAGATGACAAGCCCTACACTGAGGAGTTTAGCATCAAGGCAAAAATGCTAAAACCCCTGATGTGATTTAGGTACCTAAACCCAAGCATGCAGTTTTCGTCCAGACATCCCCACCTCCCTGGGAACCCCAACATTTCTTCTGCAATAGCTGGAAGCCACTCAGAATACCAAAGGGCATCCAGGTTTTAGGGACTCTGAGTAATCACACTGCAAATACCACTACCTTGGGTGATCCATAGAGAGAGTGCTAGGAGCACGCCTAGAATTCATTTCCTTACTCCTCAGTGCACGATACCACACAATACAGGCAAAGTTATTTCGTGTTGTCACTTCTAACACCTGAGTTTGTACACTGGTACCAGTAAGGAGTTTCTCCCCAGCTGCAAAGTCTTCAGTACCTTCAGATGGAGAGAGGGTGGCCCACTGCTTTCCTGGCTCATCATTTGTAATCTACTGCCATCTCAGGTCTGTGATTTCATGAGCAGAACTAGCGATCTTTCACACACCACACCTGTTCATGGAGCAGATGCTCACCCGACACGTTTTACAAGGGCCCTTTTAAGGCAAGGTGACACCAATGAGCGTTTGCCTCAATTTTGTAAAGTGCAGCTTTTTAAAAGCTGATTTCCAGGTTCCACCATCCCAGCACTGCAGACTGAACCAAGAACGATGATAGCCACTCTAAGTGGTGCCATCCTTGCTCTGAATTGGATTACCAATTTAACCAAAACCCTTCATCTTAAACATGTGAAGAACTGTTGGAACCTGACTGCTGGCTTCTGTGATTGGCAGTGGGCATGAGTTTATGCACCTCACCAAACAAGAGTTTAAATGATGCCACTGAACAGCTGTGTGACGTGAAATCAATCACTTCATAAAAATCCCTGGTGTTTTCTCTAGTAAAACTAAGATCTGTCCCACTAGCACATTTTGAAAAGCACTAGAAAAATGTTTTTTATCTGAATGGCAGATAATAGATGAATTCAGGCTTAACTTTCCATTTTATTCCATTATTCCATTTTAAAAAATTAGTTTAAAAAATCTATCATAGCAGCACAGTAATGATAATTGCAGTTTAATTAGCCATAACTGATTCTTTATGCCCTGAAATAATTTATTCTCCTTTTATACTTGTCTCTGATATCCATTAGAGTCATTACAACTGTGAGTCTATAATTACATACTTTGCATTTTAACAGTCTATGCCAGTTTGTGCTCTCTTCTTATCTTTCAGCTAATTTCATTACCAAAACATCAAGAAAATTTCCATATGAATTTTCCAGAAGTTCTTGCAATTTGATTGAGGTAGGTCTAGCACTTAATGAAGCCCAGAGAGACAGTTCTTAGAAAGAGCTTCTGTTTGTGCCCACCAGTCTGGCTTTGCCAGCTGCTCTGCTCTGTGTAGGCTGCACCATGATAGTATATCTCCAGTAGGAAGTCTGCCTTCAGGTTTGGGATTACATTTAGGCAACAGGTGGAGGTTAGGACACAACTAAGTGCTTGGGAGAAGAGAGGTTAGATTGTGCCCATAGTGTTTGAAGATAAAACAAATGCTTAACCCTGCAGTGGGGTTGAAAAAGCTCTTGACAAGGCTCTTCTAGGAGGACCCAGGTCCACTTTCTGCCTGGTGGCACCATCAGTAGGAGACTTGGGGTTTCCAAAAGTGAGGACTTCTCCTTGTTGCAAGTAGGCATGCTCTATGTCAACTAACACGCACATGTCATTGCAAGAAAACAGAAGAGGAAAATGTGCATTCCCTCCTCGCTTCTGCTCTCCCGCAGATCTCGCCTTGCTAATGGCTTCCTGTCTGAATTGCCAAAGTTTAGTCAGCAACAGCATCAGGCCCAGAAACGTGACCCTGTGGATCACACTCTATTGCCTTTCATCAAATATCAGGGAGATACCCATATCTGAAGGGGCCAAGATGGTTTAATGGTTGAGTTGAAGGATCTTAAACTAAAACCTGTTTTCTTACTATCTCTCTGACTCACTAAAAGCTCCTAAACACACCATTTGCTCTCTTCTGTCTTTCAGCTTTACCTGTTTGTAAGACTAGAGTCTTGCTACTATAATGACGAGACTCTACCAAAAACTGCCTGTAACTTCCTGGTGACAAGAGTCGACACAAACAGTATTTTACAATCCCTTTGCTCCAACAATTGTTTGAAAGCCCAAAAAGCATTTTCTCCATGGCTAACATGGCCTGGACAAAATTGCTTGGGAGATGTAAATAGTAAAATAAAATGGAAGTGTGGTAATGTCTTTTAAGGGACTAATTATGCTGAACGACAAACATGAGGTTGTGAAATAAAAATTTCACACAGAGGGCAAATAAAATCTGAGCTGTATACAGCAGTTGGAGCAAATTAATCTGACTTTCCTGTGCCATATATTTACACCATAGAATCACAAGAGCTTGAGAATAAAACATTAAAAGTGAATTTCCTGTTAGAATATAACAAAGGAAAAAACCCTGTCATTTCCTCAGCTGGAAAGGGCATACTTTGATTGAGTCAGGGATTGAGTCAGGAAACACCTTCCTCCCTCCTTCTCTCCCGAGTTTATTATTGTTTAGACCAAGAGTGAGATAAACCAGAGAGGTAAGGAGAGTAAGATGATCAGTATTTCTAGAGCAGTTTTCACCCTTTAGGACCATGTGCTGCATGAAGCCACACCATCACAGAGTGAAAATGAAGTGACCTGATGTTCTCCTTTTATTCCCCCAACCAGTAACCTCCACAGCAGAAGTTACAGCCTCCGAGTGGCTGTAACAGCTATGCTGTTTTTGGCCTGACCATGTATTTTCACACTTCCCCGAGCAGCACTAACACTGTAGTGTGTTAAAAAAGACTTGAAAAAAAAAGGTTAAGTCAAAAGAAGGCAGTTGTTACCAGCCTTCCCACCTTTAACGGGTTGGAAATAGGCCAACAGCTGGGTGCTGGCTCAGCAGTGAATTTGTGCATATTGGGAGACAGCTACATCCAACATTTTTACAGCTGCTGGGCACACATGGCTCTTTGAACTTACATCCCTTACATGTAGCAATATAGTCCAGCAGGCAGGGGACACCTCATATAAAGCCAAAATCCTCGTCATAAAGCATGTTCCTCATGTGGCAAAAGAAGTCTTCTCACAGTTAAGTTCCCTCACAGGATTGTTTCCCTGCTGGACTATTTGGAATTGCCAGTCAAAGTAAGAGTCAGCAGCAAGTAAACCAGGCTGGCCATGACAAGTGCTTATTGAATACTGCTTAAGCAGCATGGCACAACTCAGTGCAAGTATTTCTTCAGTGATCTTGGAAGAAGAGAGAAAACAGCTTTGAGCTGAGATACCAGAGATCACAAGGCACTGGATCCTAAGGCAGAAATGAAATGCATTCACATTACTGTAAGTGTATTTGTTGCCACGGACCATTTTGACACAGCAGATTCCCTTGCTGAATGCACAGTGCTGAGTCACCTCTCTGTCTTTGGCTCTTTTCTTGCATTTGAAGTTTCTCCAACTTCAGTCTCTTTTCAGCACTATTACAATCCTCATTCCAGACCACGACATGATTACAAGCAGAAGAATTAACAAGCTCTCTGCACAAAAGATAGCAGCCCACAAAACTAGACTTTCCCCCTTTCATATACAATCCTAATGCTCTAGCACATGCCTTTCAGCAGAGCAACGCACTGGAAAGGGCTGGCTCTTGTAACTTTTTTAATTTGGATTTTTGTTACTTCAGTCTCCTGGGTAAGTGTTCTGCACTTTTCTTTACTAATATTTAACTTATATATTTAAAAGCTTTGTTAAAAAATTGTTTCAAGTGATTCTTTTGAAGTTTGATCATTTCTTTCTCTGGTTTGACTACTGCAGTTGCTAATTTTTAAGATGTACATGTTCCTTTGCTGCACTGTTTGTTATCTTCTGTCCTATGAACATCTCTCTTTCCCTTACGAAGTACAAATGTGGGTGTCTCTCATCACTACCACCTACACAAGTCCCATAGAGGAATGAGATCTGGTGCTTGGTTTCCAATGCTCTTTTTTTTATTTATTCCTTCCTGTAAGTCACAATAGTTGTGCCTTTCTTCACAAGAGTATGAGAGTTTTTTCCCTGTTCTCCATTGCCTCTGCCAGTGCCTGCTGTGAAGCTCACACCTGGGGTTGCTGCTTTCAGTTACTTACTGCATACTGGAACGAGCATCACCTCACATCTATCTTCATGGCTAGATACAGTGCTCATTCAGTTACATCTAAACATGTTTAACTCAGGGAAGTCTTCAAAGAGTCAAGAATGACTGAGGAAAACCAGCAGCTCTGAAGCAGCAACTGGAGCAGAGCCAGCAGGAGCCTGACCAGCAGTTGGCTGGTCCTCATAGTTTTTTAAGCTCAGTCAGTATTTATCCTTGCGGAAGCAGAAAAGCGGTGAGGCTTGAGGATTTCAGATACCTTTGTCCATAGGAAGCAAGTGAAACCCCAAAACATTTTTCAACTTACACCACATCCCATGCCTTCTACAGATGAGAGTGCAAGGAAAGGCAGGGGCCCAGGAGAGTAGACTTCCTCCTCTTCACACAGAGATCAGCCTAGTCGGAAGGAAATGTCTACTGCTTATCTCCACTTCAGAAAACAGACACAGCCTGTGGTGGAAAAACATGGGCAAAGCCCAGCAGAAATCCTGAGGGCGAAAAGAGTGACTATGACTCGGAAAAACTGGCTTTTTTTTTTTGAAGCCGTGTTTTCATGCCACACAAGAATTTGGCTCCAGACTCCTGTTCATTGCACTCTTGACAATAAGGAAGGTCAGCTCACAAAAAACACATGCCTGAAGGCGGTGTAGCAGGAGGGCATGTTCATAACGCATCCAAGTTCGCCTTGTGTAACTTCTTTCTGAAACAACAGGCTTTCATTCCCGTTTCTAAGATTTTCACTGTCTCTTTAAAAGGAAAACTGCAATTCTCAAAAGAGCAACTGCACGAGGAGATTGGGCTTTATGGAAAAAAAAAGAACAACAAAAAAAGCCCTCAAAAGCCCACGTTTATAGTCAAAGTCTCTAAAATTATGAGATTTGACAATAAGGCTTTCATTCTTATGGTAACATGCAACTATGCAACATGCAGCCTGATTTCTGCAGCCAGTAGATAAATACTTTCCACATACAAGAGGTGTCAATTTGACTTTATTTAAGGAAAAACGGGGAAAAAACAGTAATTTCCATAATACACAGAAGACAAGTTAGATAGCACTGCAAAAAAAGGCTGAGTGTTTTACTTGTCACCAGTCTGCTTTGCAGCTCTACGATTAGTAATTTTAATGCAGTTTGTCATTTTGTATTATTGTTTAGCAACTTTATAATCAGCAGAGTTTGGGGTTATAAATCACAAAAAGTGTACTACTACTACTATGAAAAACTAAAAAACCCACAAAAATCACTTTCAAATAAACCATAAATATGTGATGCACATTAGTGTAACAAAACCATTTTTGTAAACATTTTCTCCAACATAACATGTGCATAAGATAAAAAATGAAAACACTGCAGTCATACAAGTTAGGGTTACTTTGACTTAAAGATACAGAAAATTATTACTTATTAAAGCTTAAAACTAAACCTAGGAGCTTTTCTTTTCTTCTTTGCTTACAAAAGCACTGTTTGAAGAGTTCGATGTTAGTATACGGAGTGGTTTTGTAATACTGTTTTTACCTTGCCATGTTGGCACTTCTGCAGAGGCAGAAGCTGCCAGGCGGGCAGACCCACTGAAGGAAGGAGATTTCCACCCTCCTTCAGAGCCACAAAACTTCAACAGCACGTATCCATGACCTGGGCATCCCTACAGCACTGGAGCATCTTCCTCTAGGTGAATAGCATCAGCTTTCAAGGACTAAGTTAATTTTGACCACATAGCACTGGAAGATTTAAATCACGCAGACTGACATTCGATCGAATCAGCTTCGGCAAACTACACTACAGGGCAGCTCTGTGATTACACCCATGTCTACCATCACGTTGCATTTCCAAGTCCCCTTTAGTTCATTATAGTACAAAAGGTTGATCGTTCTTCTGACTGACCACATTGGGCCTGAAAAGAACACATCCTTCACCTTCAACGCTATCCAAAAGTCATACAATTAAAAAAAAATAGTTCTAGGTATTCCTCCGCCAGCAAATGTAAGGCTTTCTTGAGTTTTGAATTTTTTTTTGGGGGGGTGGGGGAGTGGGATTGCTGTGTGCACACACATGCGCTGGAGGTACACATTTACAGCTTGCTTTTCAACCATTTATGATGTCCGAAGGAGAGTCTTCAGCAGCAGCGCTGATTGGGGTTGAAGGATTTACAGCAGTCAGATTTGACACCAAAAGAGGGGTCTGTTGAGTCTGAGCTTTGCAAACTGGGTGTTCTTGGCTCTTAATTGATTGTGTGACCAGTCACTTGAGCCATTGGCTTGACTGAATTGAAGAATACTTATTTAAAAAGCCCTACCTGTCATGCCATGAAGGAAAGTTAACCGCAGCAGAAGACAAAGCCCATGAAACACTGAGAGCCTGTTCACTGAATGAACAGCTTAAGGCAGCTGTCAACAAAGTACCCCACCAAAGGAATTAAGGAAAAAGAAAACAAGAAGGAGAATGGCTGAATCGTGACACTGTGCATTATTACACCAACAGATTATTATACACTCAAGATTTCTCAAGTAATGAACATGTAGCCATTAAACAAATTATTACTCTCAAGACATTTATTACAAATGTCAGAACTTATTCATAAAATAAAACTGACTTAAAATAAAAAAAAAAAAAAGAAAGAAAAAAGCCAGAGCTGGGATCTTACCTCTAAACACAGGTATATGCTGTTTTTATGAATAAGCAGTATTAACTACATTCTTAAAAGAGTTTTAGTGCATTGCATTCTTAAAAAAGAAAAACATCACCGCCCCAAAATGTTTCTTACAACATTTAACAATTTATAGAACTAGCCTAGTTATTTTTACCTGCCTGTTACTAAGCCCATATGTTAGAAGAGTGAAATCTCTGGTTTTAGGCTAAATTCAGAGTTCTATTAAGGATGAAACTGGTTTAAAAAATGCTTGCTTCACCAAATTTTGTAAGCGAATTACATTAATCAGTGTCTCACTGCCATACCGCTACCACTATTGCCCCAATGGACTACTCTCTCCTCCTGCTGAAACTTGCTATGCAATAACAGTCAGAAACCTTTCAATCTGGTAGTTTTGGTATTAAGATTAAATTAGACATTAACGGTTTTCTTCTAAAAACGTATAAACTAAACCACCTCTTTTATTTTATGCATTAAAAACAATGAGGTAGGCACAAAAAATAAACATATGTAGTTTGGATTTTATTTCTCTCTTTTTTTCTTTTTTTTTCTTTTTTTTTTCTTTTTTTTTTTTAGTTCTGCGAGTGCAGACTGTGGTAAAACTGTTGTTGCACTTCTAGGTTTAAACAAAAATTAAACCTTTAACTGAGGCAGTGCTAATACTGTGACATAACCAAGTTCTGGCCTAACACAGAATCATTATAGAAAATGAATTTTTTTTTCCTTTTTTTTTTTTTTAATCATCTGCACATGTTTCAGGCAACACCTGGTACACAGAAAAGGACTAAAGTTATTGGCCAGGCCAAAATAAAACTGCAGAAACAAAAAATCCTAAGAATTCCACCCCGAGTCCCTTCCCACCCTCCCTGTCCCCCAAGAAGAAGTTATCCTAGTCACTGTGTCTTTCACATTTTATAAATATTAACTTCTTAAAACCTGCACCTTCCTCTTTGTCCACATTGTCACATTACAAAAAAGAAATGTCAATTAAATACATTGTTAACATTACTAGACTAGATCTGCCCTCTGTTTCAGCCAGTCTGACTCTCTACACCACTTGTCACCTTCTCTTGCCTGCCTCCTGTCCACTCAACAAACAGCATGTTCATGGTAAGCCTGGTTTGTTTTTCTTCCTTTTTCCCCCCTTCTCTGTTTTAACACTAACAATCTGAGTCCTTCAAAGCCTAGGAATCCTGGAGCTGAAGGGAAAGAAGACCTGTAGCTTTCTAGTGTGATCCCGAATCTCAAAGACATTGTAGCACCTGATGGCAATATCTTTACAGCACCAGCTGCGTCGCAGCCTCAGTTGAAAAACATAAAGAAACCTAACACCAGTGATGCCTGCACACACATTTACACAGAGTGCTGCATTAGTGCAGGTCTGTACTCCAGTTGAAAATAATTCCAAGTTATGAAGATCTCAGGCTCTGGATGTCAGCAATTCCTCTCCAAATCCCACCACTTCTACCAGCTCAGAAGAGAAGTCCTGCCAAGGGTCATGAAATAGACTTGACTACTTCCACCTGACCGTACGGAGGCAAAGAAAACCTGTAAAGAAAAGAGATTGGCAAATTCAACAAGTAGGACAGCAGTGGCTCTAATTTGCCTTCACTATCCCCAATATTGGCAGTGCAATTGCTGTGTCTGGTGGGGATGGAGTTGACGCTCTTCACAGCAGCCTGTACGGTGCTGGGCTTTGCATCTGTGATTAAACAGTGTTGCTAACACACCAGTGTTTTGGCTGCTGCTGAACAACACTTGCACAGCATCAAGGCTTTCTCTCCAGCCCACTCACCCCTAAAAGACCAGTGGGTTGGTATGGCACAGTGCTGGGACAGTTGACCCAAACTGACCAAAGGGATGTCCCATAACATGCAGCGTCATGCGCAGCAATAAAAGCCCAGGGAAAGGGAGAGGACAGGAGGGACATTGTGGTGATGACATTTGCCTTCCCAAACAAGCATTACATGCGGAAAGCATCTGGACGTCCACCTGCCAATGGGAGGTTGCGTATTAACTCCTTATTTTGCCTGGCTTGCAAGCGCAGTCTTTGTCAACTGCGCAGTCTATAGTCCATAGTCTTTGTCAATAGTCTATAGTCTTTGTCAACTGTGCAGTCTATAGTCAACTGTCTTATTAAGTTGACTATATGTCAATCTACGAGTCTTCTTTCCATTTCTTTCTTCCAATCTACCATTCTACCATTTTCTTTCCATTCCATGGGAGAGGGGAGAGAGCTTGAGGCTTGGGTGGGTGTTTGGCTGCTGGTCAAGGTCAACCCAACCCAAGTACCCAATCAAAGTACACGCTTATCATCTTGGCAACAAACTTGGGGAAGGGGGCTGGAACATACCTTGTCATTGCGTTCACACAAGAATTTGAGTCTTTGTGCCCTTTTGTGCATGAACACACCATCCAAGTGTCCAGTTTCCACGGATCGTATTTCTATAGCTTTTTCTCCCCAGCCCATGATCTGGTTAGACCGGATGTATGCTTTGGAAAGAAAACAGCACGTTAGGACACGTAGAAAGCAACATGGAGGAACACAAAAAGCAAGGAACATATTGACGCATTCTAGTAAAATTACCTGCATGTGTGTATTATAGCTACACACATATTCAGAGTACTATTTCTGTCCTCAGAACATTCATGACACCTACAAATGCCTTTTTTTTAATTTCCTTTTTGTGTCTTTTCTGTATTATTTACGTACTTCTTCCATGAGCATTCATGACACAAAGGGAACTTTATAACCTTTAATTAGATGGAGGGAACATTTAGTTTTTACACAGGTTTCTTCTCACAAGTTTGGCAAAGAAACAGGTTAATTAGGTGTTGACTAGGAGAAAGCAGAAGCTAAGGTTTAAATAGACTAGTCCAGTAGGCCTGCAGCATCAGCTCTCTGTCTTACAGTGTTATTTTCCCTCCCTAAAGGAGTTAGTCAGCAAAAACACAAAGAGTGAGAGGGAGTAATACTTCAAAAACTGATTTCCTTGAGAAAGCCAACTGGTCTGAAAAGCATTCTGTATACCTCAAAAAAAGGTTCACATTAAGCTCTCAAAGTAGGAGTATTATTATTATTTGACATACTGCTTTCCTTTGTGTATAAATAAAGCAACAAATCAAACATTTTTCCATATGAATGGCAAAGGGAAACACAGATTGGTAATAGCAAGAGGAAAAAAATCTGCTCTTGATAGCAGGAAGAAAATTAAAAAAAAAGAAAAGTCACCAGCATTATGAAAAAGTGTATTCAAAAAGCAGTTCAACGGATAGTCTTAACGAATGCTGTCAAAAATAACATATGGGAACTTAATGAAGACTAAGCTGTTGCCCCTGATTCACCTGCATACTTAACAGAAAAATAAAAATAACTTCTTAGCCATCAAAATTTAAAAATATTTAATTTTTCAGTACTTCCGTTTGATATCATTTTTTTCATATTATCTTTCAGTGAAATTAAGTCAAATTATCTACTACAGTATAATGTACACCAATAACATTGCACATGCCATCATGATGAAAAACTATCTATTTTTAAATATGCCACTAGTGCTAACTGGGCCAAATAATTTCCAAAATTGTCAGATGAGATGTTCAGATGGTGTCAGCCGCCTCAATCTCATTTACTTCACAAACATTCCAGTCTCCAAAGGCTCTGGAATTTGCCATCTGATAAATTCTGCTTGCTTTTAGATCTAGTCAAGAGTTAACCACAAGATTGAACATGCTGTGCATGAAACTTCTTTAAATTTCCTCCTCCACTGTTGTTCCTGTTGCTCAGACAGCTTATCAGCAGTCATCTCCCAATACATGCATCCATTCCATAGCACGTAAAACACAATGTGCTTGCCCAACAAAAGGAAGGTGTGACCACAGCCCATGCTACACTCTGCACTGAAATACAGCAGCACAAGCAGTAAGAGAGATCCTGGTGTGTACTTGTGTCCATAAAAAATATGCACCCATTTTACTACACTCATTGCTCCCCCTCTCAAAACGACCTTTGAACTGGAGAGATGAGGGAGAATTGTGCTAGGATAGATGAGCCATCTACAGGTGAATAAGCAGACCCACCAAATGAGATACACATTTTGTTATCTATATAGAATTACCCATAACATTTTAGTCATCTGCCACCTTACAGTTTTTATACTGAAAGGTTTCCACAACTCTGTGGCTGTCTAGAAAAAATTCTGCAGCAGTCTACGGAGGTCATGGTGAGTTTTTCAATCATGAACTCCACAACTTTTGGATTTTGCTCATAAAAACTTCAGCACAAAACAGATCCATATGATTACTCTTCACTTTGTGCAGCTGTTTTCCAGGAATAATATAGCAACGACTTCAGACGCAGAAGCAGCAAACTCAATGCTCCTTCCTCCTGCCCACGTGAACACACTCACGGTCCCTAACAGCACATTGTATATGGCTTGCCAGAGGCACTTACCAACTGAAGTTGGCATTTCTCCCCACTGCAGAACCACATCCTTGGTTATCCTTCCATATGTGTTGACATAAACTCCTTCATCCTCGTAGCAGACCAATAGCTCCATCCCATCCGTGTTTGGGAGAATGATGATTGCATGAGGTTGGATACTACTCTGGATCTACAGAGACAGAAGTGAAGAGGAATCTTTTGTTTTAATGTTGCAGAGCCTGTGCTAGAAGAAAGGGCTGAGTGATTTTTATTTTTGGTTCTCGCATTAGGGATTCATAGAATGGCTTGGGCTGGAAGGGACTTTAAAGATCATCTAATTCCAAATTCACTCATTTTAGAAGTGCTAGATCTGCTCCCCTCAAGCTACACACCCTACACAGTGACCAAGACCTGTAAAAACCCTTGGAGCACAAATCCTCTCATCTTAAAGCAGACGTCTAAAACCAGGGAAAATTAATTTCTCTGTAGGTGTGCCTTTTTGTTTTCAATGGGCAGAAAGGGAGTCTGGGGCAAGCAGCCCTAATGCAGACCTCAGACCTCTGCACTGCATTGAACAGTGCTTGGGGTGGCCCATCTGACACCTCTGCGTACAATGAACAACAGGAAACTGTGGCAGCTAAGGCCACCTGGCCTTTGCTAACCCTGTTGAAACTCATCAGTGGGCTGTTGTGTCATTTTTGCTGCTGGGCATTTGCAATGAGCTTGGCCATTTAGCTGCTAGCCCTGAAACTGTCATGTGGGCCCACATCGGATCTGAGTGGGCAACTCCCAACCATAGAGACATTCTGGCCATGAGGAAAGGACTGACATTGAGGCACAAACCCCTAAGCACGCATGGCTGCATCTCCTTAAGACTTGTCCGCCCAATTCACCACTGCAAGCATTTGGCAGTGATCCACAGGGACTGCCTGACATATTGGTCATTTGAGGAAAGGAAGGGGTGGGGGGCAAGGGGGTTGATATACCAGAAAGAAAAAACCCAATCCCAGCAGCAGCTCTTACATGTGTTGGTAGATAAATATCATAGACCGATCCTGAATCCACATCAACGGCATGGAAACCAGCGCAGGAGCCATAGATCACTTTTAGTCTCTGACCCTCTTCTACGGTTAGATCCACCAGCAATGGTTTATGTACCAGTTCTCCAAATGACTGTGAGACAAGCATCAGAGAGATTTACTTAACTGCTTAGAACAACAATGGGCTTTATAAAAACATGCTCGAATGCACACATTATGGGTTTATTCCTCCACGTGCCTCAGGTCCCCAGCCACCAGACCAGTTAGGCTAACATATCTCTCGTGGACAAGGACAGATTACTCTGCAAACTGCTACATTTCAATCGCCTAAACTATTTTATGTGGGGTTTACTTGGTCTGTTTGCTTTTTTAATAAAAATTGTTTTCTCAAAGTTCAGGGCAATTTGACACTCCTGTAGTACTTACTTCAATCTGCACAATGAACAGTAACTGTCTGTAAATCAGTCTGGCAATTATATCAAGCCATCTAACTTCTTTCCGGCAGCATTCAAAAAAAATCCTGTAACAATGCTGAGTATCACTTCATAACTTGTTCTGCTCAAACTAAGAACTTTAGACTCAATACACTTCTCTCCGTCTCGTGTTTTATTTACAGAGAGATCAAACAAAAAGTTGTGATATTATGTCATTTACTAGTTTATGCTTGGTCACAATTCAGACCTTTAAGTACTGCCTCTTAGAACTAAAATAACTCCTAAATTAATGTAATACCAAGTTTGTGGAGATTTACTGAAGAACTTGTAATATGGCCACGATAAAATGTCAGAACATTTTCATAATAGGGGTAGTTGCAAGCGGCTATGAGAAAATCCTACGTTTGGCTGAAATATACTGTTACCTTAAAGGCCATAAATTTATGGTATGGCTTTGGTGCCCATGCATAGACTTCCACAGAACTCTTCAATGCAATTACCAAGAACTTGATTCTTTCATATTTTACTGAAATTAAAGAAAACAAGAAAGAATTCAGCAGTAATTCTAAATTCATTCCAATTACTTCAAGAAAGCAGAAAATTTATGTAAGTATGAAAAATACTGTCATTTTGAGGATTTAGTAACACTGCATTTTAGGACTGTTAATTCTATGTAGTTAAGAATGTTGATACATTTATGCCACAAAAGTCATTATTAGTAACTGAACATGTCACCATATTTAGAATTACCTAGTCAGTACACACTTATTTACACTTATTTTTTTCCACATTGGACAGTGCTAATTCATCAAGACAAGAAAATGAGTTTTCAGATAGGGACATTTCAATAAAAGAAGGCTGTGACTGTGGAAGAGTGTATTGGCAGTTCCAGTCACAGCACCAATACTGTTACTTTAAGCTGATGGCAAAATTCCCCAGAGGTAGGAGGAAAAAAAGAAATTTAAAAAAATAATATTAAGAAACAACCCAATTTCAACAGCAAAAGGCAAGTTTGATAATGGAGAATTTTCCTTTGTCCCTAAAGTCTGAGATAACTCATTTGAGAAAAAGGAAAAATACCCACTTCATTTATCAGAAATAAAGTGTCATTACATAGTGATCCACAGATGCTCAAATACATCTCTGTTGCCTCATTCAAACTGCTGGCTAAATTAACCATCAGAAAAGGTCTGTTCTGGACATTCCAGAAGTGTTGTTGGATTTGTATTTCCAGCTACCATCTGGATTTGGGAAGGAACAACTTACAGATATTTAAGTTTGTTTACGTGTTTCCAGCATTCTTTCCCATTTCCACAGGGAAAGAAAAAAAATTAGCATTATTTAGATGATAGTGCAACCTTTTTAGCCCAAGTTTTAGAGGAATATAACACTTCTCCAAAACAATGTATAATTGTATAATTCCATGCACCTTCCCCTTCTGCCATTATATCTCCCAACCAAAACTAATTTTGAAACACATTAGGAGTGAAAAACTCAAAACCTGTGAGAACACTTCTTTAATGAATGCTGTTTTAATGTCTTTTAGACACCCTACTTCTGTACAAGCCTGCAGTTATTTTCTCTTGGTAAGCAACAGGTAGACCAAGCTAATACTTGCTTTTTTCACTGTGCAGGAAAGCAAGACTACTGAATTAGAAGTGTTAAAGGACTTGACACTTTTTCAACAGACAAAAATGTCTCTCAACTTCCACAGCTGTACCGACTAAAACAGAGCTTTTGTTCAGTCTTGTCTTGCTTACAAGACTTCCTGGAATTTTTTTCGGGGGGAAGAGAGGGGTGTTGAACAAAACCACCTTATCTGTGAAAGCAGACATTTGATAACAGTCATTCTTTGCTCTGGATGCTATCTGGGAATTCACCCAAATCTTAAGTTTCAAAAGAGCAATTTATCATTTAGAGGAGCCAAAAGTTGCCTGAAGCAACTGAAATCCATAAATACCACTTCACCCTTATGTCTGAGACCCCTGTTGCATCAAAGAGACAAGGAAGTGATCAGTGCCAGCTGCCTTGGTGACAGCGTCCAGACTGCGAACCCAACTTGGGAACTGAAGCAGAGCTGTCAAAGAGCCCTCTCACTACCTGAAGAAGTCTACTGTATTTCTATGGTTCAGAGGGAAGTTCAGTGTCAGGCTGCAGCCCAGCATAACAAACCTCTCTTCAATTGGAAGAGAATGCTCTTTGTTTCAGATGCTTCCCTGCTGGAAAGCCTCCTTTCAATAGCTGTTGATGTATTGTTAACAGGCCACTTTATTATGCTGCTGACACCCTGGGGTATGATACCAGAGCATTATTACTTGTTTTCAGGGTCAAGCTCCTGGTTCAGCAGTCACTTACTGCCACTGCTATTGATTACGCCTCATTAGCAGATTTCTCCAAGAGCACACGCATGACAGGAGGAGACTGAGAACAGTTTGATTGCTGGTGTTCCACACTGACTGACACAGATGGAAAGGAACTGAGCTGGATCTTGGAAGAAAATCAAATCAAAGGCAACATCCAGTGCCCCTTAGGATGCACCATGAAACTGAAGCAGGAGCAAGAGCTCTTGGTTCATATCCCCACCTGCAGGGCAGCAGGCTCACTGCATACTCCACTGGTTGTGAATGCTGCATGTCTTTCACTAGCTTTGGTGGAAATTTCTACAGACAAATCCATTTAAATTACTTAAAACCACTCAAAGGGCACCTGCCTAGTGAAAATACTCTTCATCCTGTAACTCTACTGCAATGAATCTGAGACAGCATTAGGGAATTTCATGAGCTTAGAGGAATCGATGAATCATCTTGAAGTTAAACATATGCTTCTGTTTCCAGATACCCTCCCAAATGTCATGCAGTAGTTGGGCTTCCTTTCTCCTCCAATGCCTTTTTTTTTTCCTTTCAATTTTTTCTCCACCAGTATTTAAAATATACATTAAAGAGAGACTTTTTTCAATCTATTCCAGCTTGTAAATTCACCATGGTAAGAGGTCAGGGAAACTTGTTGGTGAAGAGAACTGTTGCTGGGGACAAGAATCCCTCTGTTATTTAAAGGGTCTAAGAGAGATGGTGAAATATTACCAGTCCTCACTGCCTGTATCAGCACCTTTCTAGAAGTTGCATCCATTATGGGAAGCAGACAGATGAGGATTTGCACCCTCTCCAGCTCACAGCCCATCATCCCATCACAAAACCTCTCTCATTATCTCAATTTAACCCCATAACTTGCCATCTATTCTGGTGCTTTTCCAGCAAAACTCACCTTGAGGAATAGGTAAGACAGCTGTAAATAAAACCAACCAAACCTTAAACCTAGTAGCTACATGCACTGTAGTTCTCTTTCTCAGCCATCTTTTATCCTGACTATTTGATTACTGTATTTGCTACTCACCAACTTTATAGTGCACACAGCCTTCCAAGTCGCCCACCGTTGTCCAGCCCTGTTTCTTTTCTACTTCAGGGTCGTTGTGAAGGATTTTATTTCTTAACCAGGACAAATAGTAAACTCGCAACTTGTTCTTCTTACCTGGCCACAAAATGAAAAAAATTGGTTTATCTCCACAGGAAGATACTTACAAAAAGCCCTGCCAGGCAAACAGAAAGCCCTGCAGAGTAAACCAAAATAATAATGAAGCAGAAAATGCTGCAACCACAGAAATCTCCCTCCGTTTTTATGTCCACAACAGCTTCACTCCAGACTCCACCCAGACAAGTGCTTTACTGTAAGCAATGACAGAGACACATGGTAATACCACATGAACATAAATGACAAAATCAAGGGAGCAGCTCTTTGGCTGTCTGGTTCTTAGGACATAAACAACTTTCATTAAAAGAGGGCTGTATTCCCACAACAAAAGCACCAGAGAGTCATGCACTGAGATGCAATATATATATATGTCTATCTATCTATCTATCTATCTATATGTATCTGAGTCAGAATGGTTCTTTTTGGCACAAAACTGTAGGAGAGCAGCAGGATGGAATATGAGACCTGAAACTGTCTATACAGCTATCAGAAGGACTAGGACTGGATTGAAAAGAGGAAGTACAAGTGAAGAAGAATATGGATATGATATTTTTACAAACTTATGCATATGTATTTTTACAAACTGTACAAACTTTTCCCAGTTAGTGATCAGGACATTTCCATCCCTTGTATCATTCTCAGAGACAAACTGATTGAGTTTTAATAAGATTGTTCATGGCATAAATTTCATTACTGAACCACTTTATACGAGTTCTGTAGTAACAAAGGATGTACAATATCGGAAATGACTGTGAGGGAGTTTCACATGGCCCATGTAAACTTCATCTGCTTGCTAAAAGCTGATGACTGCTTTATCAGCAGCCCTTCCCTTGTGCTGCAAGAGGTGTAATATCTATCAGGCTGTACACAGAAACTGTGAGAGGTGTTTCTTCTCCACAGGTGAGAGAAGCTACTTGCATTGTCAGTTGAAGATAGGGCAGCCTGGGCATCTGCAATCTCATCAAAATACTGCGCAGACTCTTAACTCTCAATATGAGAAGGTCTCTTTGAATGCAAAGCAAGGGTCATGATAAACTTTATCAGTAATTCTTTAACAACTAAGGGCCTACAAAACTGAACTAGTGAGAAGGTAGCCCTAAATGCACATATTCAAAGTTGCATTCTCCTTCCCCCAGCTCTTTGCTGCTCGAAACCATTACAGTTCCACAGACGAAACTGTGAGTGAGGAAGGGAGATCATCCCTGCTTTGACTGCGAGCCATTTAATAGGGCTCCATGAGTTCTCTCTGGAAGGAAAGGAAACAGGAGATGCTCTCAGATGCTCTCTTGTCACTGCAGTAGCTCCATGCTTGTGCTTCATCAGCCATGATGAGGTGGCCAGGTGACTGTAGAGAATGTTTCATGGCTCTTGGAGGTAAGAGGTGACCTGTACCATAGCCACTGCTGGGCTGGGGTGACACAGCCAAGACACACAGCACTGGTCTATGCTGCAGAAAGCTGTGACCTGTCAAGATGGTCTATCTGGCAGCCTTCCAGCCAGACCCAGCTACAGAGTTCAGCTAATGTCTTTAACTTGTCTTCTAAGTTTTCACATGATGCCTACTGATGGATCAGTTCATGGAGCTGGCTGCTTGGGGATATTGGTGGCAGCAGGACATGAGGCCCAAGCATTGACACCATCCTGCTCTGCCCAGCCAGCTCCACCCAGGGGTCCTGGAGCTGGCACAGACCCTGATGGCAGGGCATCCCCTAACAGAGTTGGGCTTGCCAGAAAAAGAATCTGTAAGGGCTGGGGTAGCACATGAGTATCTTGATTTGAGCTGCTCCCCCCCAGGAGCCGGGGGGCCTAGAGGTGATTGGTCCCAGGAGAGTTCCCCCTGAGGACCAGTTGGAGCTGTTCTTTTTCGCTGCCGTGAAAATTAGATATCAACAACAGCCAAAGTTGTTGGCAGAGTGTCGGAGTGTATGGTTGCGTGTGTGAGAGAGCTGAGGGGTGGTAGGGTCCCCCCCCCGAACTTGGGGGTGGGCCCTGGGCCCCACAGCCCTGGCTAAGCCAGGCTAAGCCAGGGCTGAAGGTAGCATGGAGTGTTGCGAGGGAGAGAGATAGACTCACAACCATGAGGTAAGAGGGAGAGAGGCAGACCCCTCACGAGGGGGCCAAGCCCTCTTTCCCCCCCCAGCTAGACTGCAGGGCTTGGGACAGTTGTAACTGGACCGAGTATCCTCTAGCCAAGGCGAGGGGGCTTTCTTTTTCTTCCCCCACTGCCTGGGAAGGCGGTGCTGTGGATTTAAGGCAGGCAAGGCACTGGAGCCGAGCCAAGAGACCGGCCAGCAAGGCTCCGTTGCCGGGAGAAACACTTGCGATTTGTTGCAAGACTTGGGAGAACTCCAGGCAGAAATTGGATGGGCCAGAGAGGGCTCAGAGGTGTTCTACGTTGGGTTTGGACATGGACTACCGAAACTGGAACCTGCAGCAGCTAAAGAAGAATGAGAGAGACAAACAAGCAGGTTTTTTCTGGGTAAGGACTTTAAAACTATTTGGGGTAAAAGGAACTGAGCAGAGACCCAGAGCCTGCAACCTGGAGGGTGAGAACGGAACATCTTACCCCCTGGGAGGAAACCTTCATTAAACCAGGGAGGAAGGACTCAGAGTTGACTGCCTGGACCTTTCGTGAGGAAGATCCTGATGGCGCAAGCTGTTTCCCTTGCAGCTCAGGATAGGACCTCAGCATGAAGCTAAGGGGTGGTGGGTGTTTCAACTCTTTCCCTGATACCCCAATGAGAGAGAGACTTTTCACTATCGCTCTGAAGACTTCTCCTGAACTGATGGGGAAGGGTCCAAGGGGTGGTAGAAGTTGTGTTAATATTGTATAAATAATTGCTTTTTAGTTTGTATAGTACTTATTTTGTACAGTAATAAATTGTACATATTCCTTTCCCCTATACTGAGTTGTGCCTGCCTGAAAACTTCTCTTCGGTGTTGAGGTAAAGTGGGGGGAGGCTCGGAAATTGGATTTTTGGAGCTCTCAAACTGTGACAATGGGGAAGCACAGCTTGCAAACAGGCTGCTCCATGGATTCCATGCATTACAAAGACACACGGTCTAAAAGATCTTTTTATGATTATCAGGATGGGTAAGGGCAGGAAGAAAAGAGGAGGTGGTTTCAAAGTAAAAAATCTGTTCACCAAGCTTAAATTTAAAGTGGAATTGGAGACCTAATTGCAAATACTGGACCTGATACTTAATTTTAAAAGCCCTTCTGTTATAATGCCATGCAATGAAATGTGAAGTAACATTGCACTGTCCTTTGTTTATCTCCATTACAAATGGGACTGTAGATTTGGCAGTAAATGAGTACCCTGATTTATTGCCTGACTTCATATTGACTAAGACATGTTTCATAAAAGGATAAAACCCTACCAATCCTGTAGCTTTCCCAAGATTTGGAGAAGGGACTAGAGCATGAAACAGTCCCCAAAAGTCCCACATCTGACCAAGAAAAGGTCCTTCCATGAAAACAGTGCAAACGATAGCCACAAGGGTCCTTTCAGAAACATAGAAAAATAGAAAACATAGACCAGACCAGAAGCCACTTCAGTTCTGGGTAAGAAAGAGCTCAGAGGGCTCAAGGTCAGCACAAGGCACCAAATGTTCTGAAAACCATCGTGAGTCCCTGTTCACCAGGAGACAAATTCTGCTTCAGATATTTTCAAGGTTGTAGCTTTCCCAGTAGCTTAGTCAACCTTGAAGACTCAGAACAAATAGTACACATGGGAATTTCCCAGCAGTGGCTATTTTTTTTAAAATTCTGGTTTACATGATGTGCACCAGCGTATTTCTGTCCAACCAGAAATACTTTTCAAAACAGAGAAATATACGAAGTGTGTTCCCATTGTGTTTTTGTGTCTAGACCACAGGGAAAAGTCACAAGACAGGAAATTCCTCTGCCTTTCTGCAGCCTGACATGAAAAGAGTAGGACTAGTTAGTTATATAAATATGGCTAGGCATGTATTTCAACAAGTTATGGTGCTCTTAATGTTCACATTCGGAGTGGGGGGATTAGATCCTTCTCTTCGTAAAGTTCTACCAGTCAGTTTAGACAGCTCTCAAAAATCTGGTCTTTTTTATTTTCTTGGGGACGATCTAAGAAAGAAAACTCAGCTCAAGCCATCAAATGAACTGATCAGCAAGAGAATTCTTCGAGAACTCCCAGCTTGGATTCTCCCACAGACATAGTTTTAAATGTAAAGTCCCTTTTCCTGTACTGAGTTTTTGTTTTTATTGTCTCTATGGTTTGTAATTATTAAGCAGACAGATTCCAACCAGTTCTTCTACTCTGTCATCTCTTCCTACATTCCTGGTGCCACCGTCTGCCAGCAGGATTGGAAAACCCCCAGGGAGCCACAACAGGAGTGTGTTCTATATGCACGTTGCCGCTCTCATCTCCAGTATTTTTATCACTCTCCACTGTATCACCTGAGCAGCTGAAACTATGCTTTTGCCTCTCAACAGTATGAGCTGAAAAACCAATCAACTACTTTCTTTTACCTGCAAAGCTTTCTTGTACCAGTTCTAGCAGGCTCAGTATCTCAGTATCAAAAGCTTTGTTGTCAAAAAGTTTTGTATTTCAAATATAAATTGGGTCAAGAATTGATTTCATGTTTTCAAACTCAAAAGTGTATATTAAAAGCAATTTTAGGTGACAATCCTTTCAAAATCCTAACAGCACAGCAACTTCTTCACATGATGTGGTGACACCTTTCAAAACCCACCACCAACAGCACAGCACTTTCCAAAAAATTCAAGGCAACATAAGGCCAAGTGCACACGGTGAGCTGAATAATGCTCCCAGTGAAGCAGTCCTGGGACACAGATCAGAGGCAGTTCCATTACCAATTTGTCAAAACATACCACTTGCAGAAACACAATGTCATTTCAGCATTCCAGTTTTGGCTGGAGAGATGAAGCAACTCAGCACAAATAAAAAGATACTTTAGGGAAGTCACGCATGTGGGTAATAAAAACTGAGAAGTGCAGGACTGAAGGCGAAAGCACAATATAAGGGGGAACTTGGGCATAACAGCATTATGGCTTCACTGAGTATGCTTCCCCAGCCCTGCCTCTCAGTGGTCAAGGATGTTTCTTTCCTATTTCGTACTCCATAAAACTCCTCGTACCTCCCATAAAACACAGGAGATGGGACAGAGACAAAGGCATAAACCAGACAAAAATCAGCTGATTTCCTAAGGGTTAATGTAGCATGTCTCCACAGAGGAAGCAATAGTTTTGAAAGAAACAAAGAAAACGGATGTGTCAGGGTACTCCAATTGTGACTGACACAAAGATAAAAAAACCTGAAACAATTATACACAAGACTGAATCACAGGCATTTGTCGACTGTTTCAAACCAACAGATTTCACACAAGTTGGATTATACAATATTTTTGTTTACAAGGTCTGCTAGAGAATAAACTCTATCAAACAGTGCCTTTCAAACAGCTTGTATTTTAACATACAGTATCAGACATCAAAAGGACAAACAGCAGGTTGTGTATTTTTAAACACTGCTTGATTCATTTTTTTATAGATTTCACAGCATAGCTATAGCTGTAGTTGAGAATGTAGTAAAGCGACAAGCCAATAAAATTCAGTTGTTCCAGAGAGAAACAAATCCTGTGTTGATGACATGAGCATGGGCACAATTCTTTGGACCCGTGGTAGCACATTGCTAATGCATTAAATTCCATTAAATTGTCTAGGTGTGTGTCCTTTTGTACAAGTGTTGGGAGACCCAAAGAGCTTCTCCAGTGGACTCACAGATGTTCCAGAGCCTCAACAAAATCTAGGTGGGTCTGAACAACAACAGAGGGAACACTGTGAGAAGCCTTCTTTAACATCCTCTCCCCGTCACAGACATGCAACATCACAAAGACTGATTTTCCAAACAAACCAAAATAAAAGGAAGGTAAATGGTTGAACAACACCTGTGAAAAAAGACTAACAGTGCACCACATCAAGCTGCCTAACAGCAGGATAACCTTATGCAATAACTCTCTGGAGCCAAAGAGTCTGGAACCTCAAGCTTCATATAACACATTTTTCATCAGCGCACACAAAACAAACACAACAATCACCACTACCCTTCATCTCCCGTTCCTTTGCCATCTACAAGTTGCATCCAGTGAGAGACCAGGCCAAAAGCTGCACTGATCTCACCCTGGGAATTTCCATTCCATGTACACACTGTACTCCTCTCTCTCAAACACAAACTCTTACTGCACATCACATTAAAAGCAAGAGCTCTTCCCATTCTACTGTTTTTAACACAGAAGAAAGATGTCTTTAAACCCAAGCAGCAAATTGTGTTTTGGTTAGAAAGAGGTCAGGTTGAAAGCAATTATGAAAGAGGGAAAGAATGCCATTTTCACAAAGCATTAACTTCCAGCTCTCATATACTGAAGAATCAAACAAAGACAGACATCTCCCCCAATCCTGTGCAGCACTTTTAAAGGTCACCCTACAGAAGGAAGGATGGGGCCAAGCAGGCACGGGTGTTGTGTGGAAAATGATTAAGTTGCAGAAATAAACTGTAGACTCAGAGAGGTGAAATGATGGAAAACCCACTGACTTCAGTCAAGTCTGGACTTCCCCCTCAAAAGGCTGCCAAGAAAAGCTTTCTGTTATGCCATGACAGATGGAGGAAAAATATAACGTTAAACAGTTAACTTTACCAGAAATTGTCACCAAGACATTCAGGCCTTCAAGTACATCCATTTGCTGGAATCGTCTTCGATTGATGAGCGGATAAACCTTCCCCTGCCCACTTCTATCTAGGAGCATCAGACCGCTTTCAGTGCCCACTAACAAGTTCACTCCTAGAAGAAACAAAACCAAAGATCCAAGTTAGTAGGCACATTTTCCACATATTCTGATGAACTGATGATTGATATAGCAACTGTCTTGTTTGAAGCAGGTCTAACCACTGCTGGATGGGTCTCAGTTGCCTGCAGCCTAAAAGATCTCGTGATGTAGAGGCTGTCTACATTACCTGCCCACAGTGACTACTGACAACTAACCATCTATGTTCAAAAGAGTAAGAGACTGGCAGACCACAGAGGACTTTCTAGAATCAGAACCACAGAATATGCTGAGTTGGAAGGGATCCACAAGGATCATCAAGTCCAGCTCCTTGCCCTGCACAGGACCATCCCCAAGAGTCATCCCATCTGCCTGAGTATATTGTTGAAATGTTTCTTGAACTCTGTCAGGTTTGGTGCTGTGACCACTTCCCTGAGGAGCCTGTTCCAGTGCCCAACCACCCTCTCAGTGAACAACTTTTTTCTAATACCCAACCTAAACCTCCCCGACACAATTTCAGGCCATTCCTTCCGGTTCTGTCACTGGTCACCACAGAAAAGAGATCAGTGTCTGCCCCTCTTCTTCC
Organism: Corapipo altera; assembly: GCF_003945725.1. NCBI lineage: Eukaryota > Metazoa > Chordata > Aves > Passeriformes > Pipridae > Corapipo > Corapipo altera. The sequence continues at coordinate 29,661,957 of NW_020884872.1, forward strand.
CCACACAAGGAAGTTGTAGACTGCAAGGAGGTCCTCCTCCATCTCCTCTTCTCCAGCGTGAACACACCAAGTGACCTCAGCTGCTCCTCATACAGCTTCCCCTTGTGGCCCTTCACCATCTTCACTGCCCTCTTTTGGACTCTCTCTAATAGCTTAACATCTTTCTTATACTGCCCAAAACTGCACACAATATTCCAGGTGAGGTTGCACCAGTGCAGAGCAGAGTGGGACAATCACCTCCCTCAACTGGCTGGCAATGCTTTGCCTGATGTCCCCCAGGACATGGTTGGCCCTCCTGGCTGCCAGGGCACTGCTGACTCATATCCAACTTGCCATCAAACCAGCATTCCCAGTTCCCTTTCCATGGCAGTGCTTTCCAGCACCTCATTCCCCAGGCTTATGTACATCTGGGGTTCCCTCATCCCAGGCGCAGAATCTGGCACTTTCCCTTGTTGAACTTTACATGGTTGGTGATTGCTCAGTCCTCTAATTAGTTGGGGTCTCTCTGCAGGGCCTCCCTGCCTTCCAGGAGTCAACAGCTGTTCCAAGTTTTGTGTCATCTGCAAACTTGCTTAGCATCCCTTCCAGTCCTGTGTTCAAGTCATTTCTAAAGACATTGAAGAGCACAGGGCCCAAGATGGAGCCCTGTGAAACCCCATTAGTGACAGGTCACCAGTCTCATGTTACCCCATTCACTATTACTCTCTGTGTTCGACCAGTGAGCCTACTGCTCACTGCATGATGTGTTTATCCAGTTGTGTGCTGGACAGAGCATCAGTTCCCAAACAAAAAGGCACGCTAATGCTCGAAGAGGGGTGAGGGGTACCAAAACTCACACAAAATGATCACAGTTATATTTCTTAATGGCCTTAATCCCTAGTCAGACAGTTATACCCCAGATACAACTATATGGGTGTCATTGGGCCATTTGGGTTGATCCCATAATGAACCTTTTCTAATAGAGCAGGTGGGCCCAGTGTAAAGGTGTGTATCTCAGTGTGGTCTGCATCTGTAGGAGTGACATGCCTTCTCACAGTACTAAAAAAGGTCATTGCTCCCCTAAACAGCACCCTGGCCACCAAGCATGGGAGTGGTTTGCAAAAGGGAGGGCACGTTAACCTAACCCAGGGGGCACAAGGTGTCTCTGAAGGGGAAGAGGATGTTAAGGGGGAGCAGAGTGGCATCCAGGAGGAAGCAACGATGGGGAAGGGAGCTGAGCTACAGGTGCTGGAGCACCCTGAAAAGCCTCGGGGTGAATGGGAAAAACAGATGTAGCCTACTGGGAGGTCAGAAACCATCATGCATCTCCGTTTTCCTCTCTCTCACCTTTTCAGTAAGAAAACTGCAGAGGTCCCAGCAGTCCCCACAAACAATCAAGTATCTTTTCTCAGATATGCTGCTCTGCTACTTCTGGGAGCCGTGTCATCCTCCCAGGCTCTCCAGCTACTGACACCTCCTTCATCCCCATCCTGCCCACCTATCACCTCTGCATTCCCCTCATGGTTTGCATCCACTGGATCCCATCCCACAGCTCCTATGGGCATTTCACCACAAGAACACTTCACACCGACTGTCTCTCATACTGAGAGACATCCTCAAATTGGGAAGTGGCAGAAGGAAGCAGGGAGAGTGAAGGAAGCAGGGAGAGTGACATACACACGTATCAGGTCTGAGCACAGGCTGCAGCAGTAACAAACCACCCTAGGAAGTGCCCAAGCAGTTGGTCTCCTTCCTGCAGTTCCAGGACCCACTGACTAAAGCTGTAAGTGATTCAGCTTCAACATGCATTTCTGTATTTTTTCCAGTGTAGATTACAATTCAAAACAAGCCAAATGCAAACTGCTTACTCAGGGTCCCTTACCCCCTTTGCTCATCAGGGCTCCGTTGCTCGCCTCTCCACCCTAATCTCTCCTTCTGCTGCCCTTGTGGTGCAGTTGTTTCTGCTTCAAGTTCACGTGCACACTTGTCCCTGATCCCTTCCCTTAGCTATATGCATTTTGAGATGAAACTAATGAGGTACTACGCTGGTGGCAAGCAGTGCTTGTATTTTAAAATGCAAGCACCCTCATTACTCACAGACAGCAGAGCTCTTCTACCACCACCCGACAATTAAGCAGTTCTGTTTTTTTCAAACAAATGGAAATGTTTCCTGAAAAAGTACAGGCTGCCTGTGGAGGCTGGGTGTAAAAATCTATGCTACTGCATCCATATCATTAACATTGACTATTACCACTCAGAACTAGAAGAAACAACATCATAGACCTAATGCTATCAGCAGTCTGCCAGATACTACTGGCATTACCACCGGTAAAGACAAAGCAAAGCAAGCCCCCCTCTTTTTTAATAAGAAGCATCACCATGAAATTGTTTAAACTGCTTAAGGGTAGAGGAAGCTAAACCTTACCAAGAAATAAGCATGTGTACCAGCTTGTATCACCATCAGTTTTGCCCTAAATGTTTAACAAGGAAGGGCTGTGTTACAGTTGCAACACACTTCTAGGATTTTACACCTTTTTTTGAAATCACCCTAACAGTCAGATACAGAGATCAAAGAAATATAAAACCATTAACAAGAATTGCTACTGGCAAAACAAGGCAGATTGGAGAAATTATGAATCATCTTTACTGATACCACATGATTTCTCTCTGCCTTTGCCCTCTCACAGCCTGAAAGTTTGTATTTGCACAAGTCCTCATTTTATCATTTTATACACACGAATACAAGCAGAAATAGCACTGGGGTAAAAATCCTTACCAGTAAATTCTGGAAATAAAGAAAACAGTAGATAGGAAGATAAGGTGTTGGGAGAGCTCTTTAATTGACACAGTTTTGCAGGCAAGAAGACTGAGACAACAGTGCTGTTCTGAGAAAAAAGAAATGGTGGAAATAACCCCAAAAGAGAACTGAGGCCCTGGAAAGAGCAATGAAAATGCAGAAAAGATAAGTAGACTGTGTTACCTATACAAACATCATGTGACTCAGGGGGGTATGGCCAACTCTCTTCTTTACAGTTTTTAAAATTACATGCATGTGCATTTACAGTCTGCCAAGTTTTGGCATATTAGACAAATATGTATGTAACATACACAAGCATCATCTATTAACATCTAGATAACAAAAAATATCATGTGCCCCCATAGATTCTGGTCAAGAAACAAATGGCATAGCAGAAGAAAGCCCCCCCTGGGTGTTGCAGTATTGATGTCACATTGTAGCAGGCAACAAGCACTGCTCTAAGCGTGGTGAAGTGTGGGATCCTGACTAACTGGTCTGGCACCAACACAAATTATTCCTTGTGACAAGAAGACCAGACACATTTGGTCAGATGACATCTCATATCTAGCTTCTCTCTGCAGTAACCACTCTTAACAAAGCTAAGACACAGTCTCAGAATGGAAAATGTCCCTCCTACCCTCCTCTTTTCCCTCTTCCTTCCTACATAAACTGATGACTGAGGTGGCAAGTCATCTTACGAAACACATCTTAATCAAGCTCTGCAACAATACAATAGCAAGAGGCTCAAGAAGATGATTATTTTTCAAAAGAAATACCATGTGTGTACCAGGTGTACAACGTAAGGACTACTACAAGCTCCAAAAAGCTGCAAGAGATGTACCAGCAGGGTTTAGAAAAAGCTGAAAAGGACATCCTGATCAACTGAGTGAAGCCTCTCCCAGGCAACTTGTGACAGAACAAAAGGACTCAAGATGCACCAGGGTAGGTTCGGGATGGACACCAGGAAGAAGGGCGGTTAAGCATTGGAACAGGCTGCCCAGGGAGGTGGCAGAGTTACCATCCCTGCAAATGTTCAAGAAACAACTGGATGTGACACATAGTGGTATGGTCTAGTTGATATGGTGGTGTTCAGTCAAAGGTTGGACTCAAGGATCTTGAAGGTCTTTTCCAACCTTAATGATTCTAATGATTCTGTGATTCTAAGTCTGAACTATGCAATCAGAAGCATATATATCAGTGGGAAATAATATCAAAGCAGAAGCAACATAATGTAAACAACACAATAATAATCAGCTCTTGCAACAAGAAGATGCAAACAAGCACTGAATAAACGCAGAGGAACAGCTACAGTTTCGGAGGTACATCATCAAAGACAGCAAGCTCATACTGCTGTGTCTACACTTCAGAAGTGCAGAAGGCAAGGGAAGAACACGTTTGCATTACCCCATAAGGCAGCACACAGTATCTCAGAATTGAATCTCTTCTTGTATTTGCGAATCTCTGGTGTATCACTCTGTGGCCGAGTATTCGTGGGATTCACATTGACAACTGATCCTTTCCGTGTAGGGTCTTGCCTTATTGCTTCTGATCTCATTGCTTCACTGGAAAATCCTACTGAAAAAAAGAAAAGTGCATGTAATATCCCTCAAGTGCTAAATTCTGGCCATATACTCTCGACATTATACAACCCAAATCAGTAACTGAGAATACTGAGAAAGTCTTTCTTTTTGTAAGAAATGTAAATGGAAAAAGAAAATAAACTATGCAATCCACTGCAAATTAAATAAAAAGCATGATGGTAACATTCTTAAGTACTTTAAAGAGCCACTGAACCCTTTTTCAATTGTTGTCTTCAGCTACTTTACTTACCCACAGAAGTCACAGTTGTCCCACTAGATGGAGAAATCTGTAGTAATCTGGGGTCTATAAAAGGTGTAAAGGAGGAGGAAGATTTGTGTTTCTGGAGTGTGTTACTAGCGGACTGAGTCTGCAATGTAAATTTCAACTTTATTAATATTAATGACAATAAAAAGCATGGATAACAACAACCAACATTTTGAAGTTACTACAGAATTATGCTACAGAACCTCCCCAAACTTTTATACTTCCTTTATAGATACACAATGCACTACAGGCACCACACCTGAACTAGATACATATGCACACCACACATGTTACAGCAAAATGTCATCCCTGAAACTCAGCTGCTAGCAAAGCCTTTTACAACAGGCCACTACACTCAGGCACAAGGGGAATGTCTCTCCTTTTAAAAATCTGCTTAAATGGATGTATACTATTCTATCTGCAAGTTGTCCACTACCTACAGTTTTTGAATTTATGAAGCATCTCCTGAATTGAGTTAGTTTAATAAATTACGAAATTTGATCTCTTGGCTTTTGCAACAAAATCAGAACCATCTGGGATCAAGCATTCACTTCTATTATGGATTATGTTTCAATGTTTGCTACTGTTCATTCTCCCTATTTTGTTTAACCTGAGCCTCTTGCCAGAAAGCTGCAGCAGGTTCTTCCACCTTTATTTGACAAAGCAACGTATTAAACCTGTATCGAACAAAGGGGCTCATTAGTGTGGAAGGTGTAGCAAACGGTGACATGACACTATGAATATGTAGTGGATAAAATCATTGGTGCTTGCTGAGTTATGAGGTCTAAACATGAAAAAACATAAAGAAAGAAAGAAGTGAAACAATGAACTGTTAAAAGTGGAAATGAAACGACTTAAAAACTCTTGCCAGTTTAGTATTATAGTGACAACATTGCATAATGAAGCAGAATGGGACAAGTGAAAAAATAGTATATATATAAAGGGTGTGCATGTGGGTAAGTTATACCAAGCAGTACTGGGTTTTCGCTCAGCTTTATGCAAATGTAGTTATGAGACACTTCTTTAGCATCAACTAATCTTCAACCTATGATCTTCCTAAGCCTCTACTCTGCAGAAAAAAACCAGAAATTTGTCTTCAGAGTGTATCGGTCCCCTGCACAGCTCAATACCAAAAGGTTCCTTCGTCACTGGGTACTGCCCCAGCCTTCACTTCCTAAGCTAAGTGAACCCTGCTTACTTATTGCTTAGATCAAAGTAATGAGCAAGCATCTCTCTGGATCAATCAACTGATCTCTATAACCTACAAGTGTGCTTTCAGAAAGATTAAGACCAGTGAAGCATATCTGAAAATTAAGTATTATGTTAAATGAATTTCCAAGAGGAAACACTCCCTCCCACCCTGTGGTTCAGAAGCATTTTTGATTATGTGGTAAACGCGTGCATTGCCATCAGCCTACTCAGCTCACTGCAACCTCTCCTCATCACAGCACTTGCACACCTACATGGCAAGACTCTACTTTGAGAAGCAGCAGCTTCTCTTCACCAAATTTTGCTCCCTTGTACCACTCCCCTGCTTAAGAGGTCCACCCTGTAAGCCAGACTGGCCACCCAGCCAGGAGTGGAGACACCATATCGGGTTCCTCGCTTACTGCTAGGGTTGGTAAGAGCCAAACTACGCCCTTTGTTCATTCATATGTGTGCCTCTTCTCTGCTGTGAGGGGTTACACACACAGGAAGGACCAGGCTTTCCCACCAGCACTTAGTAAGGGAAGATACTATCCTAGGATCAGCCCAGGAGAGCAAGAGGGAGCTTCCCCCATGGCGAAGCCTTCTCTACCTGGACATAACCAGTGCTGGTGAACAGTCACCTTTACGCAGCTGTTTTTCAGAATACGCACATACTTGGAAAAAAACCAAATATTTTTCCCCATTCATTATTCCAAAATAACAATACCTCAGGCTTTTACAACCCTCCCAGGCACCACCTGATTTGTTCACTCAGCCCACGTGGCAAGGTTTAAAGAGCAAAATCCCTCCGCAGCTGCTTCCTCTCCCAAAAGGTGAGTTTCCACAAGCAGCTCCTCATATGTGTGGAGTTACTAGTCCAGCCTTTACTGACAAAGCCAAAATTAACTGCTAATTCTGAAGAGGCACATTGCTTGCAATTAGACTGCTCCCGGAATAAAACAGAATTAAAAAAAAAAAAGAGTATTGGCTTGAAAATGCTAGTAGTCAAGTTTAGTTTAAAATGAATGCCATGCAATTAATGACTCACTAAAGGAAGCAAAATAGTAAACTGGCAAGTTTGGCGTGGGACTGCTCTACAGTTAAGGGCTTCTTACACAGAACTGAAATGTGTTATTTGGAGGGTGGGAACAAAGGTGACAAGAAAAAAAAAGCAGGGGAGATTGGCTGGAGTTCCTTTGCAAACTAGCTACTAGGCAATGCTGCTATAACCCTACAAAAGCAGCCAGCTGTGGTGTAAGACATACCTCATTAGTAGTTAGCTTGTCCTGGGGTGTCTGTGGGGACATGGTGGGTGTCGGCTGGCTGGAGGATGGGGAGGAGGAGGTGGAGGAAGTGGAGGAGGAATGGCTTTGCTGTAAGAGATCTGGCAAGAGGTGAATGCGACCGGCAAAGCCATTGCTCTCATGATGGCTGGCACGCTTTTTGTCAACTGTACTCTGTAGAAAAAACAGGCACACTTGTCTTGCTCAAGTGCTGCTTAAAGGTCTATATCCCTAACAACCTCTCTCCTTCTCTCCCTCACTTCCTACCTTTTCATATTTAGTTTTTATTTATTTTTTTAAATAAGCTGATAATCCATGCTTTGATACCTGGATGGAAAGGGAAAGTGGGCAGAGCTACTAGTATTCATCAAATTCCCACCTCTTCTGGCAGGCAAAAGCTTGGTTTGTGTGGTTGACTTGCACAGCCAGTTTCACCAATTCACAAAAGAGTGACTGTGCTGCTAAGTCCGACACCACAATAGGGACAAGCACATTTTTGAGGGTAGGGCGAGGATTTCTTTCCCTATTGTTTTGTTTAAAACTAACTTAGATCCTATAGAGATAGCAGTTTGGACTTTCTGGAGAATGCCTGCAGATAACTATTTAAAACAATAACCATGAAATCTTAATTTTCAAACCAGAGGGCTCAATTAAGAAATTGGCATTCAGTTGTGAAACTCAGAAATGCGATTACTGAGGAAACTCCTATAAGCTAGCACGCTCATTAACACACAAGCTCATTTAAAAGCAGGGAATCATTATCTTTCAGAGGCACAAGAATGCAGTATTTTCAGAATCAAAGGAAACAACATAGCACGCTAGCTCTGTCCACATTCTCTGCTTAACCACCTATTCTACTTCTCCCCCACACCAACTGTTGCATGAATTTGTATGTACATGTGTGTGTATGTTATTTGGGTGGTCTGTATGCCCTCAACTACAGCTTCAAAACAATCTTAAAAAGCCCTGAGTGCTCCCACCCCTGTCTCCCTCCTAGACCCACTCCTGAGACACATGTTTGGTTCTATGGTAAAACTAAACTAAGTTCTTGCTCCATGTACTTGCTCCACACACCTGTAGCTTTTCTACCCTTCTCTCCCACAGACTTTGAGATATTCTGCATGGTGCTGCCATGGGTGTCACTGGAAAGCATGCAAAACAGAAGCAAGGGCTACTCTCCTCCTTGCATGCATCAAACATCTTGCTCATTTGAAATCCACTACAGCTGTGTCTTGATAATACGAACAACAAATATAATGTAGAAACAGCATGGGTGAATGAGCGAGTGGGTTAATGAGCACAGAAAGGGTGCAGCACTGCACAGGGAAGGAAAAGCAATACCTGTCGAACAATTAAGGTGCCCTCCTTCGAAGGAGTCAAGGCAGGTTCACTCTCCACATCATCATGGACAATCATGGTTTTCACTGACTCTGTTTCACCATTGCTCAAGTTCAACGTTGACCTATTTGGCAGACAAGAAATAACTGGAGTGAGATAATAGCACTAGTGCCCTTGCTGTCACTGCCCTGCATCAAGGTACACTGAAAATTAATTTGTATTGTGACCAGAGTGGAATATTTACAATATAACCTGCCTAGAAAAGCCTCTCTATAAAAACTCCACAAAAACAAACAAACAAAACCAAAAAACCCAAAAACATACACACAAAAAAAATCCAACAAAAACAAACAAACAAACAACCCCCCCAAACCAAAACAAAATAAAAAAACCAAACCAACCAAACAAAAAACCCCCACCAAAATACTCAACAACCTTTTCCTTCAATCCCCTACTAGGGAAAACAGATACAAAACACTGGTAGAAGAACTAACACTGCTCGGACATCATCTGGTCCAGAAGTAGATTCATCTGCTCCTTCTTGTTCCATATCATCATCTTCCTCATCTGTTGTCCCTGACTCCTCACTTGAGGATGAGTAGTCTGTTACTTTATGTGGAGGTCGCACATCCTCCACTGCTCGCAATTCCTTTGCCAATGCAGTTAAATCCTGATGGGAGAGGAGAGAAAAAAACCAAAAAACTTGATGTTGTGACTAAGACAGAAGAAGAGTTTGCAAGATAAACGCCCAGGATTAGTGCCTGAATTTTCTCACTTGTCCACTGCCATGTTTCCATTGCCCCAGCTGTAGTTTCCTCAGACTTACTCATTTCTAACAGTTATGAAAACTCACTTTCTGATAAATTAAAGCACCACAAGAGTCAACCTAAGGGGGTCTTACCTTATCATAGAAAAACGTGCATATTCTGAATCCCAACTATCCTGATTATGACTTCAGTTTACTCTACTATACCATCTGAAGGACGTATACAAGCACCAAGATCCACTCTCATATGGTTGACTGTCACAGTTTATTTTCCTAAACTTTTCAGGTTAATAGCACCCACCTACTATCAGAAGGGAAGTACCAACCTCTATGTTTCTTTAAGAAAGTTGACATATTTGGGTGCTAGGGCAGTATCATAAGAGGTATGGCAAGAGAAGAAAGTTTTAAGGAAATTTGGAAATACTGTGAAAACCCACTGAGTTTCCCGAGATACAACTGGACACACAGTTGTAGTCAATTGTAACAGCAGCCAGATAAATGACATGTCAGAAATCTTTCACAGAAAGTAGCAACAATTTAAGGTCTTACCACTTCTCCCTGCACCATTCAGCCCAGTATTGGCACATTCAGGTCATATGCACGATCATTGATCCAGCCCCAGGAAGGAAGCACAGGATTGAAAGAGAGAAAGGTAAAAGTTAGGAAGAAAGAAGACCAGAGAGTAGAAATCAATCCCAGAAGCAGAGTAAAACCTAATGTTTAAAGTACTGTGATGTGTGCAGGCAATTGCACAGCTGAGAACGTGCTGCTACATCCACAGTTAGAAACTCAGCTCAAGCTGAAGTTCATCCCTGAGGGCACCATGAATAGAAGCTCACACCATACTTTTTGTGAGTCCACCTAAGAGAGAAGGTGGACAAGGGAAAGTGGATGCAACTTACAGCAGGCTTGATAGGTCTGAAGACTTCCTTTTTCTCTTCAGGTTTTTTAGGTGCACTTTCATGACGCTGCGACGGCGAACCCTCTGATTTGGATGATGCTGCATGTGCCAAGACCCCAAAAGGAACACCGAACAAAACAGATTAGGTAGGGAGCTAAAATATGTTTTTCTTACTTCACTTTGGAGAGAGGAAGAGAGGTGAGAAAACTATCAGGTGGTGTCTGACTGCAGGACCTAAGTTTCACAAGTTCACTGTTACATTGCCCCTGAAGGACTATACAAAAAGACTTCAATAGCTCTGATTTGTATAGGTGCAACTGACCTATGACTGAAGCCAAAGTAAACAGTCACACAACTGCAAATCAAAAGACTCAAGTGTGGCTACAAGCTGGAAAACCTCCATCAGCATTCAATGTAGCCCAGTTGAGACCTATCCACAGCAGTCTGCACCCTGCCACCACCAAGATGACAGGCAACAAGCATCAAAATGTGCCCTTGCACACATAAGGAAGGGAGCTATGAGGGCATGGAGACTGGGATGTTTGCACATAGGAAAACGAAGCAGTGACTGGATGCAAATTAAAGAACAATTAAACTCTTTGGCAACGACTTCTGTGCCTATTGGCTTTCGGAAGCAAGGACATAGAGCCAAGGGGGTACAGGAAGCTAACCCATCTTTGACATTGCATGCTCAAAGGTCATCCCACGTGGGGGTTAGCATCCTTAATTATTGAGTGTTTCATAGCTTAATAAACTTAGACACACAATGTTACAAAGGGTGGGAGAAGGACTTACATCTCATCCGGAACCGCTCTCCAGACCCACTCTGAGAGCCGGGGTGGGAGCCAGGCTGTGAGCCAGAGTTGCTTGAACCCGAAGAACTCCCACTGCCTGGCCTTGGTACGAGCTTCTCCACCCTTTCCCACAGCAGACGAGGCTCTATATTGCTGTATCGGGGAGAAAAGAAATTATTTGTCACACACTTCAGTTCCAAATTCCTGTTTCTAAACTCAAACATCACTCCTCCTCAGTGTTTTGCTAATAACTCATCTGAAAGAACACTAAGCCGAGGGCACCAGTGATGCTGCACAACCCAGGCAGTGGCTCCCTCTGCCATTGGTTCCCTCTACCTTATTTATGATGGTAAAAAAAAAAAGTTTAGGTGGGTATAAGCTATTCTTTATATATGGAGATGTCTACCTGCCATTCTTATGTATCTAACCTAAAGTGGACAGTTCCCTCAGCCTGCATGCAGCAGGTTTAAAATTGGCTCAGAAGTCCCCTGGGCACCCAAGCCCAAGTCAAAAAGAATACCAGAATACCTTCACCCCTGTCTAGTGAGCCAGTTCCAGGGGAGCCTGTCCATTTTGCTCTACTGAGCTCAGACGTCAGTCCCCTCCTCCCCCTTCCTAATCTCAGATGCTCTGTGTAACAGCTCATGGATGCTTTTCCCCCTCCTAAAGTCTGGTTCCGGCCAAGATGCCAGCAAGTTTCTGAGATCTTTTCACTTTAGATATTACAAACACTTCTGCTGCTGCCAGTAATCCCCTCAGTATGCCCGAGTTGACCTGTGGCAGCAAAAGGCAAGATGTTCATAAATGGCCACATTTTTTTCCAAAATCTTAAGGATATTGAAATTACTGCTAAAGTTACAGGGCAGGCAACTCAAAGGAGGAGAGGGAAGAAGAAATTTTGCCAGTCTTAGTTGACACATGGGTTACATCAAGAGAAATTAATATTAATCATTACTGAAAAAGGATCCAACATCATCTTCCTTTCATGTCCAACAGGCATTGGCCAAAAACTGTCTGGAAATGTCTGATTTCCCATGAGCCTCTTTCTTCCAAATCAAGAAAGGTGAGGACATTAGGCTTACAAACCTCGTGGAGTTTCTTTGACCTGCTTGGTTATTCTGTTGCCCACTGCCCTGCAGTGGAGAATCACGGCGGGACAGTACTGGTGATCGGGACGTTGTTCTCACGGGTACCTTGGGAGAAAAAAAGATTGTGTTAAACCCATGAAGAGGAGAGAGAGAAGAGGAAAATTAAACCTGTCCTGCCACAGAATATATTCTTAAGATTTTAACACTTTCTAAGTCCAAGCTAGCATCAATGACCAAAAGCAGTAAACAAACACCCATAAAACCAAAAGCCTTAGTTGGGATGCTATTCAGAATTTGAAGAGAACACAAAGTTTAGTCTTAACATTAAATAGTGTTTAATAGTTACCACACGAACACATACACGCCCCACTACCCTCCCAACTACTGAGACATTTAAAAAGAATATGGCATTTTGACTGAAGCAGGGGAGGCACAAAGCAATTTGCTGAAACAGCATGAGAATTAGGAGAATAAGCTCAAGGGAACCAAACAAATGCCCGGGAATGGATCAGCAGAAGGCAAAGACTGGTGGGGGAGCAAGAATATATTCAGAAGAAGCAAATCCCAGTGGGGGGATGGGGGGAAGAGGAAGAGAAAATATATTGAATGTTTCCTTTTTGTTCAGTTCCATCTCAATTTTAAATAAATGTATGATTCATAGTTTGGGTTGCTAACAGATGAAGAGGAAAATTAACTCTGAGCAATAACCTCAGGGATATTTTAAATTCTTTTCTGAATATGGCAATGACTTGTTAACTTTGCATAATAAATTGTTTCTCTGAAATAGCTGCATTCTGTAAATAATTTCCAATTTTATATGAAGCTTCAATATTGTACTTAAGGTTGATTATCATTAACCCATTGACTAAACACCTACATCAGGATCTGCCTTCAAAAATACTGTTACCAACACTGGCACAAGGGCACAGTCTTCCCAGTGCCGAGGGTATCACATTCTTAAGAAAATTATAATTAATAATAAAAAAATAGCACACATCTGTCTTTCTACTCCTTACCCTTGGAGGCACCTCGTCACTGTCTGATCTAGCCCAAGCCTTTTGGGTGGGGTCGGGTACCTCCGACTTAGAGTCAGAACTCTGATTTAGCACTTCACTGCGTGAAGGTGGATATGGGTCCTGGGAACGAAGATGGTGATGAGCAAATTTGGGAGAAGGGTCACTGAAGGAATGGGATCGCGAGACAGGGGAAACATTGTTCTTGAGAGATGCCAGATGGGACCACTGTACCTTACAAGAAAACAAAACATAAAACATTCAATGCGCTCAGTATAACCGGCTTTCCAATTAACACAGAATAAAGGCAGGTGGGGTGGGCAGAGACAAATTGGTTATGGCATTAGGTAAGCGTGGGGTGGAATCAATGCACTTAAAAGCAAGGCAAGCGCCCAAAGAACGTAACAGACTGAAAATACAGCACATATGCATTTTTTGTGAGATATGCTCTCCACATACACATACACTGGTGCCCAGAAGAAAACAGGACCCAATATCTGCTCAATGAGACTGAGTCCAAAGGCCACTCAAGAAAGAAGTCGCCTTCGATTCCCTGATCTTCAGTGGGCTTTGACCAGGTCTCATGGCAGCACTGGCGGGCTGAGAAATTTGAAGTGGACATCCAATTGAAGAAAAGTACAAAATTAAAGAATGTTCTGAATTGTGCAAATCAAAAGACATCTGTGTTTCCTAATAAATTAGGAACTAGACACAGTTCCAAACTTTTGGAGAAAGACCATAACACAAAGCCTTTATTCCTTTACAGTCATTGCAATATGTATAAAAAACATAATCTATATTGTATATATATGTACATATATATATTGTACACATATGTACAATACTTACACCATATATGTACCATATACTGTACATATATACATATTTAGACACAAACTACACACACACACACACACATTCAACTACATACATTAAGAAGGCACAAAGTGACTCCAGAGTCAAAATTCCATTTGGATTCCCACTGAAATCCCTATTGACCCTTCAGCCTGTTTCCTCCTCATGTATAAACCTGTCTTTCAGAGTTGACTTCTGAAACTAAGGAAGAGGAAATGTCCTAACTGAGGAACATACTGTTTCCACACCTAGTAATTAACCAAAACTTTGCTTTCAATCCCAGTTTCAGTAGGTTGGATGTATTTGTTTTTGTATGATTATTATTTCCTCAATTTTAATACACACAGCTGTTGAAGAGCCTGATTATTCTTAATGTGAGTGGAAGACACAGACTTTAAAAGTAGCTGGCACAGAGAACATGAAGATACAAGTCCAATATTTTGAAATAGTCATAGAGGTTTGAATATAAGCCAGGAATTAATGAGTAAGACATGAAGTTCTGTCCTGATTTCTCCCACTCTCCCGTCTGTTCAAATTCTCCTGTTGCCCAAAAGAGTTGCAATACCTAGTCACAGTCAGGCATGTTGTTAGCTTGCAGTGTCATCAACAGACTTTATTTCAAAGAAGAAAATTCTGCATGGAAACAGAGGAACTGAATGCAGAACTATACCATTTAATTTAATAAACCTAAATTGCTCAGAATTTATGGGCTATGTCTAAGTTTTAGACAGAGGTTACTTTTTCAATTCATGCCATAATTCCTATGAGATCAGATATTAAGATCTGGAGGTTCTTCATCAGAAAAAAACAGAACAACAGCTGCCATGCAGCTCAGTGGTTTCAAGCTCTTTTTGATTTTCCAGAGGTGGTAGAGAACTCTGTTTAGTAGCTGACAACAAACTTGCTTTTCTTAGCCATGTTTTGTAAATCTCTTTGAAACCACGCTCATACCATTAAAACCCACTTGTTTGGTTAGCTTCCCTCAGCAAGAATTTTGAAAACCAAGCAAGCTCACTTTTTTTCTGAGCATCCTTTTTATTAGTAAATACATTGCACAGAGCAAATTCTGAATTCTAAAAGTGTTCTGCAACTGTCACCAGCATTTAGTCCATGTCACTGTTACACAGATAATAACAGAATGCAACAATTCTAATCTAGCTCTAACATTAAAGAAACACACACTCCCCCAAAAAAACCCACCACAAACCCCAAAAATCCATCAGTTTACCAATAAAATAAGCAAAAACAGATAAAGAACAAATCTAGTGAATAAGCTACATTGTGTAACAGTGCTACCATTTACATAAGACTTTCTAAGCGCCAAGATCGCAAATTTGAAGAAAACCTGTTGGGACTTGTGCATTTCCTCCAGGCTCACCAGGATTTTCCTGGGCACTTACCTGGGGCTCCATTGGCCTCTGCAGGGCAGGCTGAGCAGGTTCTGAGTTTCCATTGGAAAAGGACTCTGATCTTGAAGGCACTGGTGGCTCCAACACTTTGCCCATCTGTTTAGACTGTGCTTCAGGGGAGCCCTGATTAGTTTTTCTAAACCTCTCTTCCACCTAAGCCAAAATAAACAGAGGTTAAGCCTTGAGTCAATAAAACCAATTACAGTAGAAATACAAAGGTGAGTACCACTTTTCTTTACCAAAAAGAAACCAAATACATCTGGGGTTTAGCAGGACTTTTTCCCTACCACTTTTGCCAGCACTGTAAGTTCACTGAGTGAACTACACCAAAGTGGTAATTGTGTCAATACGGAAAATCCATACTAGAAAGAGAGGAGATACAGGAGGCAGTAAGATGTGAGATAATATGAAGAAAGACTGGGCTTCTTTCTGCCTAGACTAATTACTACCCATCAGTATTTTCCCCACAAACAATAAAAAGGATATATGAAAACAGAAACAACTTTACAATATAAAGGTACATTTCCCACTGCTGTCCCTTACTTTAGTTACCTACTGTATGAAAACAATGGTTTTGGATTATCTGCTTTCTTGTGCTTCTCTCTTTGGCAAAGGAAAAAGAGATAGGAGGATATACTTCTCTACCAGGTAATACTGGAGCCTGTTCGGCTTTAAGTACAAAAGTGTAGGACTGATCATCCTCTCTCTTATCAAATACTCCCAACACAACCTCATAGGCTGCAGAGGACAGCCCCAGCAGCTTGTTTCTTGTTCTCAGGAAGGTGCAGAAGTGATCATACATTAATGTCAAGAGCTTGTTGAAGGAAAGACTAAATCAGAATGTGCTTAGTCTTCAGAAGAACATCAAGCAAGGTCCCCATGCAGAAACATTGACTCTTCCAAGGCCACAGCATTGAGAACAAAGTGAGAGGTATGAAGGCAAGAGACAGAGAGAGGCTACAGGCAAAAAGTAAATATCCTCCTCAAATTTCCTAAGACCGTCTGTCACTGGAACCAGGGCAGTATGTGCGTTTCTGCCAGAGGAGCTGTCTCTGAGGAATGCTAAACTCCCAGAATTTTATCAAAGCATCAAAGATCAACATGGTAGCTTGGGCTGATTTCATGTGCTTTAAACCCTTGTGCCTGAAGCACAAAAACAGTACTGGGATGGTTTCCTAGCAGTGACAGTCTGGAGAGACTGGTTGCCAGAAGACAGAGGCAAATTTCCAGGACTCCTCACTTCAGCTGGGCTGCTTTACAAACCCAACCTGCCTCTGCTTTCCAAAATTTGAGGATGTAACAGTTTGCCTATGGGAACAAGCAGACAAGCTTCTGCCAGGTCTACACAAAATACACCACATCTTGGGAAGAACAAGGAGAATGGAAGCAAGCATCTTCACCGTACAATTATTTTCACCACCGTGTTCAACTTCACAGAGCCATCCTTTAAAGTTTAAAAAACAGGTCAGACTTCTTGTTATGAATAGAACAAGGAAAAGCCCCAAGTCCTTCTGTCTGAAGGAGCAGGTTTTCACATCTCTAGCAGTAGACGATAGGAGGTTTCTTCCACAAAGCACATGAACTGCATGAGCCACGTGTCTTCAAAACCAGGCAAGAAGTGGGAAAGAGACAGAGAGTGCATCCCTGGATAGAAACACACCCTGTTCCACTCATCTGACTGTCTGGACCTGAAAATGGTATTAAGCTCCAACCTCCTCGCTGCTTCCCAAAGCCAATTTTAGAAGTCCTTTGCCTTATATCCTCATTGCTACTGCAATGAGTTAAAAAACTGATCACCATTAGACTTTGCCAGAACAGGAAAGTTAGTCCACTTCAGCTTATCACCCCTATGGTCAGCATCTCCCCATATAGAGACTTTCTCTGAAGAGCAGTATGTCTGAAAGTATGAGGCACAGAACACTCATTCTAATTCACTATTTTATGTCAAGAATGATGTCAGAGTTAATGCCTGCTCTTAAGATTAACTGGTGTCACTCCCACTGCCAGGCTATACTTCTACCACACTTTTTAAAAAGACTATTACACAGCAAGCTCTGGGAAGATTTGACTACTAACTAACATTTCTGTGCCTTCATTCGTTCTAGCTAGAGTAATCTCAAAAGAAAAAGACTACAACAGAAAAATAGCTGAGTCACTGGTTCTTCTAATGGATGCAACACTTGAGTCTTCATTACTTTCTCTCCTTTTATACCCTGAAAGGAAAATGTAGCACATACAGTTCTGCATCACTCCAAAGCCAGCATTCAGGCCAGACAGAAGTGCTGGACTGGCACTATGCTTTAATTGAGATGGGCCAAGAGAGTGCAACAAGGACCAGAGGGCTGGCTCCATGTCTGCACCACTACATACCAGTACGTCTGAATTTATTCCAAGTAAGAGAGATGTACCAGATACGTCAACCATCAAGCAGAATGGATGAGATAGCACAAACATGGTTTATGAAAAACTTGGACAACGGCATCTAGAAGAAAATGAGTTTGTGTCCACCAAGCCCAAACAGCAATACTTCAAAGACTAAGAAGCACTACTGGATGAAGGCAAACCGAGAGCTATTTTATCATGTTCAGCAACCCCAAGGATATTTTTTGTTCTTGTTCCAAAATGTATTTACCTAGTTCCCACAGGCTGCTGATGAATGCCTTCAAGAGCTTTGACTAGCATTGCCCAGTCTGGTGGTTTGCGGGAATTATGGCGCTCAAGGGAAACATAAGAATAAGACCACTGAAAGA
Organism: Corapipo altera; assembly: GCF_003945725.1. Taxonomy (NCBI): domain Eukaryota; kingdom Metazoa; phylum Chordata; class Aves; order Passeriformes; family Pipridae; genus Corapipo; species Corapipo altera. The sequence continues at coordinate 29,679,963 of NW_020884872.1, forward strand.
ATGCCAAGTATGCATCAGAGGCAATTACTTGCTTAGCTTACCCATGGACCAGTGGAGACAGGGGACCACTCACTGAAACAAACAGCACATTGGTGACTTCTGATCGACTTGTGAGTGCCTGAAGTCCAAGAAGGCAGCACCACAAAGTTTCAAAAGAGCAGGACGTGATCTCAGAAGAGAATACTTAACACTTCAAAAATGAAATTAATGAAATTCTGGTTTGTGTTCATGAGAAGGAAATTTTTAAGAGCATATGTCAAAACATGTAAAAATGTGCTGTGTGCAAATATCCCTTATACGTTTGTGCTTTCCAAATGACTCTCAATTTCCAATCACCAGCACTTGCCAGAGACACAGATAGCCAACAGCACCAATGCTTCCTACAAAAACATATCTGATGAAGCACAGATGTAACTTCCTGATGTGATGCTTCCAAAACTAGGTCCCTTTAGTCTGCAGCCTTCCAGACCTTCTTTCTAACTTTTATATATACCTCAAAACACTGAACTTCAGTGATTGCAGCAAAACTAATCAGAAGTAGCTCTCAAGTTTGGAAACCAGTGGCCAACAATTTGAAGTATTCTGCCTCTTATGAGTGACGCTTTGGCCTCCAACTGTACTGTAGCAGAACTGCACTCATGCTGATGCAAACAGGCAGAGGAGCAGTTAGCAGATTGCTGCCCACAAGCAGGACTTACCTCACGTGCTCTTTCAGCAGGCTCATAGTGGGATTTTGGCTCAGGGGTATGATAGCTTTGTTTATTTCTTTCTTGCTGCTGCTGCTGCTGTTGTTGTTGCTGCTGCTGCTGTTGCTGTTGCTGCTGCCGCCTGTGATCATGCTGCAGTGACAGGAGGTAGGCTTGCTCCTGCTGCAACTGGCGCTGGAGTCGCTCTGCCTGTCGGTGTTCCTCCATCTCTCGCCATCTGTATTCCTTTGAGAGAACAGGTGAGTAATTCAAGACATGACATTGACTGTATGTTGGACGTGTCCCTATCCATCCCATTAAAAAGGCACCTTTCTGGTTGCTGTTGTGACTTTTTTTGTTTGTTTGTTTGTTTATTTCATTGTTAAAGTGTAACCAAGAACTAAGTTAGACCCATATGGCTTGTGTCTCATGTTGGGAAAGTCAAGAGAGTACTGCTAAGCTTGACATGATTGGAGAGTTATGTCAAAACTGATTTTTATTAAATCAGGGAAAAAAAAAAGAGTTATTTATGCTAAATCCAGTGTAAAGTTCATAAAACAATGACTTAGACCAACACTAGGCCATTGTACCCTGGGGTGAATTTACATATCATGTGTGGTTTTGATCTGCAACACAAGCACTCTAGTTCTTCACTGAATGCCAAGGTCTGTTCAGAAACTCGACCACCACACTAGAACTGTTCCACTTTAACATAAAGCCTCCTCTTACTGCCCAGAAAGCAGTGTGACCATACAGCACTTCTCATATGTGCCTGTCAGCCCACAACGCTAGCATAAATGGCCTTTTAATCAAGCTCCTTTGTTGTCATACTGTCAGTGCAGCTGTGCCCGACTGAGGGAAGCCTAGTACTGACTGGATAAATGGATCCTATAGCTACTGAACAAAACAGATACAGTGCTTTACCAGTAACATGGCCTGCTCCTGGAGCAGCTGCTGCTGTAGAATTTCCAAGTGCCGCTGCTCCTCTTCTAGCTGTCGCCTGATATACTCCTGTCACATAGAAATTACCCAGCAATAAATTTATTCAAAAGGAATGCATCAGAACCCCCTGGGTGGAACACCACACGCTACTTCCCCAGTTCAGCTTTAATGAGAAATGCACTTCAGGATGGATTAGTGCCTGCAGAACAATTTAGGAAGCCCTGCCTCCTAAGCATTGGATTTTGGCCCCTTCTGTTCTGAAATTTGCACTCCTGCAAATGTTACGGGCACAGGCCAGAGCTCGTTTATGTATTTTGGAAGTGGTTTCAAGAAGCAGCAAAATGCACTTGAAGGTTTCGGAAAGTTAAAACACAGCAAGTCTGATTCAACACAGCCAATACAAAGTCACATGCAAGTTGTATTAAACATTAGTGTGTTGCACTGGTGCGATGAACTGTTAGCAACAGCTAGAGCCAGGCATAGTGTAGGCAGAGCTGGAGCAAGCTCCCCCAAAGGGGCTCTGCCAAGTGCAGTTGGGACCTGCCCTGCCATCTCCCCTGCTGCCCTCACCAGAAGCTTCTCCTGAGCAAACACTGCCAGCCTTGTTGAATTATGCGATGGTTATGACACAAACAAACATCCACCAGGAAACAGATATTAGACCAAACTCGCTTGCTTTCTATCCATTTCTTCACCTGCAGCCTCAATAGGTCGAGACATTTACCCACTGCTTCACCTACCCCCCGGAAGAACTCAAACTCTGAAGCACCAAACCCAAGCTGGTAACATCCTATCATGCAATTAATGGAAGTATGTAACATGTGCATGCGCGCACACACACAAGCACACGCACACAGTTACAGTGTATGCATAAAGAAATTAATGGATCAGTGATACAATGATGGGAGTTATAGAAAGTCTTGTGACAGACTGATGAGATACACTATACTGTTGTTACGCACATCGGCTGAGCCACAGTTTCAGTTAACAAAAATTCTAAGAGGAGACATGTCTTTTCTTCTAGAAAAAAGAATAAAAATTCAGAGTGGTTCAGCTTGGCCACATCAATTAACCATTTGTCATTACCGGCACTGTGCGTAATTAGCATTTCAACAGTTTAAAAAGCAGCTGGGGGAATACCCGGTGTCTGCCCAAAAGCAAATTGCTATGCAGTAATTAGAGATTTTCCATATATTTATTCCCATTTGTTAGTCTTCTCTCCTTTTGACTCAAAAATCTTTGAAACATACACAAACACAATAAAATTCCCCAGTAACACGATCATCAGTGATCTCAAATACAGTGACTTTATGTAAGAAAAAATTAAGATGTATCAGGGCCAAACCTAAAATTACTAAAGTTAATGAGAAATTTACAATCCGTCTCTAGGACAGAAGTTTTGGCCTTTTATTTGGGATCAGTATTTTGCAGTACATGCACAGTAAGTATTGCCCTGATTATCACCCTGATTAAAGTTATTAAGGGATTTTAAAACATGCAGATTTCATGCATAAATATAGCAGCTGAATTTCATAGTTTAACAGGCTTCTCACCTGTACTTTCAATATATTAAGGGCATACTGACATAACTCAAGATATACTTGGTGCCTGAACTGGCATACATTATTAGAGCTGATTTTAAAAAGACAGAGAGAGTAATTGTATATTTAAGTTTTAAGAAGGAAAACCCTCTGCAGCTCAAAGATTCCTTCTCAAATTCAGAGTATGCAAAGTTCATGACAAGCCTCTGACCAATTCTGGGTGGCAGAAGTTGACATGCAACAGAGCTGCCTTTCTCTTGGGAGGCCTTCTGAACAGGGGCATGTCCTGCAAGAACCACTGATCCAGCAAGACAAGCCTAGAAACAATTTTCAGCCCCAGCGATGATTTTGCCAATTCTGATGATTTTTAGTCCAGCTCAGGGGCACAAGCTGAATTTAGAATGAGTACTGCAACAAGACTTCTTTTTTTTAAGGGAATATTGAGTCTGCCAGAATTTTCCATAAAGCGCAACAATCTATGTTAGTGCATTTGCTGTCAAAGACAACAAAGATGAAAGAGTTAGTGTTAGGTTGCCTCTAAGCTGCTTTAGGCTTACTAATTTTTAAAAAATTAAATTAGAATTTAGAAGAAACAAACCTATTGCACATATATCTGTATCATGGACTCACCTGCTCCCTTTCTACCCTCCTCTTTTCCTCCTCTGCTCTTCTTCTCTCTTCCTCCTCCTTACGCCTCCTCTCCATTTCTTCCAGACGTCTTTTTTCCTCCTGTTCTCTCCGCCTTTGCTCACGCTCCTGTTGCCTCCGAGCTTCCCTTTCTCTTCTTTGTTGCTACAAAAAGGGAAAAGAAACCACAAAGTTTTACTTTTGTTGTTATCAAAGAAAGAGGTGGGGTTGCTTTCCATAGTGGAGTGAGGACTGGCAAGCTCTGCAACTGAGTGACAAAACATTTTATGCAAGTGTTCCACCAGGAAACTAACTCATAGCCAGCACATATCTGTCTCTAAAAGCAGCCTCGCATACTCTCTCTGGTTTCTTCATGCGCACATACAAAGTCACGTACCATGTTCCTGACAACTACGGTGTGGAAGTGTCATGCGCACATACAAAGTCACGTACCATGTTCCTGACAACTACGGTGTGGAAGTGCACTGCTCTCTTCAAGAGAGGTTAACACTGAAATCCCAATCTTTGAACAACTGTTGAACTCAAATCTTAATCAGCGACAACTTCCTTGACACCAGCAAATTATCTACAGTTTGCCAAAAGTGAATTATCAGCCTTACTGAATCAGCTAACTCAAATGACAACTATCTGAACTTTCTGTAAGTAACTTCTCTCTTAAAATAGTTCATGGTCTGCTAAGAACTTGGTGGTGTTGGCCCAACGTCCAAGCTCAGTTTAACGGACTGCCCAGACTTTGCCTAAGAGAGACGAAAGGCTGACCAATAACACCTCAGCCCCTCCCAGAACATCAAAAGCACCTATATGTAAAAGAGGAAAAACAGCTGAACTAAGCTTTTACATTTACACAGATAAGCTTCCACACATGACCCAAATACAAACTGGTGCTGATAAGTCTGCTCAGGTCTGAAAATAACCTGGAAAACAGCTCTAGAAAGCATGAACTGATTCATTTATGTCTACAGAGCACTACATATGACTTCAGAGGAGACATTTTAAATGCCCATACAGTCGTGACCAACTCCTCATGCACTTCAGCAGAAGCATCCAGTTACTCCACCTACCTCAAAATCCCAGGCAGCCTCCCACAACTGCCTAAGTGTCAAAAGACCCAGCTGTCTCCTTTTCAACCATCAACTGGAAATATCTCTACATTTACTTCCATTATAGGTTTCTATAATACGCTAAAAAATATAGAAGAAATTTAAACCAAAAAATAGTAGGCACAAATTTAATCCCGGAGACAAAAATGAAAACGTATATTGGTTATTCCTTATCACATTTAGGTTAAGGTTAATACTATCACTAATTTCTGTTGAAGCAAAGCTGCCACAGATTTGCCAGTCTAAAGGTACTCCAAGTAGTCTTGCAAGAAAGAGCAAACTAAGCTTTCATTTGGGTTCACAAATCCAGTTACTGATGTGCATTTCATCGTTGTGCTCAACTGAACAAGTAAAAGTTACTTAATGGGATGAGTTTTCTCTGCTTGGCATGTTATCCTGCATTACTATGAAGTAAATGAAAAATCAACAGCTTTTTCACCTTCTGGAATCAATACTGACATGACAGTGGATAAGAAACATGGGGGGAGGGGCACAGGAAGATGGTTCTTGGGGTTCTCTGACCTTTTCTTCAATGAGAAGTAGTGGATGTCCCATCCCTGGAAGTGTTCAAAGACAGACTGGATGGGGCATTCAGTGGTGGAAGGCATCCCTGCCCATGGTAGGAGGCTTGGAGCTAGATGGTCTTTAAGGTCCCTCCCAACCCAAACCGTTCTGACTTCATGAAGTAGAAACACTTAATACAGGCTGCTTTCCAATTCTCTTTAATTAACTTCAGTTCGGGGAAAGATGCCACTTTCTTGAAGACCACTGTTCAAATACACCCGACAAATACACTGTTCAAATACACCGGTAACTATGACGCCCTCCTTCCTGGCCCATAGCATCATCCTGGGTTCACTACCACCTTCCTGTGCTCTTTTCTCCCCCTTATTTTCTGTATCTTCTCAGAAACACAGCTTCCTTGCTCTTGCATCTCTTCTAACTAAATCCATTTACCAGCCTTTTTGCTTGTGCTTAAGCAAGCTCTCTTCAATGAAAGCAGATATAAAAATAGCAAAAAAGCGCTGCAAGGCAGCTACGGCATACAGTGCATTTCATAAGTTTCACTGCTTCCCCTCCCTCATTTTTTAAACACTGTAAAAGGATTAAGTAGGTACTTTTATTTCTGAATACACACATCAGTGTCAAGCAATTTCTACTTTTAAGTCAATATATTCAGGTGCTTCTTGGCTAATCAAGTCTGACAGGCTCTTTGTTTAAGAAAACTAAGATGTGAAGTACAATAATATTGTTGCCTTGAGGATGCAAGAGACAGCACACTGTTGGCTGGCTAATATAATATGCACATTTATCAACTCAAACAATATTGTGTTGACATTCTTAAGCAGATACATTGCAAATCTTGAGATGGCATCATTCTCACTACAAGGAAGATGGGCAAATTCATTGCATCTTGAACTAATTCAGAAGTATTCAGCAATAATTATAAATAACAGAACTTAATGTGAGAAAAAAAAGTCACAGATTGATTAAGAGAGCTGGTTTCCCATGGCATCAAAGAATAAACAAAATCAATTTTTAAAAGATGAGATTTTTAAGCAAACCTTGATCCAGGTATCTAGCTCAGTACAACAGTAGATATTTATTACTCAGCAAAAAAAACAAAAGGAGGGAAAGAAGGATTCTCTGCCACCAGCATGCATTGAAGTCAAATCTCCAAAGCACAAATGTGCTATTGCCTGTGTGCCAAAGTACACAGAGAGATGTGGTTTCTCAGTCTCACTTCCACCTTCCCATCAGACACCGCCTCAGCGCCTTGATGGGCATGTGGGAAAGGAGGTACCTGGCACTGCAAGAGCCCGCACAAACATCTTGCATGATCCCCTTATTCCCAAGATCTAGCTGGAAAAGAAAGATTTCACTTCCTTTGTATGTGGCCTTTGAAACCTCAGAATCAAACTACTGGTCAATAACAAAATGGAATTTACTTTTAACAAGCTCAGGGAAAGGTAACCTACAGTGACAACCTTCTCTTGGGTCCTAGTCTACATCTTGTCAAAGCGATGGCAAAGCTGGTTGGTGCAAAGCAAGTTGCATTGATCCAAGCTGGGTCCAGATCTTCTTTAGTTGGATATGGTATTGCCAACTTTCCAGCACGTCAGATAAAAAGCTTATTTTCAAGGAGCTAACTATAGACCAGAAGGTAAGGGCAAGAATTCTTCAAAGAAATTTCAAACATGCCAAAACAGAATTCTGACAGAGCCCATACTGCCTCAAATTACTGCATTTCACAAAATGGGCATTTACTATGCAAACAACATTAAAAAAAAAATAAAAAAAAAAATCCAAAAAGCACACATAGAAAACATTGTGTCAATACTCTGGTTCCTTGTCCGGTTCTCAGGTACAATAACGACAATCTCATAATGGAACCTAATATCTCGAAACTGAAAGTCCATGCAGTAGAGCATGATGTACCAGGAGGGGGCAATGCAACTACACATGCAGTTGGTGTATACCAACAAACTCAGGGTCTTCTTCATACAGTGAAATGATGAAGACAGATATAGATCCTCTAATTTAAAATTCATAAAATATTATTACTCTGTCTTATATTCAAAGATTGATAAATACATATATTAATTATTTCTTTCACAAAGAATTAGGTAGTCTGGTATCAGCTTAAAAAGAGATTATTAAAGAGACTTTTGCTTTGTCCACACTAGAGATAAACCAGAAGCAGAAGTTCTTACTCAGTACCAACCCAAGCTGCAAGCAATTCAAATTAAGGAGATACAAATAATCTTCCCCTCTGAAAAAGACACAAAGCCCTGGTAAAAATTGCCTGCAAGTACACCTACATTAGCATCTTGGTTCAGATCAGGAGGGCTCTTTTGAAATGAATCAGCCAATCGTCTCCACTTATCCAGTTTTGTTTCATATTTTGAAGATGTCTTGGAGTGCCAACCACTCCTTTTGGACGAAATTAAAAAGGCAGATGCACTCCAACCACAAGCAGGCACACAGTCTAGACCTCAGCTAGTCCAAAGGAATTCCTCCAGTCTTTAAAGACATGGAGTGAAATCTTCAGGTCCTCAGCACTTTAATTATTGGACTCCACAATCTGCTTCTACAGGACTGTACTACTTGCCAGTGGAGTTATAACCTACCACTTCAGAAACATCCCTTAGGTTCTCATAGCCAGGGACAGAGGCACCATTTAATGAAGTTATCCTGAACTGTGGAGGTCCAACAAAATGGGATTCCAGCACAGTCAATTTTGAATTTTCCAAACCAGACTTAGTTTTGCTAAGTACAAATTCAAACACCTTTTTGATAGACAGCAGTTGTCTCCATGTTGCTGAACAGAAACACAGATACATACCTGATCAGCCAGAACAGCTCGGTTTTCTTGTTTGAGCTATCTAAACATTTACTTACATAGATCACAGAATCACAGAATATACCAAGTTGGAAGGGATCCACAAGGATCATCAAGTCCAACTCCTGGCCCTGCACAGGACCATCCCCAAGAGTCATCCCATCTGCCTGAGTATATTGTTGAAATGTTTCTTGAACTCTGTCAGGTTTGGTGCTGTGACCACTTCCCTGAGGTGCCTGTTCCAGTGCCCAACCACCCTCTCAGTGAACAACTTTTTTCTAATATCCAACCTAAACCTCCCCTGACACAACTTCAGGCCATTCCCTCGGGTTCTGTCGCTGATCACCACAAAAGAGATCAGTGCCTGCCCTTCCTCTTCCCCACACAAGGAAGTTGTAGACTGCAAGGAGGTCCTCCTCCATCTCCTCTTCTCCAGCGTGAACACACCAAGTGACCTCAGCCGCTCCTCATATGGCTTCCCCTCGAGGCCCTTCACATTTCTTACACTGAAGTGTCCGAAATCGCACACAATATTCCAGGTGAGGCTGCACCAGTGCAGAGCAGAGCTGGACAGTCACCTCCCTCAACCAGCTGGTGATGCTTTGCCTGATGTCCCCCAGTACACGGTTGTCCCTCCTGGCTGCTGGGCACTGCTGACTCATATTCAACTTGCCATCAACCAGGACCCCAAGCTCCCTTTCCATAGCACTGCTTTCCAGCATCTCATTCCCCAGGCTGTATGTACAGCCAGGGTTGCCCCATCCTGGTGTAGAATCCAACACTTCCCCTTGTTGAACTTCATATGGTTGGTGATTTCCCAGTCCCCTAATTTGTTGAGGTCTCTCTGCAGGGCCTCCCTACCTTCGAGGGAGTCAACAGCTCCTCTGAGTTTTGTGTCATCTGCAAACTTGCTTAGTATCCCTTCCAGTCCTGTATCCCAGTCATTCATGAAGATGTTGAAGAGCACAGGGCCTAAGATGGAGCCCTGTGGAACCCCACTAGTGACAGGTCACCAGTCTGATGTTACCCCATTCACTATTACCCTCTGTGCTCCACCCATGAGCCAATTGCTCACCCACCACATGATGTGTTCATCCAGTTGTGTGATGGACAGTTTGTTCAGAAGGATCCTGTGAGAGACAGTATCAAAAGCTTTACTGAAATCCAAAAATATTACATCGACTGGCTTCCCTTGATCAACCAGGTGGGTTACCTTGTCATAAAAGGAAATTAGGTTTGATAAGCAGGACTTTCCTTGCATGAAGCTGTGCTGGCTGTGACCAGTGACTGTGTTGTTTTTCAGGTGTTCTTCAATACTTCCTAGAATAATCTTCTCCATAACTTTACTAGGCACTGAAGTGAGACTGACAGGTGTGCAGTTTCCACGGTCCTCCTTCTTGGCCGTTCTTGAAAATTGGGACCATGTTCACCAGCTTCCAGTCAGCTGGGACCTGTCTGGATTCCCAAGACTGCTCAAAAATCATCTGGAGAGGTTTTGTGGTGAACACAGTCAGTTATTTGAGGATTCTTGGGTGAATCCCATCAGACCCCATAAATTTGTAGGGATCCAGCTGGAGTAGCAGATCACACAATTTCAGGGTCAACTGGGAACTGATCATTCTGGCAGTCATGGTCTTCCAGCTCACAGCACTGAGACCCCCTTGGTCCATTATCTGTGTTGGAAGACAGAGGCAAAGAAAGCATTAAACACCTCTGCCTTGTCTCTGTCCCTGTTTGTGAGATGACCATCCTCATCCTGCAGTGGACCAATGATATTTATATATAGTCTATTGCCATTAATGTATTTGAAAAAATTCCTTTTATTGGCCCCCACATTTCTGGCCAGCTTCAACTCCAGTTCAGCTTTGGTTGCACGAGTTTTCTCCCTACAGCAGCAAGAAGCATCTCTGTGTTCTTCCCATGTCACTTCACCTTGCTTCCACTGGGCATAAACCTTCCTTTTTTGCTTTATTTCCAGAGAGTATCCCTGTTCAGTCAAGCTGGCCTTCTGCCTCACCTGCTTGACTTGCAACATTTGGGAATTGCTGCTCCTGTGCCCTTAGGAGGTAAACCGATCAGCACTGATGGACTCCAGCACCTGCAAAAAACATTTTCCCAGGGGACTTTACTTACTAATTCCCTGAGCAGTCTTAAGTCTGCTCTCCTCATGCTCAGAGTTGAGGTGTTGCTGGCACTTGTCCTCCTGCCAACAGAGATTTCAAACTCAGTTGCTTCATAGTCACTGTGGCCACCAATCTCAACTTCGCTCACAAGATCCACTCTGTTAACAAGCAGCAGATCAAGTAGGGCATCTTTCCAAGTCAGTTCCCTTAGGATCTGTTCCGTAAGTTGTCAACCAGGTTTTTAGGAATCTTCTGGCCTGGGTTCTACCGTCTGTGTGATGATCCCAGTTAACTTCTGGCAAGTTGAAGTCCCCCATAAGGACAAGGGCAGTTCACTTGGAAGTGCCCTTAGTTCCTCAAAGAATAATTTGTCAGCATCCTGGCTGGGAGGCCTATAGCAGACTCCCACGATGACATCCGCATTTGTTTGCCCCTTGATTCTCACCCAGAGGCTCTCAACTGTTCCACTGCCAACTGTGAGCTCCATATATTCTAACCCTTCTATAACATACAGTGTCATCCCTCCGCCTCTTCTGCCCTGCATATCCCTCCTGAAGAGCCTGTAACTGTCCAACAGGGCACTCCAGTCATAGGACTCATCCCATCAGGTTTCACTTATGCCATTGATGTCAAATTTCTGGGACTGGGTCAAAACTTTGAGCTCCTCTTGTTTGTTCCTCATGTTGCATGCACTGGTGTAGAAACAGTTGATAGTCTTTATATGACTTTTAAAGGAAAGTTGAGCGTAGGACAAATAATACCCATCCCAAAATGTCTCAGGTCCTTTCCTATACTTTGACCACATATCATTTTCACCTTTTCAGGAACACACAAATTATAAAACTTGTTGTTCCTGCAACAAGTTTTAGAAGTCACCTATATGCCTTTTAAAAAGTAATCTTTTCTCTAATACTGCTGAGAATTACAGTTTTGGCAGATGTCCTAAACACCGTTCCTGTTACAGTCTCGGTCAAAACTGTCTAGGCTCTGTGCCAGCATTGTAAGAACAAGCCCTCAATTTTAATATAGAAAGCAGGGAAGGGGGGAAGTATATGCAACTTGTCCAGGAAGATTATCTAATACATAAAATTCTAACAAAGAATATTAACTGGGTATATGCAAACATAAACTTACTTTACCTAAGAAAAAATTATAAGAAAGCAAGGCTTGGTAAAAATATCAACAAAGCTATGGAAGCCCTGAGACTCAATGCCTGACACTAATCTTAACTCCCATTACCAAGCACTTCATTGTTTACTGGCTTCATCAAATCAGGGGGAGTGAGTTAAGGACAAAGTGACAACATTCCAATATTTTGGTCTTCAATTGTGTCACAACACTGATGTTTATCTAAATATATGTCTACCACCCTTCCCCCATATGAAAGAGCTTGTTTTGGCTGCTATTTTGTTAAAAATCACTTGGGATCATACATTTTTCCAACACCAGATCCAACAAACTAAATGGGGTTTTTTGTGAGAGCTAAATGTGAGGTCTTTTTTTAATTCACTTTAAGAACAATATGCCCACCCCTTCACCTGCAAAAGCAAACCTTTATAACTCATCATCCATATTTATGCCTCCAGGGGAACCAGACAGAAGTTACAGATCAATACAAGGTAAAAAACTTCTATCTTAAAAATTTTACATGGTTTATTGTGCAACCTTATTCAGTTACATGCTGTCTTGTGGATGTGGAAGCTGCCAGTTTTGTTTTGTATTTTAAAAAGCAGGACTGATTAAACACAACTTTCAGGTAATCGTCTTTTCTTTTTAGTTGTTCATTAAGTTATGATATCTGCAACTTCCCCAGAAAGTTCAATCCATGCAAGGAAAACAGTGTACTGCTTTGTTTCCACTACTAGCAGCAGCATCTCTTTTATTTTAAAAAGAAAATCTAGATTTTAAGATTTGCACTCATTACTAAAGTTAAATGACCTAGATAATTTAATTGTAATCCTCTTCTTCAACAAAAAAATACTGCCTGCAGAACCTTAGAGATTAAAGTGGCATTTAAGTGAAACCATTGACTCCCACACTAAGAAAAATTTTAGAGGCTAAACAGTATCTCAACTTTTGCCCACCTTTGTCAATATCAATATTTTATTTTCATATTTTTCTAGTGTCTTTTTTTATTAGTTGCTCCCCCCACAAAATTGCTACCGAGTCTAAAACCACTTGGAAGTGCTACAATGTTTATCTTGGCATTCTTAGAAGGGTGGGGAAGAAACAGAAGAGAAATGGAGTTTATATGCCTCCCCCTTGTCTCTTCTCCTGGATTCATGTGTGGCTGAACCTTAGCTACCAATCTCTCCTTACGGCAGCACTAAACTTATTTGCACACTGAAAAAGAGGGATAAGGAGCATAATGTGACCTGGAAAGCTATTTGGAACTTTGTATTATTTGTTATGCAAACACATCATGGGATGCAAATCAACATTTGGTCCTGGTTGCGTCCTCATTAAACATTACCAGAATTTGGAAAACCAGACTGGGTGTAGTTTTTCCATCACTGCTAAGTGAACGGTTGAAACAGAGATGCAAGCAAGAGGTCATTTAAGGACGACTGGAATTTGACCCTGTACTTCCCGAAGAGCCAGAAGATTGGTTTCACTTCAGCTCTTTGTCATACCCAGTTCTGCCCTGAAGAGCTGTTTTGAAATCCTCCTACCTCAGAAGCTCACACTGCATATTCCATCTACATACATATATATAAATGCACATGAGACCTTAGGAGGTGAAAAGTATGACAGAACAATATTGAACATGTACATTCATTTTATCTTCCAGTAGTATATAGAAATTGCCTCCTTACTGTATCACAGAAAGATGGTTTACATATTTGTAGTTCTTGCAGAATTATAATTTTAACACTGATTTATAAAACGTATTTATAGATGTACCTTTAAAGGTCCCTTCCAATCCAAATAATTCTATGATTTTATGATCTAGGTGGCTTTTAGTCATTAAGCTAATATGCATGAGAGAGTAATACATTAAAAAATAGGCTTCTACCTACAAGAATAAATGCCAAACAAATGTTTGAGAAAGCTTTAAAGGGAAATTTGAGACATGTTATGCCCCGCCCCACTCCCCAGAAATACTCTTGAAAAAAAAAAATCACCTGGGAATAATTAATGTCTCCTGTTCTCTACAGCTACCTAAAGACACAGCCTTCCCACAAAAAACACCTTCAAACAACCCAGCTCTGGCTCTTGTTGCCTCCATTGGAGCTGCTGGATATTCAAATGCTTGGGAAGACAGCTTATATTCAAGTAGCCAGTGATGGATTTAAGTGCTTTGCTCTGCGTTTGCAGTTGGATTTTCACATGCTGCTTTCTTTCCTGAGATGTGCTGGGGCTACAGGGAACTCTTTTTAAATGGGCGTAGAAATGGTAAACACAAGTGGAAGAAGGGCTTCTGCCCCACAAACTCCAGTCTCCTGTTTCTACCTCTTCTAGCCGCCTTCTTTGCTCCTTCTGCTGCTCGATGCGCTTCTGCCTCTCTGCCAGCAGCTGCCTCTTGTACTCCTCCTGCTCACGGAGCTGCTGCTCCTGCAGCAGCTGCTGTCTCCGAAGGGCCTCGGACCGTTCCTTGTTTTCCTGCTGCAGTCTCAGGAAATCACGTCGGAGGGTTGATTCTCCAGGCACATTGACAATGGAACTGCAACAAGAGGAAGTTAAAGCCTCAAGTACAAAAGAGCCTGATGAGCCATTACATACCTTTTCCAAGCAGGAAATTTTTATTAAAATATTTATTAAAATATATCATGATGGTAAAGTTTTATCTTGTTTCTTTCAAAGCAAAGACACTGGGTGCATGTTAAATACACGCTCTCAGTGGAAGGTATGAAATGAGGCCAAGCAAAATAAGGACCAATGCTGACACTGTGGAGACCCTGATCAATCATATTTGCCATAAATCTCCCTCCATCCACAAGCCACAGCTTGTTGGCTCTAAGCCATAGGAGGGAGAGCTTTAAAGCCTTTACCAGTTACAGCATAGGTATTCAAACTTTTTGGGTGGTTTGTGTGGCTTATGTATTCACTTAATAAGAGAGAAATTTAGCTTGCTCCTGATTTATAATCAAAGACCTTTAGACTTACTTGGCATGGACTGCCCTGAGCCATCCCAAAAGCAATTATTACCTTGGCTCTCCTTCTTGTTCAGGCACTTCCTCCTCTTCTTCCTCACTTCCACTATATTCATACTCCGTCTCATCTAACGGGAAAGAAACAAAGGCCTAGATAGTACTTATCTTTAATTTTAGGACAGTGGAGGGTTGCAGTAGCACCTCAGTGAACCATTTCCTGTCCCCTTCAGTGAAAAGATCTATCAGAGACCCTAGAACTCATTCTATATATACAACCCCATCTTCCCAGACTCATAAAGGAGCACAGAAGACTTCCAGCAAGCTCCCTGAATGACACCAGGTTTCATATGTAAGACAAGACACCTCAGCAGCACCTGAATAAAGAGAAAAGGCTACCCCAAACACTAGCTTCACAGCTCTTGTGATGGGTTATTTCATGCAAGTCTGATTTATGGCACCGTTTCAGGAAATTAAACAACCACAGATCAAAAATGGGAAATGCGTATATGCCAATATCCTCCTAAATACCATTTAACACTTGTATGGATGGAGGAGTCAGTGGCCCAGAAGTGAGTAAACTCAATGTATCGGAAAATACAGCACTTGAAATTGATACTTTCTCTGTAAAGGACAGAACAACACATAGAAGCCTGCTGATAGTCAAATTATGAATTAAAAAAGAACCTTTTAAGGGCTTGGGTTGTTTGGAGCTTTTCTAGGGGTGGGGATTTAGAATGCAAAGCAGAACAACAATATGTAGTTTTGACAAGTTGAAATACTTGATTTTTATAAGCTGCATACCTTTCTCTCCTCTCTTCTTTCTGGTCCTGTCTATATGGTCCTTAAGCTGGATTCGGACTTGCCTTTCATTTGGTTGGTCACGTATAAAGGGATGTTTCAACAGTTGTTCTGTAGAAGGTCGCTGCATGTAATTCTTCACTAGACAACCTTCTATAAAGCTGAAAAACTTTTTTGACCTGAGAAAGCAGGAAGGAAAAAACAAAACAAAACAAGGTGACAGGTAAAACTCAACTGAAACGTTTTTTATGTTCTTCTTCAAAGTCTAATTCCTTTCCTCAGAGAGCATCACATCTCAGAGGACAGTACAAGTGCTGCCTGCAAGTGTACCTCCTAAACAAAGCTGAGTGTGCTTCAGCTAAACTGAGCATAATGGGCACAGGGCTGCAGGGACACAAAGGTAACATGAACATACCTGCAGTGCTTAGGCACAGCCTCACAGTAATGTGCCCTCTTTCACAGGCATAATTACTCTGAAAGTCAGGATCTATTAGCGAAGGTAATATGCAAACCCAGCTCTGCTACTTCTTGATCAGAACTGGATAGGATCCAGCTTGCTTGGAGCAGAGGCAGGGCAGCTCTGATATGCCTTCACCTGCCCATGCTATCTAAGGGAATGTCTGCTACAGACAGCCATGTCAGAAGTCAGAAGAACTGTGTCTACCACTACCAACACACGCAGCACCTCACTGCTCTTGTATGCACCTGGGCTCACCTAATTAGATCTGCTAGAATTTAAGATTATTTTATTTTTTACCTGAAGAGTCACACAAAAAAATTCTTATAGAACAACAGGTGGGTGTTGATCGGTGTTGTCTGTTCATGCACTTGGGGTCAAATTCTCTCTGACAGAATTTAAGGGTGTGAACTATACACATCATAGTGACAGGGTACAGGAGTTAGCTAAGATGCAGCACCACCTTCCTAAATTTGCACTTCATTTGAACTCTCGAAAGAAGACATCTCCACTAAGAAGTCACCAACAAGCCATCTTACAAAATAACAATACTGGAAATATTCAAAACTGCAGTGAGGCACTGGAATAGGCTGCCCAGAGAAGCTGCGGATGCCCCATCCCTGGAAGTGTTCAAGGTCACATTGGATGTCATCCTGAGCTACCTGAACTAGTGGGTGACATCCCTGTCAATGGCAGGGTTTGGACCTAGATGATCTTTAACGTCACTTCTGACCCAATCATTCTGTGATGACTCTATGATGTTTTCATCACTTGGCCCATTTTCTCATAACCTGCCCCTGAGCACACTATCAGAACAGCTGAGTCACGATAGCACTGGCTTTGATCAGAGTCACTTTGTAATTGGTAGGTGCTCTCAACCTGCGCCAGTGCTTGGAGAGCAAACATCTCCGCTACATGGTTAAGTGTAATAACAATGATTTCCATCTATCAGTTCACTTTCCTACTGTAATCAAAAAGGCTGAATTCAAGGTTACTTGGTTGTTTAGATTTTTTATTCCTCACACCTTAAGTGTTATTATTTTACATGAAAAGGTTAATGAAAGGCTTATGCAAATACTGTATATTCATCTCTATTCCTTTAATATATGTAGAAGGGAAATACGAGAGGGAGCATGCCTTAACAGTACAAGTGCATAAATAAGTCAATCCAGGTAAAGACCAAGCCCAGCAAGCAAGCCAAGTTTATATTATGTTGATATTGAACTGGCAGTCAAACCACTTTTTTATTTTGACAGGATCATAGCATCCTGTGATCACATTCAATCTATAAGAAACCTCTTTCTAGGGAGTATTTTTTTTTTCATATGTGCCAGTTGTAACCAGTAACTGGGAGGAAATCCTCCGATACTAATGGATTCTGCTCAGCTGGCAAGAACCATGCACTCAATTCCAACCGTTTACAATAATTATAGTAAAAGCCTTCATTAGTTTTAATAGCTCCTTTCTATTTAGCAACTAGAACACTATTGTACTGTTCTGTTTCTGTGTTATGATACATCTGAGAAAACATAGTGCATATTAGGAGTGCTGCAGGAGTTTATTTTTTAAAATATCGATTCATTTGTCACCTTAATACAGATTCTGCTCTGTCAAGGAGCAATTTTCACACAATTCCAGATAAAATTTCTCTGAGACAAAGAGAACTAAACAACGCACGAATTTTATTTCATGCTTTGGTTCAGTGGCACAAAAGATAACAGAGTGATTTTTGCTAACTTAAATTGCTTTGTAGTTCTGCGGAAGTGGCCACAAAACTGTACATTACACAAGAAAACATCATGCTACAAAATGCTTCAAGGAAGATATAACTAATACATACCATTTCTTGGATTTTAACCGGGGTGGGGGGTTCCTGGGTATCAGAAAGAGAGCTCTCATGGGATGCATGTCACAAAGTGCTGAAGGGAAGAAAACAAAACCAGAGACATACAGACACTGGTTTAGTTGCTCTCTGTCAATACCATGACTTCAGCTTCCACAATCATTTCCACCATCCCAAATGTACATGCAGCAGGTGCAGACAGAAACACAGCTAAATAGAATTAGCCCAAAATTACAAGAGTTCCACAGTTCAGTGTGCCAAGGGTAGCCCAAAAAAGAGAAAGAGATAGAAGCATCTATCTTTATCATCCATCTATCTATAGAAGGATTAACCTTCAGAATTAATCATGATGGGAACATCTGAGCATGGTCCTCCTCTAGCCACAAGTCATCTAACTTTTTTATTGACTTTCCAGTCAATAAAACATTGGGAGATAATGATGGCAGAAGGGAAGAATGACAGTTACTGTTTCATAAAATCTTCCCTCCACCTGCCTTTTGCTCCCATTATGGAGGATGCCTCATTTCTACTCTCCAGACTTAGGTATTTTCTTTACTTCAAGGCATGAAAGTTTTGAAGCACGGGAGGGTCTGTATCACAAAAAAGGATTCCCTGTAGAACTGAAATGCAAGCCCATAACTTTTGTCAAAAGAAATTTCGTTGCTTTCAGTGGACATTTAGTGGAAGCCCAGGAATTCTGCCCAACAGTTTTTCCTCCTGTCCCACAAGCAAAGCAAACAGGAAAATAAGGGAGAGAGGCTGCCCAAAAAAGGTCACTAGGAGCAAATCTTCTGTTTTAACCATTTTCCTATGTTTGACCTCTTGTACCATAAGTCTCAGCCTGAGTGATCACTGCAGGAGAAGGTGACATTTTCCACACAACGGAATTTCAGGAGAAACGCATTGATGTAAAGTGAATTCTGGATTCAAAAATAAGGGGCCACAATCTTGACAAAGAAGCCCCTTGGATGTCTGGCAATCCCAGTAGAGCACCAACCTTAAAGGTGGACTCTTCAGCTGCCACTGGAGGAGGAGGTAGGGCCTACATGCCAGAGGACAAGAGCTGTTCAGCATTTACACTGGATTTTTGCTTACTTCTGAAATGACCCTCTTGTGCATTTACACAAAGAGGGGTCAAGCTCTGCTTAGGTTTGGAAATGAAAAAAAAATTGTTGTCCAATTCTAGGCTTACAAAGCCCACAGACACAGCTTTAATTGAAAGCCATCCAGGCAACCCAATGCAATGAACAAAAAGGTATGGCAAAAAGGAGGTCATGGGGTAGCTCAAACACTTCATACAGTACTGGATGAGGTGTCCTGGGAGCAGTTCTCACATGGGCATTCATGCAAATGTGCATGAATTAGGAAGGGGGAAAAAAACCAAAACCAACCATCGGACTTCCTAAAACATGAATCAACACAAGAGTATTGTGATTTGATTTATAAATCTAACATTAAAGTCAACAACAACAAAAATCAGACAGCAGCTATAATGAAATGACCATTTTTTTGCCGGGAAATATCAGTACTTTATTTCAACATGATTATTTCAAAGACAGATGTTTCCAGTTGGGCTCTGGTGTGGCGGTAGTTTTCTATGTGTAAAAAAAATATTAACTTACTCTTAAGTACCTTAAGTTATTATTTTTTAAATACAGAGCTCCAATTGAAGGTGAGGGTAAGCATATTTGCAAGTTCAAAATTTGCAATTTTCATAAAAATTATCATTAAAAGCCAAAATATCATGCCTAACTTCTTTTCTTTTCAAATGTTTCTGTCCTCCTCACATATATCTGGTGCCTTGATATTCCAAAAGAACTACGTGAAAGGAAAAGAACCTATTAGAAAGTTGTGCATTTTTGGTTTCCGATTCCCGTCTCAAAAAATATCCATATGAACTGACAATGATCCCTGCTTGAGGATACTTAAGTTCAATGCTTTGTGTTGAAGATGGATTTACACTTTAAGTCATGTCACTGCTAAGGAAGACCAACACCACCCGCTGACGAGCGGAAACAAAAAGAAAAGCAATGTTAGCATTATCCAGACCAACACAAAGTCAACACAGAAACAATTGCTATAGATGTGCTTTTCATTAAAGTCTGTTTCCTCAAGGCCCCACTGACCCTCTCCCCAGCTGAGGTTTCAGTATTCCAGGCCAGGTCACAGACAAATTGGGACGCAACTCCAAAACACAATATTCTACCCATAGGAAGGAAGTCAGACACTCGATTAGCTTCCAAATATTCCTACTATAGAAATTAAATTACTGCAGTCTGCACGGTAGTGCTTAAACACAATCCTATCTTTATCAAAAGCATTGCTATTTACAGGATTTTATATTTATAGAGCAGGCAAAACCAAAGAGAACAGAAATAACATGAGGATGCTTTCAGAAACCTCAAAACTAGGCTTAGATTACAACCAGCATCACCCAAGTATATGTCTCAGTCTTAATCAGCCCCCTGGAGAAGCACACATTTCACTTACGGGGAGCTCCTTCTGCCATCTCTATGGCTGTAATGCCGCATGACCAAAGGTCACTCTGCATAAAAAGAGAAAGACCATATGTTAGTAGGTGGATTTGCCCATTCAGACAGTAAGAGAGTACTATTTGGAGAGGCCCTGTAGGTGAGGCTGAAACCAAATACCATGGCTATTTAAACAATACAAGCTACTTTTTTCTTGTAACAGTATAATAAAATCCCTCTTTTCACATAATACATATGTATATGCAGAAATACAAGCATCTATTCTTACAGAGTGAGCAAACAACCCTTTCTAATAACACATAAAAATATATTCACATTATGACAATGGAAAATACATTTGCCAGATATTTAAGCCTGTGAAACAACAGTTTCCAATACTCCCTTATTTAAAAAGGACTGAACAAGGGTATTGCCAGGGTGTGTAGAGATGCAGTTATAAAAACAAAAGCTTAGCTCAAATTTAAAGTGGTCAGAGGTATTAAAAACTACAAGAAAGGGTTTTTCAGGTACGTAAACAACAAGCAGGAACAGAAGGAAAATACTGGCCCGTGTTAAACAGGAGAGGTGAATTAGTCACCAACACCACTGAAAACGCAGAGGTTCACAACATTTACTTCACCTCTGTCTGTACCAAAGACATTGTTTGCAGCCAAAGGCAACACTCCTCCCCTACCGTCTTAGCTTTATAGAACAAAAGCCCTTCAGCAGGAGCCTTTCAACGTACCACCTCTGACTAGGGAGAGCCTGAACAAGAGCCAGGAAGGTCAAACACAGGCAAAAGATGGAAGATTAAGGCAAGGAACCAGCTCCAGAGACTGACACGGCTTAACTGGCAAAGTGCTGGAGGAGGTTGCTGTGAAAGAGCTGTTCTTGAGCAAAGTAGTTGTCCTGTCTGGTCATAATAGTGTTGTGTTTATTTCAAATTACTTAAAAGTAATGAGTAAATAAGCTCTTCATGTACTACAAGCAGAAAAGCATTTCCAACAATCGTATTTTCAGACACAGCAAGGCAATCTTTTCTCATGGTCCAATTCAGCCATTTAAGCTAAACTGCATAACCTCACAACCTTACAGAATCTTTCAAACATGAAATTTTTGGGAGAGAGTGCCTTATAGGCTCCACCAGTAACAATCAACATGTGTTTTCAGAGGCAGGAGGAATTGTTTTTCACATCGCTACTGCTTTACAAATATTACAGGGAGTTTTTCTATTTTATTAGATCATTTAACAGCAAACCTTCCTTACTAATAACTCCACCTGCAAAGATACAAAGCATTATCTTTAGTACAGTGGGACGATGGATATAAAAAGCAATTAAATCACGAGAAATAGGACCAATCTGATCATTCTCAGTCAAAAGGTACAAAAACACTGATTCAAATAATCTGGGTTTTTAAACAGATTTAGACATACACAAACATACTGATAGCTAACAACATTATCAGTCTGAGCAAATTGATACAATTAGTTGATATAATTGATATTCATCTCTAGGACCTTAATCCCTGGCTTTCTGATATTCTTGTTGCCCTTGGTTAAAATTTGGAACACTGCATTAGTCCAAGCAAATATTTCTAAAAAAGCATATTTTCACATTTTTTTCTTTCTTTGTGCTCTCATTGAAGTCAGCTGAGAACAACTTTTAAGATCACAGTATGCTTTCACTAGAAAAATTTAACTTTAAATACATATACTTCATATTCTTAAGGGTAGTGCAAATACCATCAAGACAATTACAGTTTTGCAGTAATTAAATCTTTGGTTTGCACCAAACAATGTAAAGAATGATCTTTGTTAAGAAATGTTGTGATGGATAAATTTTTATCAACTTGTATATGTATCCTGAAAAAACTAATAGTTTTAAGAGCTCCTTCTGTACTTCACTGGCTCTCCAGACAGTGGTTCTATTTAAGGCAACACCTAAAATGTATTGTTCTGGGTTACTATGAAAACTGGGACGGAGTCTAACACAATTTAATGTACAACCATTACACAAATTGAGAACACAAGCATTTCCAGTTAAACTCTTTTTTGGCTTCTCTAAGCACATACAGCATCCTGAAGTCCTATATTCCTTATGTCTCAAAGCTATGATAATACGAACAACAGCAACTGTTAAAGGTCACAATTTGACAGTATCCATACCTTGTACTCCCGTAATAAGAATGTAACTATACAAAATAGTTATTACTCCTACAAAGCATAAGAAGTCTCAAAAACTGTCATCAATCATGGACATTTATACAGCAAGTGTTTGTTTTGGGTTTTTTTTTCTTTGAACAGGACTCTTACTCTATAATCATACGTAGCATCTGGATTTTCATCACAGGCAATAACTTCTGGAGCCATCCAGTACGGAGTCCCAATAAAAGTGTTTCTCCTGCCAACTGTTCTGTCCAGCTGAGCACTCACACCAAAATCCACTGTGGGTGGGAAAAGAATAAAATAAGAGGGGAAAAATAATGCAGTGATTACATTCATAAAGTGATTTGGAAACAAAACCCTGTAGATGGTCCATGTTGGAGGACCATGCTGAGGTAAAATACAATGATTAATCCTGAGGCAAATAAGCCCTTATGGTTCACACACAATGTGCTTGGGCCACAGGTGTCAGGGAACACAGAGCATACAACCATCTCTCCTGTACCTCTCACTGGTCTGCCTGGACAGAAGGGAAAGCACAGCTGCAAAAATACTGCTTGGGAGGCTGAGAAAGTGCTATTCCCTTCCCACATGGTGAAGCCAAGCACCTTTGCCTATACAGAAAGAGCCACTTCCCAAAGGTACCTCTCATGTTGTGGGAAAATTGCATTCATAAACACCTTTTTGAACCTCCCTTTCGGCTCACCACTTTTTCTGCTCTAAAAAAAATAATCTGTTGTTCAGGGAATTGGTCTCCGCTTTGATGACAGAGCAGAAGCATCAGTGGGAGCAAAAGATGAGGATTACTCAAGGAGCGCTAACTTTGAGCACACATGCACACACATTGTGAAAAAGATGCCCATTTAATTACAAGGCAATTATATTACAAGGGTGTTTTCCGCCCTTCAATTCTCCCTGCTGACAACCAGTGCTATATGTCTTTCTATACCAGTAGCAGTCTGTGTCAGCTTCACTGCATCCATCATCCGAGTGACACTGACAAACTGGTGTAGACAAGCTCAGTGGGAGCAATGGTTTAGAAGCTACTGTGCTCCATTTTGGACCAAACAAAGGAAAGCTCTCCCGAGAGCTTCCTCCTCCAGCAGCCGGGACATCTTCCCATGCCTTGTGCTGCAGGAAGGTGTAATGCAAAACAGAAGGGATGTGGGCTGGGTGGGAGGGCTTCAGCATGGCTCTATATTTAACGAAAAAAAGGTGGTGAGTGGAGCGTGATACAAACGCAGAAGGTTAACATGTGCAGTAACTGAAAGAGACAAATTAGAGAGGAAGAAAAAAAGAGTATGTCCACTTGGCAGGGAGAGAAGAGGCCGGGGATGAGCACAGTTTTCAGCAGGCATGCCAGAGCTGGAACTGTGTTTTGAACTCGATGCTACGGCTCCCTTGAAAGTGCTGTCCAGATCATATTTTTGTGTCCAGAACGTGAACAGCAGGTGCTATTTTAATGAAAGCCAAATACAAGAGAGACTCCTGTCACTTCCCAAGTCCAGAATAAAGGGAATTAGAACAAACTCAAGCTCAGCGGGGTAAACAAAATGATCCCATCACTGATTCTCTGGCATGAAAGCCAACATCTCCTGACAAAATTCAACAACAACCTGCTTCATCCTCCCAAAGCAGGAGGAAATATATGCAGGCTGTCAATCCACAGGGAAGCAGTTACAGAGTATTCATGCTAGAAAACATGTTGTGGGGCTCTTGAATGATGAAATTAATTTCAGAACATCATAAAGCCAAAGGCTGAACAAATGAGGAAGTGGACATGTGTGCCTACTTACCAAGTTTCACTTCTGCGTTCTCTGTTAACAGCACATTTTGCCCTTTGATATCCCTGTGAATCACATGATGGGCATGAAGATGTGCCAACCCCTGCATTAAGGAGAAGAGAGGAAGGAGAGGATGTTCAGAGTTAGGCTCTTGGCTTAGCAACAGACTACCCATACCCAGCAGCCCCAGAGGTCACAGCACTGGGTCTTGTGCTCTTGCTCAGCAACTGGGTGCGATGGGACCCACAGCAGCCCTGTAGCAGCACACCACCCAGAGACAAAGGCCCCAGGTTATGCACACACTGTACATAAATACAGCCCAACATCTGCACTGTGCAAGCACCTCTCCACTGTCCTGTGAAGGAAGTTCAGCTCCCAGAAAGTCTCCGTGCACTTACACTGTAAATGACATCAGCATCAGTGCACATCACTGACATCTGACATGCACAGGGTGACACAGAATTTAGTCTGAGGAAGGGAGGTGGAAAGGAAAAGGATGCAGCATCAATATGCATATATACACCCCTGAGAAGGAGTGGGATGATGATGGACTGGCAGTCATGTTTGAGGGCAAGGGATGACAGATGACAAAAAAATGCTCAGCTGCAAAGCTGCAGTTCTCTTCTCTAGCCTCCATACACATGAATCCATATAATTCTTCCTCAGGAAAAAAAATGCAAAAGAAAAGAAGAGGAAAAAAAATTTTAAAAAGCATAAGCGTTATACTTTCCAAAGGAAACAAAACCTCCTGGCATACGGTGTTTTTTGTTGAGACAGCACCTGGATGCATGCCCCAAAGCGTTAGCCATGTGGAGGGAGGGCTGAGAAAGACATATGTTGCATTTTACTCTCTAATGTAATTGGGAGAACACGCAACCCTCTTAGCAACTGCCTGTATTTTGGTTTCTCCTCAGTTTTCTGCTTGGAAAATTGTAGTCTCCAGTGGGATCGTCTTGCCTATTCTTGTTGCTCTCACAGGCTTTTAATTTTTTATGAAAAATAAAGAAATAGAATCTTTACAGCTGCAAGAGGTTAAGAGAGTAGTGGTTGCTGTAGAGAAGTATTTCCTAACACATGTTCTTCATTAAATGATCATTTACCAGTTTGCCTACATAACCACTGGGCTATTTTCTTTTTTTAAAACAATTAATGAGTGTGACAAAAAACCCACCATCCACAACTTCTCTCCACACATCATAAGCAAATCCAGGGGGCTGATGTCCCCAAAACCCTTCACTGACTGCTAATGCTAAGTGTGGTCTTATTTTTCACAGGAATGAAGGCTTTTCCACAGCTTCACATAGGATACTTTTTAAAGCCTTCTGCTACTCTGACCCAGCCAAAGAGATAATCGTCTGTTCTCTCCAGAGTACCATCTAACCTTCCTGAAAAAACACATTTGGGTTTGCAAAGGGCTGGGAGGAGACAGAGAGGCACATCATTTTCCTGCAGTCCTCAGACTCCTCCAACCACACGAGGATCCACTGGGTTGATCTTCACACCTGTGTCTCCACCTAAACCGATCTTTGGCCCTTTAGCTCATTTTAACTTTGTGTTACACAACCTCCTCCATCTCTGACAAACTCTTGTGTCAAATCAGGTTTTGCAATGTCTCATAGCAATGTGAGTTTAGCATTCCTTTTTTTCCAGATATTCCAGTTCCTGCTGGCCAGTAATTAAGGCTCCTTCTGCACATCTTTCCCTGGAATGAGAAAATAGCTTTCCCTAACTCTTTTCTGAGGTAAATAAATTTTTTTCCTCTTCTCAGCAAGCGTTTGACTGCTTTACCTAAGGAGAACCTAGAATGAATCCAATATAGCATGGAATACCTCCAAGGCCACACAACTCTCAAATCAAGCATACGATCAGTCCTGCAGAAGTTAGCTTTCCTCATATTAAAGCGTGCTATCCATTTGATTTGAAATACAACTTCTCCCTTGTAGACAACTTAAAATGTGCCAGCCTAAATGCCAGCAGCTGGACTCTCCTCTAGCGTTTGGAATTAAGAGCAAGAGACCAGAATCATATGTTTCCCTTCATCCTCATCTTAAAAATTGCCGAGGCAGAGCAAACATATAACACAGACAATAGCAGCATTGATTTATGCAAGAGCCAGTGTTGGTTTGTTTCCTTTAACATAAAGCCCTTCAGAACTTCATTTACGATTAGGCAATTGAACGTACTGTGTAGTGGTATGGGTAGGAGGCAATTTGTTTTACAAAGTAGCACGAGAAAACCATATCAGATTCACTTAGTGCAGCAAACAAATGGCAATTCAAAAAGCACTTAAACTGTACCAACTGAAAATTAAACATTAAGAGTAACTAGTTAAAGTTTCAATTTTTGAAAAAAATGGTAAGTTGCAGCTCTATTCCTGAAAAACTTTCGCAGCGCCATCTGCTAGCACCGCACAGCCACACATGATATAGCTGCTTGCTCTAGACAGACTGCAGGAATATACAATATGAGAGCACATCACAGCACAGAAGTCCTGACTGCTGGTCTGAGCCAAGAACTCCCTTCCTCCATAGGTTTGATTAGGAGCAGAGAAAGACAGCCACAAGCACATTTGGAAAAGTCCATTTCATACCCTACTGTGTTACAACACCGTTTCAGCCTCAGGTCTTGTGGACACTGTTTCACAGCTTCTACAATGGGTAAGGTCACTGGCTCTTCTGCTGGCTTCTCATGACTAAAAATTGCTATTTTCTGCAAGGTTGCTGTTACAATATACAATACAACTCCCACCCAGTTAAATGATGTGGAGCAGACATCTATCTGCTTCTATACGCTCTTCAAGTGATGACATGGCTAATGGGATTGATCAGAAACAGCTTCTTGCAGAACCTCAAGCTAGGCTATGTCTTTTAAGACTGTTTCTGTGTGGAACAGACTATTTTCCTTACCCGGAGAATCTCTCTGGAGATATATGCTATCCAGTCTTCTTTCAGAGTATTCCCTTTCGTGTTCTTCACAAGGTCTGTGATAGAGCCTGCTCCACAAAACTCCATAACAAGCTGAAAAACAAATATCAGTGTACAACCAACATTAAACACAGTTCTCAGCTGTTTAGCAAAGCCAAATAATCAGGTTGCAGCATTGATTTGGGAAACCCTTGTGAAGGAGAGAATAGAATTTATTTTACATATCTGCCTGGAAAATGGATTCAAGCAAATGTCTTCAATGTGTGTCAGACATATATGGAATATGTCTCATATCAGTTACCGCATTTTCAAGGACTGATTTAATCACTGTAACTTAATGCTGGGAATCTGGATTTGCTCAGCTACGCAAAATGCATTAGCAGTAAGAGCACATCCAATACCGAAGGAATCAAACTGATCACACCATTGCAACACATCTTATCCTTTAACTCCCATTTATTTATGGAAGAACATGCACTGATGACTATATCCTGCCATTTCAAACCCAAACTTCAGTCCTCTGGAGGGTGTAGATGAGGTGGGATGGGAAATGTAATTGGTACAATTCTCAAGTGGAGCTTTCTTTTTACAGTCACATACTCTTACTGCTCAGCTCAGCTGTCTTGTTCCCAAGAAACATGCTACTATCTATCGGGGAAGTGGGGAAAAAAAGTTACTTTAAGAACAAATCCACTGCTTATAGCAAGCTTTGGTTCAGCCATCCTCTTAAGAATGTGTGATTAGTCTATGCGATTCACTTATCTATCTGTTCAGGCAAGCACCAAATTCTATTAGTTTGTCTTTCCATAACATGGTATTCCTGTCATCCTCAAACTACACCCAATAGGGAAAGACTTATGAACATGTTTGAAAAATATCTGCTTACCCACAGTTGGTCATCATGTCCTGGAGGACTTTTCTTAATGAAAGCACCATAATAAGTTGCAATATTTCTATGATGAGAATATTTCTTTAGCATATTAATCTCCAGTTTGATTTCTTCTTCTTCATCCTTTGGGAAAAAAATAAAACAAACCCCCATATGTTTAATATACCACATGTATTATTTATTTATCCTTCACTTTCACACAAGTAGGTTTTTTTAAGTTCAATTTTTACCAGCATCATGCTCAGGAAACCCATCCTAAAACTGTTTATTGAGATGGTCTAAAATAGGTCTTTACTTTCCCATGTTTTCAGCAGTGCAAAAAAGCAAACGAAGGATGCACTGGACTTGACCCAATGATGGAGTAAGACATAATCTGTTCCAAAAACCCTGTGCTTGTAACACCATAAGCAAATACACAGCTAGAAAGCTTTTATTGTATGTAACCTGGAGAACTAGAAACCTGGAAAAATCTGTGGATTTATGACAGAGGAGTGTTATTTACATCTTCCTCATTTTTTCTCCTTTAATTTTGAAAATTGCAACCAGTTCTATTTAAATGTCAGACAGCAGCTCCACGTAGCCAGCTGCCGAAGCAGGTTCCCATTTCAGTGCCAGCACGGGACTGGCACAGGAAAGCAGAGGTGGAGATCAGGAATTCCCCTCACTGCAAGGACAAAGCATTGGCCTCGTGCACAAGTTTCCTCCTCCTCCATCTGTCTCTGTGGAGGAAGAGCAAGTGCATCAGAAAGAACAGGCCAGGAGCCCGGGTAGTAAACAGGATGCTGGGACACAAAGGCAGAGGAAGGATTTCCCACAGCTCCCCCTGCTTCAGCCAGATGCCAAAAAGAGAGCAGCTCAGGTGAAGGGACGTCACCCCTTTAAAGAGATAGAACAGGTAACACTATGAAACTCCTCCTTAAAAACACCCACAATTTGTTTCTGAAGTGACAGTAGGACATGTTGCATGGAAGGATCCACATGCTTTGAGGTGGTGTCTGAGCCGGCAGCCAGGAGATACAGAAGAAGGAGCAGACACCATCCCATCACCACCTCTCCCTTCCCATACCAAAGACAGTAGGAGTCTTCTTCAAGCACCTATCGAGGCAACAAATGAAAAGGCAGATGGATACCCCTTTAGGCACAATCTTTATTTGCTCCACAATTTTCTATCCTTAGATACTCAGGCAGAAGATGTCTACCCTAAATTAATTCCAGAAAGAACCCAAAACTTCTGTTCCCTAGGGCTGCTGGCTGATGGAAATGGTAGCACATATTTTGATTATCCTGTGATGCCAAAGCTGATTGCATGATAAAATTTTAAGCCTTAAACTTCCTTGCAATTTGTACCATGCTAGCAATCAAATATCCTATTCATGACATATACAAATGTTAATACTAACTACATGTTAACTGTTTATACACACTGGTACACGCAGCTTGAGTAAAAGAAGCTACTCTATGCTACAAAGCAAGCAATTATTTCAAATATTCTGATAGTAGGATGCAACACTTAGTCGTAAACTATTATGACAGAATTCCCAAAATGCACCAGGGATAAACTATTCTTATATCTTCTCATAATGCATCTTTGAAGTAAAATACTGTGTATTTCTGGAACACTGAACAAAATAGTAAAAGAATCTTGTAAATCAAAGTTCCCAGTGAACAGCAGCCCTGGGAGAAAGCGTTGTCAGAACAGTTTTCTGAGCCAAAAGCTAACTTGGTGCTTCTTAGCTGCTTCTGTTGTCCTTGCTGTTGCATAATTTTTTATTTATTTAGACCATATACAAAAAGAAAAAAAAGAGAAGAAGAATACATGCTTATTATACTAGGAACTACTATGCTGAACCTCTGAATTGTGTATTTAGGGAAAAAACTGTGATAGCTCTGTTAAACTTAACGGTTTAGGACTTAATTGCTGATAGGTTAATATGTATAATTGGATTAATCTGCTATTTTGAATGGACTTTTTAGATAAAAATTATTTCCTACCCTCAGCACATGAACACAATAGCTTTTACAATACAACGGGTAGGATGTTCTAAAGGTTGTCCATGTTTATCTGTTGTAACAGCAGCCAAAATGATAATACTTAGGATCTATTTCTGAAAAGTAAAATAATCAAAATCCCACCAAAAAACCCAACAAACCAACCAACCAACCAAAAAACCCCACCAAAACCACTGAGGAACAAACAACAAAAAAGGTACACACAGACCCAGCAGACTGCAGGCAGTTACTGCTCTTTCAGCTTTTCACTGAGGCTGTGTCACAGCACCTGCTCAATGGCCTCCAGCAACCCCAAGCATCAACCTTAACTAAGGCTAATAATGGTCCTACACTTCTATTTCAGCCACCTTGGAGCACTTGTCCACAACACAAATAGCATCTCACCTACAGATCAATCCAGTCCAAAATCTAGTCTACAAAAATACATGGATTTGGTAATTCTTGCCAGACTCTGGAGGACTCCACTTAGCGTGGATCGATAACTCCCTGGCAATGAGTCCTGAAGACTTTGTGGCGACAGGAACTATCATGAGGATTAATCAGCACAGAGAAGGCTGCAGCATAACTGCAGTACAGCAACTGGTGGAATATTTTAAAAAATACCCGAATTTTTTTTTAAAAAAAGGTTGGTCAGTCCAAAGGTGTTCTGTTCCAGATTCAGGAGCATTTTTTTTTTCCAGGGTGCAGCTCATTTCATTCCCATGTGGACATCTGAAAGAGGCCAAACAATGTGCGCCCTACTGGTGTTTACTTCTTTCCCTGATAACTACAGAAGGAGGGTGAGGTCATTAGCAAAGATGCAGACACCACTCTCGCACATGTCTTGCACCAGGGTGACATGAATCCCACCCAAAAATCTCACTGGATAAGACCATTTGCACACAGGTCTCCCCATGGACACACATGCCTCAAGGAGGGTATGCTGCAGCCTGCAGAAGGGATCCTCCTGCACAGAGCGAGGTGTTTTGGCAGCCATCCTGGGATCTGGACATGTGAGCCAGCCTCAGAAAGTGAAAGTCCCTCACCTCCTCCCGACAACACATGCACTGCACCACTAACAGTCCCTTCATTTACAGAGGCACTGGTATCACAAAAGGAGAAAATTAAAATTGGTTGAGGCAAGAGACTGTCATTCTCACGAAGTAATACAAAAGTACATCCTTTTTTCTTGGAGAAGAGAGGCAGCTGGTGAGTCCTTCCTAGTGATTTTATGCAGCTGGCATTAATTACCACTTTAAGCCATTATCTGTGGATACAAACTCCCATTGAAACCTTCTTTGTCTCCCCTGTGATTGGGCTGGTGTGTTTTATACTTCTACATTTGCTGGCTGTTTGTGACAGCACGTCTGACTACCAGTAATTTTTGCAGTAAGCTATACTTTCACAAGACTCACGTGGTTGGATCAAGCTTCGAGCAGCTTTCCTCTCCCTTTCCATGTGTTTCCCTTCAGAGAATAAATGGACATGTCAGCATTCCTAGGGATTTCTAACTGCAACGCTCTTTGATCAAAATAATTTTGCCTGTAAGATTAAAACCCACATACGATGCCGGCACAGAAATCCACCTATGTGCACTAAGATATTTCTGATCATTTGAACCAGCACAGTAAAAATAAAATCAGTCATGTTACCTCTCAGCATGCCACCCAGCAGCACCCGATCAGCTTGCTTACAGCTGTAGCACAAAATCTCAACACCACTTATCCTTCCATTCATCATTGCACGCTAAATATCAGTACAGGTTTTTCTGCATGCAGATGGCAAATCAATGAATTCTTATTTTCATTACATCAACATTTACAAAATTGTGATGATTTAAGTAGCTAATGTTTTAAGTATCTGACCATGGTTGCCATGGAAGTAACTCCCAGTCAAATAAAAGCTACTAGAATAGATCCATATATGGAAGATTAACCTGGACAGCTCATTATTCCATTTCATCATGTTTTCAAAAGGTAACACCCCACCCTTCACATCATTATTGGAAGAAAATTCTGCTTATTTACACAAATTTTTAGAAGACGAGGAACGCAGAAACACTTTGCTGGACATTTGCTACACTTCGCTGCGTAGGGATGGAAGAGAATTAAGCTCTAGAAGTATCAGAAGCAGGAAGGACATAACCAAAGGAAAAGAAAAATCACGTTGTGTCTGTCGTGTTTCTATATACTTCTCTAAACATCATTTGCCTAGATGCCTCAGGAGACTAAGCACAACAGTTCTGACATGTTCCAGCATTAAAACTGCTATGAGACCCCTACGAGAATCTGTCTCTGAGAAATACACTTCAGGAAGGAAGGGAGAAATACAAACTCTATAGCACCATGAAATTATTTCAGGAGCTGAATTTTAAAATTAAAAAAAATACAAGTCACCTAAACATAGAGAGAAGACGTCCTAGGGCATGTAAGTGGTGACTTTCCATTCAAACTCCTCCAGGTGGAAGAGCTGTCTGACCACTGCTCTTTGCCAGTTGTTGATTCTACCCTCTTAAGGGATTGGCACTGCTCAAGGAAAAGAAACTCAGGACAATTTCAGAAGATTTTATTTACCCTAGTAATATGATGAGGATAAATGCAAATGAGAAAACACAGTCCAGCAAGGATAAAGCAAGACAATGTTCTGTGATAAAGGCAAGAGCAAGTATACCTACCCCGCCAGATGATTTATATGCTGCTCTAAATCAGTATGAAGTGGAATACAAATTGGTCCCTTCAGTAACTTTGCTTTTTGATTTAAGAAATGAGACAGTGACAAATCTCAGCTCTCCCCGCACAAATGGCACCCAGTCATTTTACGGCACAACCAAGGTTTTTAAGAATGAATATCACGACCAAACAGTGGAAAGCCAAACACACTAGCAAAGGTGTTTTCATTTGCTTTCCCAATGCTCTTCACAAAGCTTTGCCTGCCTACACCCAGGAAGCTGCCCTCCCTGGAAAATGGCAGCTGCCAATGCTCTGCCTGGAGTTTCAGAGTAAGCTGAGCTGTGGAGGATCATGAGCTCCAGTGGTAACTTGTGGAATTTGGGAATCTTTAGATCACAGGAGAGTTGGGATCTGTGTAGAGCGGCAGGCAGCAGCCTCAGCCCAAACAACCCAGCCCAGGGCTGGGAGGGAAAAGGGACTAATCCACAGACCCCCAGAGTGGTGGAGAGGAGACCAGTTTGCCTTCAGAGGCACCAAAATGACGACGATTTGCCCTTTCTTTCACTATGTGCCTCTGACACAAAAGTTAAAGAAAAACAGGAGAAACTCACAAGAAACCCAGTTTATTTTCTTTTCAGCTTCTTCTCACTTTTCATTTCTGCCCTCTACCCATATTAAAAAAAAAAAAAAAAAAAAAAAAAAACAAAAAACTCCTAAAAGACACCAAAAACCACAAAGAAAAGTCTTCCTCAATAAATCACAACTAACTTTTGCAAACCACCTTTCTCCTTGAGTGTCACAGCCCCCCTACTCCTCGCACATCAGACCTGGCCGGCATCCATTCAGAGCACAATCTGTCCAGGACAGGGAAAGTCTGAATAGTGCCTAGCACAGTAAGTGACCTTTTCTGCTGCTGGAATCCATAATATATACAGTTGTTAACAAAGTTCTCACACACAAGGGAGATATTTTGGCAAGGAAAGTTTGGCCAATATTGCACATAGCATGGTACTTGAACTGAGAGCTGTGGTGCTGCCTCCACACAAGGAAGGAGATTGTAATTTTGGGAGGAACCAAACCACAAGAGCAATGATACTTCAAGTGCCGGGTAAGTCCCTGCCAGTGACTGCCAAGGTAGGAAGTTTGTATAAAGCAGAGAAGCTTGCAGTGTGGAGAGTGCAATGTGGAAAAACGTGATCCTCTCCAACATCACAATGGAGTGTTGGAATTGGGAATATGACATAAAATAATTTTTAAGAGGAAAATCAAACACAGTTTTCTTGGGAGGGAAAGTCTAAAGAAAAGACTTTAATCGAGAGCTGCAGTAAACACTTATCAAGTCTGTATACAGTTCCTCCTAAATCTTAACATACAAGAGTGTCCAACTTTCTTATTACATCCCATTTCTTGAGAGTCTTTTACAAGACTTTGAGCATTGTCACCCTCAAGCTAAAGACCTCATGCAAGTTTATTTCCCTTCTGTCTCTCTCTCTGTTACCTTCTCGCTCCCAGCACTCCCTGTGCCTGTTTGACTTCATATGCAAGGTCTCTTTTTCACAGACCCCTTACCCACAGACTCTCCCCACCTTGGCATCAGCACATTAATTTCTCTGCACTGTCCTTCAAGTCCTTCCCTAAGGACTTTTTCAAAGGCCTTCAGACTGTTCACTCTTAAGAAAAGGCATCTATCATGCCACACACTCAGTGACACAAAAGGAAACTAGACACCCAGCAAGCAGTGGCACAGCTGGTGAGCATCGCCCCACCCCCCCACATGCTATTGAGGGTGCCTCTCAGACTTTGCCCCTTGTTCACAAATGTAGCCCAAGCAGAGCAAGCCCTTCAAGGGTTTTACCATTTACGAGCTTTCTGGAAACCCATCCTGTCACTGTGAGCTGCCCACCAGCCTCCGAGCTGCTGACGCTGCCAGCACAGAGCCATGCTGCCAGAAACAGCAAACCGGTAACACTGCTCAGGCAGAGTAATTGCAGAAGACGGCTGTGAAGCTTTTTCAAGGGTCAAAAAAACCTTAGTTTCGTGAAGACTGGCTGCCAGAACAGTGCTGTCCTTATGACCACGTTCGGTTACCTTCAGTGGCAACATTTCATCAAGCAGGTGAGGAACACACTTCCAAACACACACAAAACAGAAGCTGCTTTGTCTCCCCTTGGCACAACGCCCTCTCTACTGCATGCTAAAGGCACCATTTGAAACAAGGGAGAAAATGAGCCAAGTTGCTCACAGAAGTGCCATCGCTGAGGCTGCAGCCATAAAGCGACAGTTAAATTAACTGGACAAAGGCATGAGGGAGGGCAAGCTCTTCAGCAGGGTCCCAGCACTGCCTGAAGGAGCCTGTGTAGCAGCATTGTGCAGGCATGGGAGATGGAATCACGTGCAGGCAGGAAGGAGCCAAAAAGCACGTGAAAACAATACTTGTCTATTGTCTCCCTGCAAACCACCTCCTCTGCCAGTCACTCCGACAACAATATTTTCTTTCTTGCCTGATGTGCCTCCAGTGCTTTTGCTGATCACTCAGTGAGCTGCTCTGAAGGCAAAGAAACCGCACCACTGCTGACCTCCCTCGGTAAAACCCTAGGATGCCACAGGCTTTTTCCAAAGACAACCAGGAGAGAAACTTCCTAGGGGCAAATCCCTTCAACCATTTCCAACACTAGTCCCTCAATCCTAGATATGATTACTTAAAAGAGTTTCCTGCTCAGATTGCATGTTTGTCCCAGTTACAATTCAACTGTCCATCCTCATCAAGCCTAAATTACTTACAGGTTATGCAACAAGCTAGCCTTATACTGACATCTTCGGAGCTCTCATAAAAAAGGGAATGTTTAGTACTCTACTTTCATCACTATTATTCACACTAAAAATGCCTGTTGCTATACAATTCTACATCCAGTCTCAGATTTCTTGTAATCAGAACAAGCTCTTGCTAGCAGATATGAAAAGTAAGCTTGTGTGTGAAGGAAAAAAATTATAGCAATCTCCTTTACGCAAAGTTCCAGACAATATGAGGAGATGTAGATGCTGGAGAGAAAATAGACTAATGTACAATGCCAAAAAGTTGAACAGCTTTTCTGCTTTCAATCTCAGTGTGCATTTGATGCAAAGGAAAGCAGCATCTTTGGGGGTGACAGAGACAAGGGAGGCATTTGCCCACTGCCTCGTCCCTGCTCTCCCCTGGGCAATACGAAGCTGCATTGCTCCCACCTGGAAGGCAGATCTCCTTCCCAAAGGGGATCAACACATGGGTTCCTCCCTTCGTGTGCAGTCCAGACAGTGCTGGGTCACAGTTTGGACCTGGGAGGTGGAAAAGGCTCCCAAGTCCTGCAGGCTTCATGCAGCTGGAGAGATTCAACAAGAAACTGAAGTTCTGGTTTGAGACAAAGCTTTAAACTCAGAGGAGGGGAGAAGGCAAACATCTGAGAGAGAAAAAAGGTTGAAATGACAGAAAGCAGATTTCCTATGCACCAGAGATTTCCTATGCACTGGTGTGTGAGGAGTAGGGGGGTTGTGACGCTCAGGCAGAAATGTAAGCTGAGAAGGTAAAATACCTTAAAAATAGTAGTTCTAACATAACGCTAATGTCCTTCTACTACATACATCATGAAAACCCACAATTACATGAACACACTAATTCCCTCACAGGACAGATTCATTCAGTATACAGCCCCACACCCACAATGACCAACAAGTCCTGTAGACGAAAAGAGAAGAGAAATTTATTTACAACACCTCTTTTGTTTTATACATGGAATGAAACCCAAATGCTAAAAGACATAAAATATCCCAACAGTTTGGGACAACAAACATGAAAGCTATCACAATGCACACCCGAACAAGTGAGAGGAAGGAAAAGTAATCCCACTTTGGCTTTCCTTGAGGCTGTTTCACACAGGATCCTTTATCAAAAAGAGATGGGTCTGGAGAACCAACTTATAAGAGAAACTCAGCAACTCCATCACATGCCACCATTTCTTTGCCTAACAGTGATGAAGGGCTTGGCACAGCTCAGTACCTTACATTATATAGGACAAAAGCAAATAGACAGATTTGCAAAGCAGAGGGGGCAGCCTGGCAACGGTATTCCAAAATCAATCATACATTAAAAAATAAAATTTTTTAAAAAACCCCAACCAACTAAACAAACAAAACAAAAAAACCACCCAAACCAAAACTGGGGAGCACAAACAAGCACCACCACAACTGCCAGCAGCGAGTAGCTGGCAGCCTCAAAGCAGGTACCTCACACTTCCAGGAGACACAGTCCCACCAGTGATTTTTACCTCTCTATAGGATGAATACCACCTCAGGTGGACAGACCTGTCCCCTCACAGGTACCTTTCCCCCCATGCTAAATTGTAGATGCCCAGGTCACCTACATTCTAGCCTTCAGCACAATCCCTGTGTGCCTAAAATTTAACAGAATGAATCCAGGCTTTGGTTACTAGCAGCATCAACAGTTAAAGCCAGCAAACATTTGCTGAAAGACTACAAATTTATTATGGACTTTGGCTTCTGAACCCAAATCAACTGGTACGTGCAAGAGGAACTTTGTAGCATATTGCTAATCCCTCAGCTGTCCACATTCCCTAAGTCCTTTAGGCTTTAATTAAGGAAACTCTCCCTATTAAAATGTTGCAAGTGTTGTAATTTTTCCTTCCAAATATTTAAAACTCCATCTGCAACACTAACAAAGCCCTGTATTTTGTCAGAAAATGAGTACTAAGAAAAGCCTTGAAAACAAAATCACATCATTTTCTCTGCAACCCCACAATCCACTTCTATAAAGTGGCATACTTCACTTAGCCCACTACTACGAAGAAATAGATTTAATGCTTCTTTTCTAAAGTAGTCTATGTCTCTCTGAGGTACAACTGCCAGATGAAACAACATCAAACAGACAGCCATCACATACACAAACATCGAAGGTAATACACTGGCTTAAGAAGCAATATGCACGCTTAATGCCCGTTTTTAGTGCGGCCGGTAACCTACGCTCTGTTTTACACCCACAAAAGGAAAACTCGAAATTGTGGGCTATGCTACAGCTTCCAAAAAACTTCTTGTAAGCAAGGACTTGTGTGAGATCATGATCTGACTTATTCAACACAAGGTTTCTTTTGTGAAGCAGCCAAAATATGTAAATTACGCAGGAATAAAAGGAATCGTCCGATCTGTACATGTGTCTTACCAACATGATTGAATGACACAGTGTGAGTGCACAAGTCCTTACAAGTTTTGATTTCAGTTAATCTTTGCCTAAAGGTTGAACACTTCAGCACCTCTGGTCGAATATTAGTCATTGCTCAGCCTCTGTCAGTAATCTGCAGCTTTCTCCCCTGCCTTATGCAGAGAAAGTACTGCAAATGCAAAAAGCCAGGTGCAAACAGGGAGGACCCAGAAGGTTAAAACGCCCGTTCCTCTCACCTGATGAGGGACAGAAAGGATCACAAAGAAAGCTGTGACACCAGCCCACTATCCTGTGTTTGAGAAACAGGGTGAATAAATACTGTCTGTGCAGACTGTGGGTGGATGGGATGAGGAAAAGGGAGGAGAATGGACCAAGCCCTACAGGCTTGTCAAATTCCATTTTCAATTTTAAAAATACCCCAGAAAATACCTTTGGTTTCTTTCACCAATACTGCAAGCAAAGACTGCCTTAAAAGCCAGCAGGAGGGCAAAGGCTTGCTCTTCCTCCCTTTGCCACCATCTCCCCCTTCTCTTCCTTCTTTCTCTGATTTGGTGAGAATTGCTCCTCAAAGCAGTGACAGAGCAGAGAATTAACATCAGGTCAGTATATGTGACACCATCAGTCCTGCATACAACTACTGAAACACCCTATCCAAGTCCTCAAATCACCTGTTACTTCTTGGGGAGGAATTCACTCCTTCTCCAAAGTATAAACTCAGGCCCATGACTGATGCCACACAAAACCCAGGGTTTCTTTTCCTCCCTGCTCTTCTGCAGCATTTCCAAAACCTAAAACCTAACAGCAGCTTTGGGGGTGAAAAGGCAACACCAAGCTCAGCTACTCTATGGAAATAAAAAATAAATAAATAGAAATATATACTCTAAGAGGAGTTTTTCTGGAGCAAAGACCTCTCCAACTTGCTTGTTCACAAACAGATGAGATCCATGCTTACAAACCCTAAGGGTTTCCAAAGCAAGAAGGAATACAGATATTATATTTTACCTCTAAAATACACTCATGCACAGAAATACAGCTCTCTTTAAAAAGAGAAATCCACTACAGAATGATTTACAACTGACAGACATGATGATGATGTCTGTAATTATCAGGTCCCACCATTCAAATTACAATTTACCAGCAGACACACAAGCTACTTGATTCACAGTTAACATTTTCTTCAGCACACACCAGGTCCTTTCTGAAACAACAGGGGAGACAGACAGCCTCTATCAGTTACAGAAAAATGCGGCTACTGACAGAGGATGTCTGAGAGGGGCAAATTTCCCTTCGTGTTTCTGCCAAACCTTCACGGAGGGCACATGTGACAAACAGGGCTGTGACTAAAAGGGTTTTCCTTTGTGTTCAGACAGGAACAGCTGTTAGACAGGTACAAAGGTATAGCCACGTCTGGGCACACGTGATAAGCGAGTTCTTTATAAAATCAGTTGCTGACGTTTTGATTTTCTTTGGTAGATTAACGCTGACTTATGCACAGCATTTAAAATCGCCCTGCACTGCCAAAGCTCTATAAAGGCTGCGCACTTTAGCGTACAAGTTAAGTGCATTTGGCATTATGCCACAATGTACAAAATCATTTTCATGCAGCTGCCAGCAGAAGGGAGCTATATTCTTGGACCAGATGTTTTTTTTGTCGGTGCTGCCAAGCACGCCTGGAACCTCACAGCTGAGCAGTGCTGCAGGAGTGAATTAACAATGAACAGAGCCACAAGATGCTCATGTCCATCTACTACATGGGGTGTCACGGTCTCCTCTCTACCTTCCCTCCTGCTCTCTGAGCAAGAAGGCTGTAGATAGCCGGCTAATTATTTACCTGTCTGGAAAGAAAAGCCCTTCTGCCTCCTTCAGGATAAATAAAAATCAACAAATACTTCCAAATAATATTACACCCCAGCTGCATTTCCCCTTAGCTGGGCAGGTGACAAAGAGACCATGATTAACAGCCAAGAAAATAGGACCAGAGAAAATATAAAATGGTCCTAATACTACATTAAACTTTTGGTTTTGCTGCTGGGCTGTGAACAGGCAACCATTTATTAAAAGGTATTTCACTTCAAAAATCAGAGCTGCTATGGTATCTCACTCTCCAGTCTAAAAACAAACAGCTCAGATTCCAGCACAAGTCTCTCACTCTTGAGCTGAAACCGTAAGAGCACTGGCAGGAGTTTTGGGACAGAAGACCACTTCCTAACCCCAACACCAGCTCCCAGTGAGGTTCAGCTGCTCTTTGCCTTCCTGCACCCATGCTGCAAAACAAGGCCTCCTGCCAGACTTACCTGCCAGCCTTGCCTTGTCTGTCACAACTGCACAAAACCAGCAGAGGGGACCTGTGGGGCTGCAGGGGCTGAAATACTAAACTGTCAGATAGCTGCTTAAAACCGCAGATGAGTACTCAGAGCAGGCAGAAAGCAGTCCAAACAGGAACAAGGGAGTCAGGCACCAACACCTGGGTGCTGATAAGAAGAAAATGAGCTTTACTCAGTCCAAAACTCTCCTGTGACAGGGCCTATATCAACCACAAACTCAAGAGGCCAGGTCACTTCACCCAGAAAGAAAGAGCCCTGCACCAGTCAGGGAAGAAGTAGAAGTACATCCTCCACCTCCTGCAGCCCACCCCGAGGTAGAGATAGGGGGAAACACCTCTCCTTCAGGCTTGTGGCTAGGGACTCGCTTCTTTGTTTATTCCACTCTCTGGGCACCATACAGGTTCAAAGAGAAAGGTGACAAAAAGGGGGGTGTGGGTGTGAGCCTGCTGGGAGCTGCTCTGGGGGCTCTTTTCTCAGGC
This sequence comes from Corapipo altera, assembly GCF_003945725.1. Taxonomy (NCBI): domain Eukaryota; kingdom Metazoa; phylum Chordata; class Aves; order Passeriformes; family Pipridae; genus Corapipo; species Corapipo altera. The sequence continues at coordinate 29,720,437 of NW_020884872.1, forward strand.
AGGCAGTTCAGACAGGCATAGTTCACTCCTGCAGCACAAGTCCCTGCTAAAAAGTGAAACTCAGCAACTTGCCTGTAAAATAAAAGCAGGCGTAACATGTTTTACTGAAACCCTCCAATACATAATATAATCTGATCTCCCTCAGAAAAAGTATTGATTCCCTGCCCTCCAATAGCTACCACATCTCCTATGCCCCAGCCTGCCCGAGCAGTGCCTTCCTTAAGGATATATATAAATTTTGGCAGTTAAAAAAACCAAAATGAAACTACAAAAAACATCACCTCTCTTGTTCAGATAAATAACTGGTCATCTTCTCAGGGACTTTTTTCCGTTAAAATAAAAGTAATGCTTTCACTATAGGGTCTCAGAGGAAGATGACTCATGAGCAGGAAAGAGCCTGAAATTCTGTGCTCAGGGTATTTACCCCAACAGACATTACAACTTTTTACTATGCTAGTCTGGTAACACGATGAAGTGGCAGTTTGAAGAAACCTTCCCTTAATCACACTTGATTTGAAACCAGACAAAGAGCAATTAGCCCAGCCAAAGGGGGGGGAGGGGGAACACACAGTTACATCCAAAGGAGGAAACCTAGATTGTTTGGAGAGAGATTCAAAATTCAGGAGGATATGGTACAAGGCACCGGATTTGCTCAGAGAAGAGCTGTGGGACAATGAAGTCATGCACATAGGGACAGGCTGCAGCAACCCTGCCAGCTCCAGCTCCACTATCAAGGCAAGGATCCGCTGTTCGGTTTGGAAACATTACCAAGCAGCATGGAAGCAGCAGAAATCCCACACACAGCAAATTGGACCTCTCCAGTAGTCGGATAGAAGCAGCTAAGTGAAAGACCATGTGTTGAGGAGGTCAGCTTCTGCCAGACTACAGGCATCTGAACAAAGCCTGTCATGGCTGTAGGCTCCTCTCCTGCAGTTTCCTGCAAACTGGTCCCTCCAACAGGCACATGGAGAAATCCCAAAGCCCACTCAAAAAGAAAAGCCTCGCAGAAATTGCTGGTTAAATTGGTTAAGCTTGTCTTTGCTGATTTACTAACAAATAATGCACCACTAGGAAAAGCTTTTAGCTGCGCTCTGGCTGGCATGAATTAAAAAGTGAGAGGTCGGGGGTGTAAAATAGGAGAAGGAAAAATAGGGAGGCTAGTATGAATATAGAAAAACATTATACTAATACTACTATCACTAAGAATAGGAAATTCTAAGATTGCCGGTGTGCTTTTTTTTTTAAAAAAAACAAAAACAAAAACAAAAACAAATCTCTTCCCCAAAACAGCTCCATCTGTAGTCTCTGAGCATCTGGGGGTTTCTGCCAAAGTGATCAGCAGCAAAGAGCTAGCATTTGTCTTTGAATCACAGCCATTATGTGCTTCAGTGTTCCCACACCACAGAGAGAAATTGGAGGCACTCACAAGTCTCCCTGGGCTAACGCTGAGCCACTGATCCAAAGCACAAGGGATGATGGCAGTGCATGTGTGCTGCTGCATATAAAGGCAAGGCATGATGGAAAAAACCGGACATGGCTGCTTTTCATGACCTATAAAACTTCACGACTGAAAGTGGGCTTGGCTGAGGGCAGCTCTCCAACTCACTGGCAAACCTCTTCAAAGCAAGACATCCAGCTAGGGTTGTCTTTCACACAATACACCCCTTATTCCCTCACGCCTTTGGTTTGTGAGCAGAGACTTTCCCCCAGGAACCACAGCATGTATAGCCATGCAACAGTCATGACCCAGTTTTGGCCACCTCTCCCCAGTGCCAACATTGAGGTGCTGGCCTGGAGAACAGACCCATGCCCGCCCACACCTGTACATTCCAGTCACTTCACCATCAGGGAAGTGCAGGGCACCGCAAAACCCTTTATGTACCATTATCTGTCCACCAGCCCTACTCACCTCACACCTATAAGGCCAGGTAAGGCCTTGTTTTACCACTTGTCTTGTAAATATGATTCAAAGAGAAGGTTTAAAAGGAAAAAAAAATAATGATGAAAGAAGTTCTCTGAATGGAAGATGCCAAAAAACTGCTGAACCCCAGTAAGCTTCTACTAGTATAACTCAAAGTTTGTCTCTGTTACAATGCTGTGTATCAGGTTTCAGAAAAAACTTCTGGTTCTTGACATTATGTGGAAGGCAAGTAGGTTTCTCCCTCTGAAGCCCTCTAGTGATGGCCAAAAGCAGAGCAGTTACAGAAGTATTCGCTTTGAGTGCTATCAGGAGGAAAAAATGCAGACAAGCACCTGCATAAGAGGTCACTGCTCATCAGCCACACCAGGTCAAGATGGCCATGTTTCAAGGGTTGGACTGAATGATCTTGTAGATCCCTTCCAACCTTGCTGATTCTATGATTCTGTGATATTTTTATATGTCAAAGTGGTAAATCATTGGATGTATCATATGCAACAACGTTAAAATGAGCATTGTTTCCCACAACAACTCTGCTCTAAGACCTTACATATCGTAAGACCACTTTATTGCCAAAAAAATTCCTGATTTAAATCCTATCTAACTAATATATGGAGGAAGAATGGGTGTCATCCAGTGAATTAGCAATGGGAGCACACACAGCAAGGGCAGGCTGGGCTTTCGATTACAAACTTCATTTAAAGCAAACAGATGCCTTTCAGAGGTAGACCTACTTTGGCCACTTGGATTAGCCCACTGAAAGGTTGTTTTCTTTTGCCATTCACTAACCAAAGCACCATTAAACTCAGAGTTAACAAGGTTCTTTGCCTGCAAACATGGGGCATGGTCCAAAATGTGGTTCAGGCAAGCCAGTTTCCCATGGGTCACGAGATTGGAGGTGGCTGGCATCACACATCCTCAGCACAGGCTTTCTGGCTCTGGCACTGGAACTGAGCTTGCCACACAGTGATTCTTTGCTCTGACGTTATCCTGAACACTGGAATTCAGAATCACAATAAATGTTATGGAAATGGTCCAAAGAAGAAAATGAAGTAATTTCTGAGGCAAGCAAGCAGACTAAAAATAGTTGCGACTAAAACTGTTGCACAGTGGAAGGAATCAGAGGGTGAGGGAATCTCTGCAGAAGACCTTTGCACTCCATTCTTTATTCCTAAATCTGTAGGTGTGGAGCACAACAAACAGTTCCTCAGCAGCCACCACAGGTGGCTGAGAAAGATGAAGCCAGGATGTTGGAAAGGTGTTGCAGCAGACTTTCACTCTGGGTTCACACTGCAAAGGGATGGTCGTGGGTTCCTCAGGCACCCTCATGTCTGTAACCTTGCAGAGCTGCTGCTGCAGGCCAGCACCCAGATGCTAACTTTCCCACTCCCTGACCTGCCTGGCCCCTCTCACCCACTACCCTGGCCAGCTTCAGGAGGGCAAAAACAGTAGAAAGTTAATCTGTATTTTAAAAAAAGAGGGGGAAAAGGGAAAAAAAAACCACCAAAAAAACCCCCCAACTTGTTTGTCAGTGGAGCTCTGAAGGATGGGACTAGATAGATGCTGGTACAAAGGGAGCTTGAAAAGGAGGAGAAGAGAGACAGGGCTGACCCTGAAGTACCAGCGACATATCGAATCGTCTTTGTTGTATTGTAAAACCTTATCTCAAGGGAGAAGTAACTAGAAAATTGGGAAAAGCCATAGAAACTATGTCAGGAGAAAGCACTGCTATCGCAACAGGATGCCATCTGAACATTTACAAATAGAAAATGCAACTAATTCCTCCTTTCTTTCCTGCCAGTGGGAGAAATCCTTTCCTGTATCTACAAGTAGTTTGTTTACATTTGTAGGCACAGAGAATGAGTTTGCATTTACATGCTGATCCATCCACTTTTACATGAACAGTGCAAACTCTAACCATTGGTGTTGCAAATCAAGACTAGGCTAGGTACATTTCCCAAACTTTTTAATCAAAACTGGGGAGCAACAGCAATTCTTAAATAGGAACAGGGACTCAAATTGAGTGGAGACTTGTTTGATCATGCAGCCCACTCTGATCTATAAATCAGTGCAACTATCATTTTATAATTGACGCAAGGCTTTACATTTAAAAAAATTGTTGCAAAAGGGTGTAGTAACAGAAGCAAAAAGAAGAATTCAGAATGAAACCCAACAAACTAATTTATAAAAACAGTTTTATCCCACAGGCTCAGAGAGGCAACACCAATAAATGCTACTGAAAAGGTTGCTGAGTAAAATGTGCAAGAGACAAATAAACCCCTCCTTAACAATGCTGCCTTTGCATCACTGTTTCCACAGCAGTGACTCAGGGCTGAGTGTCCGCCTGCAGCCCCGGCCAGAAGGACAGGTTAGCACAGGGGGGGTCAGGCAGCCAGCTGCCAGCCACAGGAATGTTCTCTCTCCCTGCCTACTATGGTCTCTCTGCTCAGCTACATTTCCATTTGGTGAAATATTCCACATAAGAAAATCATTTTCAGGGATCATGGATGCTCTCCTTTCTTGCTCTTGCAGGCAGAGCCCAGGTACTTTGCCAGCCTGGTAACAGTTATCTGAAGGTCCACGGGCTGCTGTATTTCCACTAGGATTTCCACTTAGTTCTTACCAGCTCTAGAATGAAACGCTAAAACTCAGTTCAGGAAGAAGGTGCTACAGTGGAAAATATCCTTGCTGAAGCGAAATATTGCAGAAACACCTCATATACCAAACAACATACAAAAAGCTGAGCTCACTTCTGGAACTGACCACTCCACTAGGCAGAGAGAGAGACACATCATCCTACAGAATGAGATAAAAAAAGAGAGCAGGCTGTTGAACTCTCACCGCATCTTTTGCACCAGTGATGTTCTGGGTTAAAGAAACTACCATTTTACCTGGTGGACGTGAGGCAGAACACAACACCCATGTGTCTGCTACTCATACAGGAACAGCAGTGCTTCTGCTGATAACCTGATCACTTCTCACAGGCACACCTTTCAGAACAAAACATTCAAGAAATAAAGCCTCACATAAAAAAAAAAAAATCAACAGGGACAAAATGATGTTTCCCTCCCAAAAGAGGGAAACGTCAGAACAAAAAGGTGCTTCCGTGGCCAGACTCCCACTGCTCTAAGAAAGATGCTAAGACAGATGGCAAGCACGGGGGAACAAAATAAACTGTGTGCTTATTATGAAGCACCAATATTTACAATTTAATGACAACACTTTTGCACTTCTATTTAGAGTGTTCTCTGCACTTTATTTAGTGTTCTCTGACAGAAAGGCTACTCTATATCTAGAAGTATGTACCCAGGACCCTTGTTGGAAAGGACTTGAGATACTTCTAGGCTCTGGAGACAAACAGCATCTACACTGATTAACTGAACTAGTTTGCACAGCATCTTCAGGGCTCTTTTAACACTAGCTCAGCTGTCTGTTTCCCATTGCATATTTAAGAGATTGGACACAGTGGGAGAAGAACACTTTCCTGTTAGGCACAAGGGCAATGTTTCTCATGGTTAGGAACCAGCTTAGAGTATAATGAATTCCCAGGTGCTTGAGCATTAGCACTTGCTACCATAATTGCCAGATTTAGAAGCTGGGCTTGAAGACTATTTCAGCCAACAACTCCATGCACAATCATTCAAAGTGTGTCTCCCAAAAGGAGCAGTGTCGAAGGACTTAGAGAAAACATTTTTGACTCATTAAATGTTGGAAAGTAACATTGCTGGTTTATGTTTATATATACATATGCATGTTAAGAAAGAAGGGGAGAGAGATCACACAGGGTAATCTCAAATGTACGATACCAGATTTGTGCAACCACAAAGAAAGAACCAGAGGGAGATTTTAAAAATGCTTGAAAGTAGTCTGTATGTGCTACCCTGCAGACATTCCTACAGCTGCAGTACACACTTGAGATGTGAAATATCAGAACTTTTTTCTTAAATAAAAATTAAGTAATCTACTTTCTCCACCTGATTTACTGCAAAACAGTGGTCAGCTGACTGATAATGGAAGGTGGCTAAGGTCTGTCTACCACTTTCAAAACAGAGGCTATAAATTTCAGCCTCCCATTCTCCAAGCAGCCTGACAGTTTTCACATAACTTGCCAGGACCTTGTATCTTCAGAATTTCTCCTCCTCATTAAACTTGGCTGAAGTTGACCATCAGATCCAAAAGTTATTTGGTAAAAGACAGGACATACTCAGTATCACCAAGAAGTCTCATTTCCTTAGGAAGTCAAGATAAAAATATGGAATGTTGTAGCAAAAACAGGAGGAGCCCACTGGCAGGTGTGGTTTATGAAACTACAGTTAAACACCCTCAAGAAAGATTACATTTCAAGCAGATATATCCTCTTTAACATAAACAGAGAATTAATTCCCCTGACTTTGATCCTAATGCCCAAGCCAGATTTTAAAGTGCACCTCTGAAAGACAGTAGTTCACACTGGACCTGAGATCTTTTGCTTGCCTATGCAGGCAGGAGGAATACACCATAGAGCCAAATTCGGTCTGGAAACTTGCTAAAATGAAGGCACAATGCTCTGTCACAATTCTCGTTGGTTTTACTTTGCCCAAACTGGCAAGAGCACACATGCTTTAACACTGTACTGACAAGGTTGCCTTGTTGTCTTTCAGCAGACAACATGTCTGATTCACTGGAGGTAAATTGAGCTGTGCTGTGTGTCTGACAGAAATGATATAAAATGCAGCCCCATACTTTTTGCTATTATCTGCACACAAAACATTTCTGTTTCCCATCAGAATTCGAATCTCCTCAGACAGCTCAGACAAACAGAGCTCAGCACTGTGGAAGGCAGCGGCAAATCACGCAGATCAAGGCCACCTGCACAAACGCTCTCCTCAGCTTAGAAGAAATGGTCCATCACTAGAATTTGCACAGGCTATTGTTGCTCAAATGCATGTCAGTGCAGGTATGACTGGTAGGTAAACTATCACAACTGTGAAAGCATCTGCATGCTACCCACACTGAGCCTTCAACCACTGTTAGTATTAGGATCCAGATTTCCCTGACATATATAGATGCTAGCAATTATTCATATACATATGAAATCACATTGTCATTAGTGACTTTTCTGTCAATGCTAACAGCAGGTCTTCAGATGACTGCAGGTAACCAAGCCTAAGGACTGAAGAAAAACAGGCACAGGATTAGAGCTAAATGCATGAGTATTGGCCTGATAAACACCTGGACTGATAAACAGTACCTAAGGGTGGTAACAGACGTCAGTAAGTTCACCTAAATGACTTATCCTTCTGAGTGTGTCCATGCAGTTGCACCATCAGACCAAAGGAAGAAATTTTTAAAGAAAAAGTCCAGACTTGTCCAAAGAGTTCAAGACTTGTAGAGAAATCTTCTTAATATACAATCCCGCCCTTCTGCCAATGGAAGTCAGCTGTAGCCGTTTCCATTATGCCCCAGTATTAAACATGAGCTCTCACATACTGACAAGCAGCAGCAGGTCTCAGTGCCACAGCTGAGGAGTACATCCCGATCATCATCTGTTGTGCTACAGCAGTGTGTTATCTGGTTCTCTTACAGCCAGGTAGGTAAAATTTTAAAGCTGTTTTCCTATAACTAGGAGATTCTTCTACGCTCCAAACTACAGCAAAGTTCCCTTTAAGTGACCATAAATTCAGGTTGTGTTATCTAAACTACATTACAATTTACAGAGTACTGGAAAAACATTTTCTTCTAGACAGGACAAATACCTTCCACATCAGATGACATAAACATACAGAGGAAGAGAAGGCAGAGACAATACAGCTTTCTTTACACTTTCTCAGTATAGTGTTCCACAATCAACCTTGAGTATGAAGCCATCTCCTAGCCTCAGTGGAAAAGCCACACAAGAGGAATCCTATTAAGCGAGCACCATGAAGCCTTCACAGTCAAAGTTCTTTTGCCTTTGACAGATAATACATGCTGGGGAGGTACCAATGGTGCCCTCAAGGATCTTCATGGCAAAGGGAAAACATCCGTTTCCTCCAGCCTTGAAACAGTCCAGGTTTCAAAACAAGCACGTTAGAATATATAGAGCAGTATACCTGCAAGGACAATAGGCTGTGCATGCAAACAGTCTTCCACTCAGGTGGAAATTTTGTATAAAGAGAAAATATACGTTGAAAAAAGCAGACAGAGAAACAAGCGTGCATGTCTGAACGTTTTACATCCATTTTTTTCTCTCCCCTTTGTCCATTTTTCCCACACACAGTATCAGTGCAAAGTTGCTCTTTGCTAGGACACAGCAATGCAGAGCCTTAGTGCTGGACACCAGCTCTCTCCAGCAGTATAATTTCCCGACCTTCCTGATACAGCCACAGCTTTCTGCCCTGACCTCAAACTGCCTGTGAAGCTCCCTATTCAACCTCCTCTTTGCAACTCCATCAAACTTGACATCATTCCTTTTCCAAATAACCTTCTGTAGCCCAGCAGTCTTGCTAACCACCTAAGTACTCAGATGAGGAGAGTGGAAGTTTGCCCTTTATCCAAGCTGGTGCCAGCACTGCTGCAGAAAATTTCTTGGATCATGTCCAAAAATTGCAGATCTGACTCAAACCAGGTGTTAAGTGTATTTGCCATGCTGGGAGATAAAGTCACTGTTCCTTGTATGACTGTAAGAACAAAAGGCTCTTTAGAGTGAAATGTTGTTCTACTCTGTTATGACTATGAGCTGGCAAGCTAAGCACTGCCCAGCCACCCAAGGACAGGTGTGTTGTGATGTGTCTGGCACCCCCTGCAAGGCCCTTTGCACCGCATCACCCTGAAGACGGACAGGACCACCCCCGGCTGACCCAAACAGGGGTCTCACAGAAAAACAGGTAGCACAGAGCTGCAGGAGAGCCTGGTCCCACACAGATGTCAGCCAGCGCTGCAGTCCCTGACAGCACCCAGGGCTGAACCTCATGGCATCAAGTCAGTGGTAAAGCAGGGGAAAGAACTGTGCCAAGCTGCTGGGCAATGGCATGCAGCAAAGGTAGGTGAGGGATCTCAATTAAGGAGGGAGACTGTCAATTATACAACTGCTCTGCAGCTCAAAAAAGGCTGCCCTACCATCTGCAAGACTATTGTAGCTCTTTTGACCTCGTCCCAAACCAGATGTTATAGCTCAAGGGATCACTCTGTCCAGCTCTGTTTTCCTCTGAACTGAAATAGATAGTTCCCAGCAGCCTTTTTCTTTTTTTTTCTTTTTTTTTTCTTTTTTTTTATTTTTTACCTAATCCCTAGAAGAGGTCAGAGGTTAATCAGCTTCAGGACAGACTGGACAGCAGAGCTATCCACATCGTAAATACCTTTCCTATTTATTCCTTTTCCACAGAATGATTCTTTGTTTTGCCAGGTAACTGTTTAACCCAAGACTACAAAATGTTGTACAGACTAGTAGTAAGCAACCTCACATTTGAGGGACAAGCAAGCAGGGTGCCAGTATTCCCCATGGAACAATCAGGATTTTAAGATCCCTTACCCATTTTCTCAATTTATATTAAGAAGTGACTCATAAGAAGAAGTAACATGGCAAAGGCTTTAAGTAACTCTACTGACTTCAGGTTTGCTTTGGCTGACTTCACAGTAAGTACAGCCATGGACCAATATAAGTACTTTCTTTATCAGGCAGCTGCACTAAGCCAGGTAAAGCAGTGCATTCATATCTCTGCACTAAAAGGATGGCCCATATTCAGCTTCTCCAGACTGGTTTGACCCAGTTCTGTTGCACAGGGCCACAAGGATATGCATTTCCCAATCTTCTAGAGTGAGCCATCAGCTTTTTATTTTTTTTCCCCTCTAAACAGATCAAAATCCATGGATTGTCTTTCAGTCTTCATGGAGAATAAAAGAACACAGATAATAGCTAGGGCAAACTTTTGGTGTTTATTATTTTGTTTTCCCCTCATTTTGTTTGCCAGTTTGTGTGGGAATATACACATATTTTTATCTATCTGTGGTTCTTCTGCAGATTATTTTTGGGATGTCCTATGGACAGCTCATCCACAAGACTGCAGTTTATAACACCATGTAGGCTATAAGATAGAGACTCACAAGAATCAAAGGGACTTGCCTATTGCAACAGAAATAAGCAGTCAGCAGAGTCGGGAAGATGGCAATGAGTAATTCAGGTAACCTTTCCTGTTCTAGGTATGGAGATGTGCCATGTTTCTCTGCAGGCCTGGAGGTTTTGGTCTGAGGTTGTTAATTTTTCTGCAGAGGACGTACAGAAACAGCAAGACAGGCAAGCACTAAAAGCAATCCAGCTTCTTTCACAAATCAGCAGGATACAGTATTCAGTTGTTTACTTAGCATAAGTTTACACAGACTAGACTGGACAAGCCATGAAACACTGGGCACAAGAGCTGAGAAATGCTGCTATTAAAAAAGGCATGCAGAAAACTTTCCCAAGGGATGCCAAGTGTGTGTGTGGGAAGAGGTAGGAGGAAGAAGCAGCAGCATGAGGGGTTATAACAAACAGAGGAGAAGCAATTGTGTTTTTCCCTCAAAATCAGTTACTAAAGCTTTCAAAGAGAAAAGCATTGCTGGAAGTGGAACACAGGAGTGACACTGGAAACAACCATGCAGCTGCAAGGAAAGCTTCAAAAGGAGTTAAGTAGAGTCAAGCTTTAGGGTATAATGTAAGTTAACAGCTTGGGTGCAGGCAGATTTGCCAAGTAAGCTTTGCTAAGGTTTTAAATGTTATTTACTTCACAAGAAAACCGATTCTTTAACTGAATAGTGACTACCAAATTTTAAGAGTCATGGAAATCTTACAATTATGGAAACCTAACAGTCAGTGAGTGGAAGGGGTCAACACAGACTGATCACTGCCTTCTCCAATACAATGTCACAAAAGGAACAGAGACCCTACAATAAAAAGATTAATGACAGACTACAGGAATCTCTCAAATAATGCCTCCCCACAACACATGTGCAGCATGAAAGTCATCCTACATATGTAAGTTTTCTAAAACAATTTTTAAAGTGCCTATACAATGATAGTTCATACTGTTCCCCTTTTACAGTCATTGGGTTCATTCCAACAAGGAATTAGAATAGCTCTCCACTGATGAAGACTGGTGGGGTTTTTGGTTTTATTTGTTCTATACTCTAGTGAAATTTTTTCAACCTACATGCACTGTAGCTTCGCCCTCAGAAAGTGAAAAAAGGACCTACATATGCACCATTCTGTACTAAAACTTACAGATCTTTAGGTCTTACAGATCTCTTAGTGCTTGCTTTAGTGCTGTAGAAGTAAAGATCTGTAAAGATTCATACAGTCTTCTAAGTCTTTTCTTAATTTGTTTAGAAAGGAGGAAAATAGAAGAGGCAGGAAAGTTTTATGCACATCAACACCCCCCCAACATTTAAGGCAGGAGTACTAACTAGTCATAATATATTCAAAGATCAAGCTGATAGCTTCAGCCCACCTCCTCTTTTCTCATGACTGCCACCATCCTTTTCAAAATTAAAATCTAAAGAGAAAACCACAAGAAAAGATGAGAAGGATGAAGAGCATTTCCACAGTGCCATGTACAATACAGAGGTATAATGTTTCTTCCAATATCTCTAGTCAGAGATTATACTACCTCATTTTCTTCACGCCAACAAAAACTTTTAAAGGAAAGCCTTTACTCTGAGTTTGACAACTCACCTGTTTGGGTGTTAAAAACTTTACAGCCCAGAACTCACAAAACTTCACTGATCCTGAGCAATGTGTGAATTGCAGAATCATGGCCTTGAAATCTGAAAATTTGGGGTGTGCCCACAGAGCATGTGAACACATTAGGTTTTCTAATTTGTTAAGCATTTGGCAAAGCAAGCACTGGATCAGAGGTATCCAGAAGAAAGTCTGTGTCTGTTCTCAACTCAGGTTAGTCAAAATAATCAGATATCCCTCACAGTACTGCTTGAATTTAAGCAGAAAGGCATAACACTGTCAATAAAATATGCACATAGGCACAAATCACCTACAGCTTCAAGCAGCCACTCATTGGAAAAATCACATTTTCAGTTTTGTGAAAGTTTCCACTGAAGCTTCTTTCTCCATGGGCATGGACACTGTTAGTATTACCATTAGCAGTTCATCTAACTGTAGTTGTTACAGCAGGCAGAGAAGGTGAATTTGAGGCTGTGGTTTCTTCAGCATTTCTTCTGGGACAGAGCTAAGGGTGGCAGTCACTGTCCTCTCTGTCCCCACATTCTCTCCTCCCATTGTCCCTTTAAGCTGTGGTGAGCTGCATTGGAGATGGAGCTGCATTGTTTGCCAGCAAAAGGAGGTGTTCATGAACCATCCCATGAGGAACTGAAGCCATGTCTTGAGGATATGGTTGTATCTGGCAGAAATGTCAATCTGACCTACTGCCCCTTCTCCCTGATGGCCAGCAGCAGCTCTTTTCTGGTCTCATGCCACCTTCTTCATAGAAATCACACAACAGTTGGTAACATTATGTGCTAATCAGTGATCAATGAACCAATCCAGTTTATAAATAAACCAGAGGAAGGAGAGGAGTGAGGGTATTTTTAAACTGGAACCTCAGCCTGTTCACTGATGCAGGTCACCATCTGGCCCCCAGGCAGTCATGTCGGCACAAGTGTTGGGAAACAGGCAAGGAACCAGCAAGCAAGACTGGACAGGAACATCCTACGGCCACATCTGCCACTGAGAAAATGATCCATGCAACGGTATCACCCATGCCCAGTGTTACAAAGAGGAGCTGATTTAGCATGACTTGGAAGAATTTACACATTTTTAGCCCCTGCAGGCTCATTACTTCGAAGCAAAACACATGAGGCTCCGCTAGTAGGAAAGACAATGATTTTTTAAGCTGCATGGAACTAACATCTCCAAACTCTTCCCTCTGATTGCCCTTCATCCCCTCAAAAAGCATTGCATTTTTGAGAGACCATGCCAATATACAACTTGCTTTTCAAAACCAGATGAAAATTACAGAAAGTTTCAAAACTTAAGCCGTGTCCTGCAACATGAGTTTAGCCATACCACAGGCAGCATTTTTCAAGTGTTTTCCTTTTGCCGTGCAACCTCTCCATTACAACTGTTTGTGATTAATACATGATAATAAAAACAGAAAGAGTGTGCATTAGAGCCAATCTTAATATTATGGAAGAATCCTTTGTCATGCACAGTCCAGCAAGCTGCCCTGTGTAAAACCATTGCACAAATGGAAACGCTGTGCAAAGAACATTCACTGTGTGTGTCAACACACCTTCATTTTTCTCTGGTTTTCTCTGCTTGTTAACTGCAGCAAAAAAAGCACTGCCTCCTCATGAAGGCAGACTTTGACAAACTTCAGCTGAAAATTGATCTTTATCAGGCCATCTTACAAAGCAAGAATATCTAGCTCTTGGCAGACACAACAGCTTAAGGTAGAGAGCAGCAGTCACACTGCCCATCGATCATTACGAGATTCAGAGATAAGACTGAAGTCCTATCAGTTGACCTAACCCTGCCTTGTTTTCTTCCTCGCCTGCCTATTTACCTGTTACACCCTACCACTCATGCAGGACCTTGTGTCCAAGGCCACTTTTACTTGTTGCACCTATATACACACTAAACTACAAAATATTTTGCAGCAGTATACTTCCAGGAGTTTTGCTTAATATAACCAGTCTTGCCAAAGACCCCTTGCTCTGCATAATGCACATGCATTAACAAAATTTTCACCTGAATACCTATGTAGGATTGAGGAGTAAGACACTTAGTTTGAAGAGGCACAATACCTCTACAGAAGAGCACTATCAGTCAAGCATTGCACATGGGAGGTTCTCATTCAATTTTAAATCTGAAGCTCTGTTAATTAGTGTATGTAACTCTATACAACACAACTGGAATCAACAGGGAGAAATCCATGCTTTTCTTGATTTTTTAAGACTTAAACTGATTGCTTTTTGAACAGCATAAACTGCAAGACATCTAAGGATTCAAATATAGGCACATATTTTTTATTTCTTTGGCTGGGTTCATTTCCCTTCTTTCCCATCTAAGTAAATCCCTGTGGGTCAGTTACTACTACTACTACTTTACATTGCTGAATTCTGCTAGCAATCTGCTCATCAATCTTGCATCATTCCTGCAGATGTTTCTGCTTTCAGGCTTCTTGGAACTTTATTGGACCCATTCCTTTGAATAAACATATACCCTTTGTAGGCTGCAAATGTACCAGGGAGAACACTGTCCTCTGTGTCAAGCAGCCTCCTCACCTTCTTTTTCAGTAAAAGCAAGATGATACATTTAAGAGACAAAAAGTAAGAAATATGATTTTTTTCCCCTCTTCTAAGAAATTTCTGAAAATGGAGTGCTGTGTGCAATCATATGCCCTGGCACTGGCCAAAGCAATTTGTGAAGGCCAGAGGCCCCAGCACACAGAAATCTCGTAAAGGGCAGATGGGCAGAGAGCAAACATTCACATGTAAAAATCATGCCCTTCAATAGAAATGTGAGGTAAGCCATTTACCATCTCTCAAATATTAAATTTAACCCATGTTGCTAATAAAGCAGAAGGTTCCTCTACTCACCTCAGTAACGTCCATGACTTTGATGGCCGCCAGCTGACCCGTTTTGACATGTCGACCCTGAATAAGAGAGAGAGAACTGTCAACACCAGCATCTCACCCATCCCTTCCAAGCATACACAGAGCAAAATATTTCGACGAGAGTTCCAGTCACTGGATTTTCCCCAGATGTGCTAGACCCTTCTTATATGTCCTAGGAAAAAACAACAAATACTCTAGATGGCTAAAAAAAAAAAATAAATTATTTTTAAAATGTTCTTATACAAATTTCAGAACCTATTTCTTTTTCTCCACATTAAAATGATTATTATCATGTACAGACAGATGATATTCACAGCTTCCCTTCTGTTTACTTTAGTAAAGTTTATAGTCATTAATGATAGTCTATTAACATGTCAGAATAGATAAACTCCATGCAATGTATATTTTATTTCTATGGACCAGTGCCTGGTACCTGGGTGACATATTACTAGATAAATGCAAGCATGCTTAGGGGTTAGCCCATGCTTAGGGCTTAGGACATTTCTCCTTGTTTTGGTCTTCACTAGTAAAAAAATGTGAGGTTTTTGCAAGTGATGCATCAGACCTGCAAGAGGTCTCTTCATTTGTCTCACAAAAGCTAGAGAAGAACAAGATGTCATCTCTCTTCAGCTACTCCATGATAAGGATAGTTTCTCAGTACAGCTGGAACCGAGTTAATAGATCCCAGCTGCTGCATCAGGGAGCTCCTACCCTTCCTTCCCCTGCCTCCTGTCACATATTTCTCCCAGGAGCACTGAGCTCCTTCTGGCACTCATTGTATCATACGATAAACTGATTGAGATCACTAAAATGGCAGAAAGTTAACACAGTTAAGAAACTGCAGGGTGGGGCAGGGGATTGCAGTCCAGGAAATTAAACTGGTTTGTTCTGCAGTCGGAACAGAGACAGCTGGCAGGACGCAAATCGTAGGGTTGGGAGGCAGGAGGCACGACAGGCCCCTCCAGCACTACAGCCCACTCCAGGTGGGCTGCAATTCACCTCAGCTGACTTCTAATAAAAAACTTTTTCTCTCCTCTATATGTTTACATGAAGTGGGAACACATCAATTAGCTGGTTTGTACTTTTTTTCCTAAACAGGCATTTAGAAATGGTCCCTATATTGGTATTTTCCAGCTCTCCACTTAACACCCAGGAGTTTGCCTCGAGACTTCTAGTCAAACAGCCCGGTCTCCCAATAACTTTCCCAAGCACCATCCCCAAAAGGTCTTTTCTGCATCAGTCAAGCTCTCCAGCAAGAGGAATGCCCACTATATTTCATCACTTTTATCACAAGTAATGATAAAAACACAAAAAAACCATTTCACTAAAGTCACAGTTTCTTTATTCTTCTCCTCACCTATTTCTAAGTTTCCTAGGCAGAAACTCATACGTAGCATCCACTCTAGCTGATGGACATCAACAGTGCATTTTTTCCTGGACTAATTTATTAATCTCGTTACAGATTCTTTCAAGATTGACACCCCAGAATGGAAGCACCCCAAACCACTAGTCTCTTCGGAGAAATCTTGACCCCTTCACATCTTATGGTGGCCTCCATGGAGGTAATGGCCAGGCATTGCTGGTGCATTCAAAAGGATGAAATGCTGTAGAATTGACTGCCTCAGCTTTCTTTCACAACTCTTTTTGTGCTGCGCTCTCCCTTACTAACCAATCCACGTGCTTTCTATAAATACATCACTGTTCTCAGGCTTTTGCTTGCTCTGTAAACTCTCTTTACTGCAGGCATTTCTTTTTACAGCTTGGTCTCAAGCTGGTTTCGATTTTGAAACAAAGTTAGGGTCATAACATGTGTGCAGTAGCCAAGACTGACCTTACCTTGACCTTATTACTTCTTGAACCAAAGCCTTTCAGCAAGCCCAGGAAATTTCCAACTCCAATTTCCCACCCTGGACCTCTGCCTAACGACAGAAGCTTGTGA
The DNA here is from genome assembly GCF_003945725.1 of Corapipo altera. Lineage (NCBI taxonomy): Eukaryota > Metazoa > Chordata > Aves > Passeriformes > Pipridae > Corapipo > Corapipo altera. The sequence continues at coordinate 29,736,858 of NW_020884872.1, forward strand.
TCTTCTCAAAATTTACCATCCCACAAGGAAGGAGGGGAAAATGGTTTACACCAAGGCAGAAAAATTACTACCCTCAGCTCTGACCCTATTTTCCACAGGTCCATCGAAGGAACTTGAAGGTCCAAGGACGATGGGATAGGACGATAGGATGATCAGTTTGAGATACAAAAAGAATATGCGAAAGATAAGAGAGTTACAAGGACATCTCAGAGGAAAAAAAGCTCACAACACTAAAGACTTCTGAAGAAAGAAACTTCTTAAAAAAAACCAGTTCACCGTTCGCTCTGCAGCAAAGTGGAGATGCTAAAATGGTGGCAGAATATACTCAGGCAGAAAATGTGGCACACAGAACAGCAAAGTAGCAAGACATCCATGAGATGCCACATATTTTATGGAATTTTTGCTCTATTTGTCTTTTCAAATCTACAAACTACTGCTGGGCTTGCTATTTCCAGAGAGACACCTGAAATTTCCCAGGGCTTAGCTTCACAGCTTTTCTCAAGTCAATGTTCCTCCCTGTGAGACTGGCCCACTCAGGATGACTAATGTGCATCAGCCCAACCATCCTTCCCCAGCAGCTTCACAGGATCCTGATGGTGCTTCCACAAATGTCCCTACGAAAACCTGGGCCAGCTACAGCAGAGCACAGCAATTGCTCATGTTTCGCTTTGCTTCTTCTGGGATGGGAAAAGCTTCTACATAACGCTCCTAAGGGACTGAAAGCAAGTGAACTGCAGTGTGGGAAGTGTGGGCTGCTCAGTATCCCAGGCCAAATTTAAACCATGGTCACTTCAAAATATTGTTTAAAATTACTCCAAATACCCTTTTCATAATGTATGGAGCACTCATATTCTAAGCATCTACAACATGGGGGGGGGACAGGCCTGCATGACATTAATTTATATAAGAGAAGTAAAAGAATATTTTGAAGACACATTCTTTTCATTGAAAATATTTTCAGAGGAAAGGAGAAAGCAAACATCACAAGCACAGCATATAAGCATGAGCTGAGTTTTTGGCTTTTTGTTTATCTGCTTAACAGTTCTGTTCAAGAACAGACTCGTCAAACTATTAGCATGCTTCTATAATTTTGCTCATAATATGAAATGGCTAAGCATTCCCAGTTTGGAGACCAATATTCAGATTTTCATAGCCAGCTTTTGCTTTGGAAAAATTTTTCTGCATTAAAAAGACTAATAATTAAATTGCAAAGTGATTGAACATGAAGAAAGAACTGCAGAAATCATAGATGGGAGAACTCAATCTCCTGAGATTAAAATTTATTCAAATCCAACTCACAGGAAACTTCATAAATGCTGTAAACATTAAGGCTCCATACAGAGACCATATCTCAGCAACACCACTCCATTGAGAAAACACTTTTCACACAGAACGAGGCCCCTGCTTTAGTGCAGTGTGGACTCGTGGCATCATGGGATCTCCCATCCCCATGGCACGACAGAGGTTCTTGCAGCTTTGTTTCTCCAGGTGCATTGTTGTCAATTACCATCTGGATATCTAAAAAGCTCTGCAAGGCAACCCATGCTAAATGAAAACAGCAGTTTCTTAAAATACCGGTAGATGTCAAATATCAGAGGCTGGGGATTCACAAGATAACTGTCCCATGGCCAGAATGTTAAGTATGGATATGAAATATGCAATGGAGACAGCAGCAACCAAGACGCATCTTGCTAAGCATAAGATGACTGTCTCCAGAGCCAAAGGACTGAGGAAGCTGCAGAGGTTTCACTGCATAGTAGTAGCAACAGATAGAAAAGGCTACATCATGCTGGGAGTGAGTTTGCCTCTTACTAGGTTTCAGCATGGGGGCCACAAGAAAATGTCAGCACTGTAAGCTCATCCCCAGAGAAATTAGTTCACCAATACATTCCCTTCATTTAGACCACGTTAAGATTTTATTGATCAAAATTTCCAAACTACTTGTCATTTCTTATGCATTCTTCCCACCTTTCTTTCCCTCATTTCATGGTTCTATTCATATTAAAGAACTCGGTTATCCTCCAAAGGAAGAAGCATAAGAATATTTCTAAGACTGCTACTTGCACCATTGCATTTTTAAATGGAGTCAACAGAGTTGAGACCATCAGCCCCAAATTTTGTCCTGTGTCTTCTTGTGCAGATGACAGAAAGTTCATTTACATAAGGTTACAGCTTTTCTCATGAACACAGCAACAGCAACACTGCAGCATTTAACTGGATCTTCAACTGAATCCACAACTTAAGCATATCCCATATGTCTGATAGCAATATGCTGTTTATTTCTCATCTCAGCGGGCTTTATGCATGTTGAAAGGCAGAGGGGACAAGGGGAATCCTTGGTAAACTGCCAAGATCTGTAGAACATTATAAATTTCAAGCCTACCCACACTCTCCAAGTCAGTTAATACACCTACTTCTTGCCTCTTTCTTCCTTGGCACACATTATTACTGTAAAATTTTTGTTCTGGAAAGGTTCAAAGGCAAGTGCTGCTATGTGCTGTTTTTCATGGTGCTTTTTTTTTCTTATGCCTTAATGTTATCAAAGAAATATGCAAATGAAATGCAAAAGGAATCCTATCAGCTCATTTACTTCCAACCCCTCTTAATTATCCAAGATGTGTATTTCACAGTAATGCAATTCTCCTACTAACACAGTTTCAGGCCTGTGTAATAATGTGCCTTTGGGAGACTGTTACTGTAAGCTTGGTCCCCAGCTAAATGGCACAGAAGCAGAATATGGGGCAACATTACACATTAAGGAAGGAAAGCAGCATATGTGACTATGACTTGGAAGCTTGGATTATCCTGTACACCATTAAGTCTTTGGAAAACTTCTCTAAGCTCCCAGTATTCTATAATGACAGTTGTAGAAAGAAGAGCAACTGATTTGAAAAAAAAAAATCTATTAATTCAGTTTCAATTGCCACAATGCACAGAGAAGCAGCAGACCAGATTTAGACATGCTATCGAATGAAAACTCACCACAGTACCACCTCTTAGTAGCACTGTTCAATGCCCCCATGCTAAACAACTTTCCAATTTGCTTCTCATTCAGTTGACTCTCAACTCCTACCAGCCTGAGGCAACAGGCCATGAAGCAATATTCTGCTATTAGGTTGCACACAGCAGTGCAATAAACGATAACTTATTATTCCAAGTCATGTTTACCATGAGCTCTTTTTGTCGCTCGCCAACACAGAAAGTTGCAGACCAACCAACTTTGCATTGTAAAAACTTGGACTCTACACGACGCTTCTTTCCAGTCCCCAAAAAGATTAGGTCTACCCTCTGAAAAGCAATGGAAGTAATGCTTGTGGAGGAAACAGAACACATTCTGACAGGCAAAAAGATACAATGGCACAAAGTGAAAGCAACCTCCCCAGTCAAAAACAAATAATTAAGTATAAAGTATTCTTAAGCAAAAAGTCTACCAAAATAATGCTGTTCCTGCCGATACAGTATTCTGTAGGCTCCAGCGATGGAGATAAATTCGTAGAAAAGATACAATGCTTACATGGCATGAAGACTACTTCTAGAATAAAAATGAGCAAACAATCCCAGTACAAAAGCCTGGGAAATCACTGCAGAAACACATGACAAATAATCATCCTGTTAGATGATTTCTAAATCCAAACCAACCGGAGCCATTAAAGACTTGCACTGTTTTAAGTCAAAGACAGGACAGGGCTCTGAGTTTTCCCCCTGTCTAACTCCTGACATCAAATGCCTGGAAAGCAAAACAGAAAACAATATACTCTCTATTCTGCTTTAGCTATCCACAGGCTCACTTGCTGTGAAGACATAATAATGGCGATTTACTCATGCATAGTACTCCATTCTGTGAAATAATGCACAGAAAAATGCACAGTTATTATCAGTCTTGTTCTTCCAGGGACAGAGTGAAAAGATGTTACACCTGCTAGGAAGAAAAAAGATAGTTCTATGCACTGATTTTTCATTTTGATTGCTAGTTTTGTGGTAGCTTTCCCACTCTGAAAGATGCTATATATACATTATCAGAGGCATTTCCTTCTCCCAAACGGCTCACTGCCCAAACAGGAGAAAGGAAAGGAAAAAAGGAAAAAAAAAAAAAAAAAAAGATGGTGGGAAAACTGTGGCAGCAAGCCACAATCTAACTTTCCCAGGATCACAACAGGTCAACGGCAGAGCTCAGCTAGAAGGCATCTCTGCTGACTCCCAGTACCCTGCCCAGCAGTCCTTCTTGCCCCACTGATCAGCAGGAGATTGTTTTGTCTGATGGGAGAGGACAGAAAGAGAATTGCAATTGCAACAGCAGACAGTTCACATTCACCTAGAAAACAACATCAATTTCCCACAAGACCTTAGAAAGATTTGTCTAAGTGAGGCCTGACGATTATGCCTATTACAGTTCACAGCTGCTGAGACATCTGACTGGGAAACAGATTTAAAAAGATAGCAAAAGAAGGGGATGTTGCAGGGGAAAGGGAGGGTAATAGGTCCAGCTGTTCAGTTTAAGCCTATGGCTGGCCCTTCGTCACCCAGTCATACCAATCTCAGCCCATTCAGCCAACTGGGATTCCTCAAGACTACACATTTCCTGGCTCAAATGGCACCAAACACTCCCTTATCAAGTGGAGCCTATAGATTTCCCTCCTTTTTATTCTTCGCAAATATTGAGTAGGAAAGGTTGACAAACTAGGGCCTGCTAGCAATATGGGCAACAAGGCTGCAATGTGTTTTTCCACAAGGCCTCAACTTCAGGCCTTTTTGAAAGATACATCGTGCTGAGTGCTGCCCCTCTGTCAGACACCCCAGTCATCAGCCATGTGCTGGATCAAGCTTTGCTGCTCTGTAGGTGGCCACCCAGAGCTTCCTGCCCCAGATTAGATGCTTCTTCTAAAGGGACACTTGAGCTAACTGGCTTGAGACCCCAGCCTGGAAAATACTATCTTCAAGAGCCGTCTTTGAAGTCACCATCCCATTCTTCCAATCTCCACAATGGTATCCCCAGATTTAGGGACCTTTACTAAAAGCACCATCACCCGTTTTCTCTATAATAGAGTCCACACCCTCAGCCCTCTTCAAAAAGAGAAAGACCTCACTAATCTTTGCATTTTTTTTCTGGTTTTAAACCTGCCTAGGTAATTTAGTTGGCACAGTATTAAAAGATACCAAAAAACCTCCCAAATTAAAACAAAAGAAAATAATTAAACCAGAGTAGAGGCATACCTCCCACATGGACACAGTTGGCTCAGAGAACATTTGGCTTCCTTTAGGAAACATCAACTAAAATCGGCTATGTCTGGCTCTCATTCAAACCACTTCTTCACCCTACCTTAATGGTTTTACCAGTCACTAAATTCACCCCTCCTAATACCGATTTGTCTCTTCGGACGCCTGCAATGATATCTTTCATACAGAACAATTTCTTTCTGGCAACTATAATTAAAGATGAGCCAGATGGAGAACACTAAGAGAAGAATTTAGACCAAAATGATAAATCATCTACTTCTAGATACAAAATTACATGTTCTACAGATACAGAGGCACTTCCATCACCAAACACTTTCTGCTGTATATTGGCCACTGCCTGAAGGAGCAGCAGGCACAGTTTGGTGGCATGGCCAATAACACGGCCTGTCACAGGGGCAATGTTAATCAGGTTGAAGGGGACCACCACAGGTCACCAGAGCAAGCCCTGTACTTGCCACATGCCATCACAACCACGGCTCCCCACATGGGTAGAAGGGGGCTTTGAAACAATGCAGGTGCCTCTGCAGCTGAGAGAGACAGCAGATAAAGGGCAGAGTCTCACCATCACTTCTCCAGAGTGACATCAAAATAAGCCTGTATAAAAAAAAGCCTCAGGCTGCTCCTCTTTTGTTTGACTGGTTTTTAAATGGATTCATATTGACATTTAACTCATCACCCTGGACATTCAAAGCTGAGCTTTCTGACTGAAAGGAGCAATTGACACCCTGTGAACAAGGCCCTCTGCATACCCAGGCAACTCTGCACCTGTTTCACTCTACTCACCACCAAGAAGCTGCTGAGAAACCACCTCAGTGCTGGGCACACCCCTTCTGAAAGAGGAGGCAAGATGCCCTCGACAAATGTATGTATTTAGGCATAGAGTACACAGAAGTGCCACAGTCATACTTTTCTTTGTGGGGGGAAAAAAAATAATCAAAACCTAGTTAGTCCTTGCCCGTCCATGCACCACCACTGTTATAAGCAGCCTGCACTCTCCTGGGGGCATTGTCAGAGGTTGTACAGAAGGAAAACCAAGTTCACACACACCCTACCACCCTTGTTGCATTCAGTCTACTGACAAAAAAGAGCAGCTCTGCGAAATGGGTGACAGCCATCACCAGGCAGCGAAAAGGTCAGTGTCCCTCACTGGGCAGCATCCAGCAGTCACAGACAGCATGTGTCCAGCTATGCTGCTTCAGGGCCTGGCTGCCTGAGGCACCATCCTGAACTGCCCACTATCCTCCTGGAAACCAGCAAGCAGGGTAATAAATAGAAATCAACTTTTTCTTGAATTTAAAGTTAGCTAAATGGAAGGCATAAAACCTCATTGTAAATGCAAAAGACATAGCAGGAGGGGAAGGGAAAAGGAGGAACAATTGGCTTCACTGCCTTTTATTTCCCTTTTTAGTATGTTTTTAGATTTGCTGCTGTGGATACAGCCCACTGAACACGGAGGAGCCCAACACACACAACGTCATGCTCAGCTGTCCCCATCAGGAAAGTCTCACCTTTTGTCTAGGTGCATTAGAAGATACTAACACACTCCATGGGGAAGATCTGCTAGTATTGGACAGATTAATATTAATGAGGGGTAAGAGGAAGGAGAACCTTTTCCATTAATACCATCCCAGTAGAACAACACAGCTGAGCAGAGCAGGGAAGTCAGGCTGTGTAACAAGTTTTATTTCAACGTGGTTAAAATTAAAGATTTCATATTGACAGCCTTTAAAAAATTCCAGAACATTAGCATTAAAGAAGAAAAGTTAGTGAACTCCTACATATACATTTATTTCTTTATTTATATAAAAAAAATAAGTTCCAGTCCAACTGTCAATACTCCTCCAGTGCTAAACCACACAACAAAGATGGGCTGGAACTGTGCGGTTTTGAGCTTTTTGCTTTTCCTACTCAGGGGAGACACTGACTGCCATAAGGAGTTGCACTTCAGTGATCCTTGTGGGTCTCTTGCAACTCAGAATATTCTGTTCTTCTATTCTATTATCTTTCCTTTAGCTATTACAAACATCATCAGTGCGACTTCCAGTTAGTCACATCTTCTCACTACTACGGACTAAGAAGTCATAATTTATCTGGCAGGAACTGCTGAAGTTAAAATACATTTTCTAGAGTACCAGGTATGCTGCAGGAGTACTACAAGAGGAAGCATTCTTAAAAAGAATGGGGACCATGTTTTATACTGTAACTCCATACATAAGAACGAATTCAGAAATATTTTACCAAGTTGCTTGCAAGATGCAAAACACACATTTAGCCTAAAGTTGTATGTATTTTAATTAAATGAGGACTTGTACCAGGAGACTATTTCCAGCATTTTTATCTTCTGATAACCTGCCAAGTACATTTGTGATTCTAAAGGGGAAAAAAAAAAATCCAAACCACCTTGTCCTTGAGAAACTGGCTGGTGGCCAGCGAGTGATTTGTAAACAGCTTTGTGTCCACACAAACTATTTTCAAATACTCAGGCAGTATTTTCAGACCTCAAACTATTTCTGCGTTATTAGCATGGGAGTTTTACTCAAAAAACCAAGCCTGTACTAACAACCCTTTCTGTACCAGACTCAGTAACAACAAAACCCAAATCTCAGAGGTTGCAGAGCCATTTATTTCTTTCTTTATTTATAAAAAGAAAGACCAAAATGAACGCAAATTCCTGTCAGTTGCTACCTGGATAGTATTTAATATGCATTCCCAAAGCATGTGGCAAATATGTTTATTATGTGAAAGAGCCACATGACAGAAAAGCCATTATGCAACACATTCAGCTCACAGGTTAATCCACGGAAAAGAACAGCATTAAGGAAATGGAGCCTGCACATTCTCCAGTAATGACTTTTTATCGAGTACACAAGAACACATCAAGTGCCTCACAAAAACTAGTCAAAACATGTTCATCACTCTTGAATAACATACTACAGGCTTTCATAGATCAAGTTGTGGTAAACAAAAATGGAAGAAACTCCTTGTGAGAACTTGCAAAGCAAGACCACAGCGCTGCTCCCATTGCAGCCAGTCTTTTCCTGCCCTGCCGTGCACTCAGGGTACAAATAAAATGCAGATTAAACAAAAGTTATTTTGGTGCAAAAGGGTTTGTGAGATTTCTTTCCACAAGAAGAGTCAGCAGATCAATACCTGGCTGTAAGCCTGGTGTCCCCCCCAGCAGAATTTTAGGGCTTTTGATCAGTCAGCCTACATGACAGCAGTCCTGCTGGCAATAGACAGATACACCTATCTCAAAGCAGCAAAAGGAAGTTAACAGGGCTCGCTGAAAGGGCTTTGAACTAATTTTGAAGGGGGAAAGGGATAAAACCAGGATTGCTAGAGATAACCCTAGGAGAAGCATGCCAGTGTTTGAGAGACAGTGTGCTACCAAGGTCCTTCAGTTTGCTGTTTCGGTAGAGGTTGAGGATGGAGATTCATGTAGCAGCAAAGACACAGTGGGTTATTGGTGTGTTAGAAACCACAAAAGCATCTGAGAATGGTTACATAGGAATCTGGGCTTCTTCCCCCAGAAAGGTGACAGAATCAATAAACCACCTGAAGTTAATTTACCCCGATACACAAAGCATGGGCAACCAACAGAAGGCATGGTGCAGCAGGAAAACTATTACATAACTGCCATCACAGAAACATGGTGGGATAACACTGTATGTTAGGGAGTGATTTGAGTGTCTAGAGCTTAATGATGGTGATGACAGGGTAGAGTGTTTATGAGTAAGAATCAGAGGGAAGGCCAAGGTAGATGTCCTGGTGGAAATATGTTATAGACCACCCAACCAGGATAGAGAGGCAGATGAAATATTCTATAAGCAGCTGGTAGCAGTTTCATGATCACTAGCCCTTGTTCTCACGAGGGACTTAAACTTACCAGACACCTGCTAGAAATACAACATAGCACAGAGGAAACAGTCCAGGTGGGTCTTAGAGTGTGTGGAAGATTATAACTTCCTGACATAGATAGTCAACTGGGGACAACTAGAGAAGGTGCCCCACTAGAACTGCAGATTGTGAACAGAGAAGGACTGCTGGGTGATGTGATGGTTGGAGGTCTCTTGAGCAAAACAATCACAAAATGATAAGAGTTTTCAATTCTTGGAAAAGGGAGAGGAAAGCAGAACTACCACCTTGGTCTTTTTAGGAGCCTGGTTGACTAAGACCATTAGAAGGTAGTCCAGAGGGAAGCCTGAACATTCTACAAGAAGGAAATCTTAAAGGCACAGGAGCAGTCTGTACCCGTGTGCTGAAAGACAAGGTGGCAGGGAAGAAGACCAGCCTGGCTGAACAGAAAGCTTTGGTTGGAACTCAGGAAAAAAAGCAGAGGTTTTGACCTTCGGAAGAAGGGGCAGGCAACACAGGAATGTGCCCAGGTGGCCAAGAAGGCCAACGGCATCCTAGCTTGTATCAGAAATAGTGTAGCCAGCAGGACCAGGGCAGTGATCATCCTCCTGTACTCAGCACTGGTGAGGCCACACGTTGAATCCTGTGTTCAGTTTTGAGACCCTCACAACAAAACAGACATTGAGGTGCTGGAGCATGTCCAGAGAAGGGCAATGGAGCTGGTTAAAGATAAGGAGCACAAGTCTTATGAGGAACAGCTGAGGGAGCTGGGGTTGTTTAGCCTGGGGAAAAAGGCTCAGGGGAGATCTTAATGTTCTCTACAAACACCTGAAAGGAGGCTGTCGCAAGGTGGTGGTCAGTCCCCTCTCCCAAATAAACAAGTGACAGGACTAGAGTAAATAGACTCAAGTTGTGCCAAGAGAGGTTTAGATTGGGTATTAAGAAACTTTCTTTACAAAAAGGGTGGTCAGGCATTGGAACAGGCAGCCCAAGGAAGTGGTGGAATTACTATCTGTGGAGGTACTCAAAAGACATGTATGTAGAAGTGGCACTTGGGGACTTGCTTTAGTGGTGGACTTGGCAGTGCTGGGTCAACAGTTGGACTTGATCTTAAAGGTCTTTTTCAACCTAAACAATTCTATGATTTTAGTCCCCAGCACACACCCCTTCTGTAGCTGTAGATAGGATATACACTGCAGAACTTTTTGACACTACACGAAAGTATTATGTAGCTCGTGATCCAACACCAGCCATTCCTGTAGAGCACAAGTCACTACTCTGGACCACAGTTGCACTAGATGTAATATAAAAACTACTAGTCAGAAAGGCCAAGCTTTTGGATGTAAATCATTCAGCAAACTGGAACAAATAGGACAACTTATTGTTGCCCCAGACTGCAAAAGAGGAGTGAGAATCAAAATTCAGCTAAGGAGGATGACTCATACATTTTGTAGCTGATCATAGCTGGGGAGCTTATTCCAGCATCACTTTAACCATGAAACCTCTGTAATACTGCACCACTTCCCAGGTGGCAAAGGGAGAGGAAGAAGGAGGTAGTGGGTATCTCAACCCCAAACACTACCCCACATGGGTAACAAGGTTGTCCCTCTGGTGCTGCAAGCATCCTGGCAGCCACACTCACATAAAGGGGAGAGGCAGTGGGGACACAAGTGTCTTGACAGGGTTCCATCTCACTGAGGGCAGATGCACAACATAAAGAAAGCAGAAAATGGGTCAGCCCTGCTGATGACTACAGCAGGCTGACCATATCCTGGCCCACCAGCTCATCTCCCCTAAATACAGATATGGAGATGAGAGCTGCAAACAGTTTGGACTGATGTCCCAGCCCCTGGCAAACAAAAAAAAATACTTCTCCAGCAATCATCCAGCCCTGACTCAGGAGCGCCCTACACACCCAAAGTTTCCATCCTCAGCTGGCTGTTTTCCAAAGAGACAGTCATGAAAGATCCCATGTATCTGCCGATACTCTGGCGTTTCCAAGAGCAGAGGCAGCTGACTGTCAGGGATGCACCCAGATACATCTGGATCACAGCCCAGGTGGAGCCAGCACATGGCCTCCTGCAGCGTGGGGTTTTGCAAAATAACCGGTCACCTCAGCTACTGCAGCTCAGAGGCTGACCAGATGGGGAACAGCCCAGAATCCTCCAGTAAGTTTTTGGTTAGGGATTCACAAGTGAAAACACTATTTAATCACACTGAGGATTTAAACTTAAAAATTTTTAATCCTACAAATGCAGATATATATACACAGTGCTGTAGCCAAATTTAATCCCTAACCGTTACTTTCCACCACTTCCAATCTTACTAAAAGAAATGGAGAAGGGGACTGGAAATAATTTATTTTTTTTTAAGTAGAAGCCTTCCACTTGCTTTAAGGTATTTGCTTGGTCACACTTTCCTAGGATGTACAGAAAGCTACCTACAGAAGAAAGTCTGAGCAACACTGCCTCAAAAGCTACCCACTGTTTACATAAATCACCACCTGAATCTGGAAAATAGTCACGTTAATCACAATCAAGTACTCTGACCAAACACTAAAGCCATGACCTAAATACATTATGTGGTATGGTGGTGCAGAACAGCAGTTTCTAGAATTAAGCAATCTTCCAATTAAGTGTCATGTACTGAAAACGAAATTAAATTATCTGTGATGCTGCCCTACTACTTCTACTCCCTTCTCCCATCAGGGAAAGACAACAAGGTCCTTTCCACCAGTCTGAATGCTGTATCATCAGCAGGACTGGATTTCCAAGATGCGGGGGAGGGGTCTACACACCCCAGATGTGCCTGTCCCAAATTAGGGCCCTCTGAGGACAGCTAAAACAACGTAACTATTTTTTAAAATTGTACTAAAACTGGATTTCCAGAAGTTCCAATGCTTTTAAAGTTTGCCTTATAAATTTACAGCCACTTGTCTAATTATGGAAAGAGTATTACAGTTTATTATAATCACGTGTCTGCACTGAAAACATGAAGATAGAAAGCTGGAATAGATTGCTCAATTATATAGTGCATAGCTATTGCAACTGCTGTCAAAGTAGAATTCATAACAAGTCCAAGGGTTTGTCTTCCAAAACACAAGCACGAGCAATACTTAACACTTAAAGCATTTTCACTGAACCAATGGATCACCAGAAGAAACATATGCAAGGCAAAATTTAACTGAAGTGTTGTCAAATATGGACCATGACTGAAGACACACACATGCACAGATGCATATTTATGCCAAGTGTGGGGCAGCCCCACCAAACACAGCGCTGAACTAAGGGCTGACTATGGCACGATGCTCTAAACCTGAGCTTCAACGACTGATTCACCACCCACATCACCAACTCTGAGTGAGAAGACCCTGATCAAAGTCAGAATCCCATCCCACCCACCAGCCCAGATGAGGGTGCTTCACCACCCAGGGAAACTACCCACATTCAGAAACTACAGGGCACAAAGGGAAGGAAGGTTGGAGGCAACCATCAAAGTGCAGTTCTGGCAGCCCCATCTCTAGCAAAGTTGTTAAATTCTGGCTGGAATGCTGCTGACCTATCACTGCAAGTGAAAAACACAGACAAAGTGACACACATACACTCCAAAACACATTTTCCATCAGCACTCACCTTTGCCTGACCATCTATGGCAGGGAGGCAGGCTCCTACAACCGGTTCTTTCCAAGGGAAAACTGGTGGCTCTCTGACCCTCCCAAAGGCACCACGGGGGCACCCGCTGCAGCTACACACAGCCTGATGGAGGGCAATCAGGTCCTCACAGATACACAGGTGTGTCCCAAAGGAGGGCACTAAGATCCTCACAGATACAAAGGTGTGTCCCAAAGGTCTTATTCTACCTAGATCAGGGCCTGAAAGGCTATTTTAGTCAAAAACAAGTAAAACAAACAGAGTTCTTGTGCTCTCTCCTTGTCTAGCTACAGCACATCTCAGACTGAGATGCCTGGAAACGAAATACACAAAACAAAGCTCAAAGCCACCAATTAATTTCCATCTGAAACATCAAGAAAACCCCCAAAGCTTAATTTGATATTAAGCTGGGCTTGAGTTCAAATAAACACAAGAATTCAATCCTGGAAGCATGTAAGATGCCCATGCAGCAGAAGGAAGGGAAGGAGCTTGTACCTTCCACTAGCAGAAAGCTACAGGGACTTCCTTTTCTGATATTTGCCACAAACTCTGAGTGCAACCAAGAAAGAGGCAAAGCTGAGGACCAGAGGTAGAATCATCTGAGATCCAAAAAAAACCCTTAAAACTAAGGAATGTAACATCCAAGTTTCTGCAGGGAGCACAGAGCACAGGTTCCTCAGTATGCAGCCAAATGGCTGGAGCAGAGAAAATAAGCAGACGCAAGTTACTGGTAAATGTCAGCATTCCATTTCAAAAACACTAGCAAGTGCTTGATTTTACTTTAATGGATTTTGATGACTCTGCTTTTTATTTTCATTTTTATTATCACTTCAGTAGCTTAAAAACCATCTTCTATACACATTTAAAAACTGATAACTCACAGCTTCCATTTAGTCTGCTCATAGTTTAAGAATTTCAGGAGACAGTATTCCAAAGAAAAAGGAAAAAAAATAGAAGAAAACCAACATTTCTCCACTATGTGAATAAGTCTGTAGCTAAAAGAGATCTACCTAATTACAATATTTGCCATTTGCATTTATAGTTAGCATTGAAATCAGTGAGTGAAATTCAATAAAAAGTTGCAAGCAAGAAAAAGCAAACATCTAGTTTACTGCTGCATGAAAGTCTTCAAGAACCATCCTTGACTTCAGTACAAGCAATTGAAAATTAATAGAAAAACCTACTACTGTGAATTTGAACTAGATTACTCCAGCTTTCCAGTCTTCATTTCAGGCAGAAATTCATTTGGTTTACTTTTAAGACTCCTGTGAATGTGTTGCACACTCAGTGATAAGTACACACTTACTGACAAGTTTTAACTCTGTCTCAAGATAGAAATCATTCAATGCATAGGCAAGCCTGTGCCAATATATTCCAAGCAAACAAACTAGAAGATACGTTATATACTTAAATCAAGACTGATTCTTTTAAGGAAATCCACTTAGAAAGGAGATCTTCAGGCTACGTTTCTCTAGGCTGCCCTATGGAAGAGACCTGAGAGAAAGCAGAGAGGACAGATGAGCCCCAGGGAGGAACCAGGGCAGAGGTCTGCATGTCCAGTTTGGCACAGCCACGCTGGGGAATCACACCACTCTACCACTTTGGGAGAGCCCTGGGAAATAGAAGGTAACAACTGCAAACAAACAAAAGCTTGTTAGTTTGGTGGATGGGTCAATGGCAAGAGAGTTGAAGATTATAGCATGTAGGTACAAGTACAGCCTTATCTTTCATCTCTTCCTCCACATCAGATCTTCAGCACTCCCAGCCATGATGACTCCATTTATCTCAGTAAATAGGATCTCAAAAGAAAATACCTAATAAATTCAAGTATTGCTAGGATTTAATTTCCCCCAGCTTGTGAATGATTAGCAAAGCCTTTCTTTCTTCAGTCAAGATTACCTGATACTGGATGGCATGTGACACTCACAGGTAGGCCCAGGCAAGAGTGCCGAGCAATCAAAAATCAACTAGGGGAGGGAAGGGTGGCAACACCCAACGGAGCTTCTTTTCTAACAGTTCTGTTCACTTTAAACATCCAATCTCAGACAAAGAAATCTGTCTTATGGATGTACCATGACAAAAAGAGGTGGCAACCACTCCATAAAGCTGGAAGGAACAGTCAAAGAAAAAGCATGGGGGACACAGGGGTGGAAGAAAAAGGGGGTTGCTTCCAGGACCATTAGTCCTCACAAAGGATCCCTGCCTAGCCACTACTAGGAAGGACAAATCAACACAAGAGGACAGGCCATTACAACAGACAAGCCCAGGAAACAAGCGTGGACACAACAGATTATAAAGACGAGGAAATGCCAGCATTCAGTAATCCCAGCTACCGCCATAACCTGCCAACATGCTCTTCGACAGAGGAGTATCCCTTCAGACCACCAAAGTTCATTCCTAATGGGGAAGAAAACCATTGCATAAACAGTGTTGGTGACTTATTGCCAATAGAAGATGAAGATAATTTCATTCCTCAAATGCTGTTAATGAGTGTTAACAATGCTTCTCTCCACCACAGCTAGACAGAGACACTTCCAGGACTGGACTCTACTTGTCCTTCCCACCACTTCAGCTGTGACTAGAAGGTATTCATGAAAACAAAAGTACTTCAAATTCAGTGGAGTAAAAAAAAAAAAAATGGCCTGATGTTCAAAGCCAGGGAAAAAAGCAAATCTCTGTACTGTTTGTCTGCTGTAACATCTGAAATATGCAAGGTGCTTCTCAAATCTTCAGAAGCGAGATAGTTGAGACCCACTAAGACGTACTAGCAACAAAAACTTTAAAACTTAAATATTTTTGCAAAACTCTTTAGCAGACCATAAACTCTCAACCAAACTACTTCTGAAACCAACAGCTGTGCCAGAGGACCTCTACACATACAAATTATTTGTTAATAAACTTCTATACACATTTAGATGTTAGCATTGCTATCATTTTTCATACAGTTCATGCATGAAGTGGCAGTCTGACCCAAACAGTATCTGCATTTCTAGCCTTATGTCCACTTTCCTAAATCTCAGTTTGCAGATGTTTCTTTCTACTCTTTTCAAGCCTCATCCTGCAAAGTCTCCTAATTCTGTTTAAAAATTAAGCAATGGTTTCTTTTACAACTTCTCACTTCCTCAGACAAAACATCCAGTAGATAAAGAGCACATATTTGCATCTTCAATTTACTCTGAAAGAGAAAAACATGCCAACCTTTTTTTTTTCTTTTCCTGTTAAACCCAGCAGTTAGCTCTAACACACTGCTTATAAGAGAACACAGAAGCATCAGAAAGGTCCTCCCATGAACAGTGGGTTTGGGGTTGGAAGACAACATGGAGATGAGAACATTGCCAGGATCCAAGGCACACTGAAGGAGATGCACAAACACACACACAAATCTGGGGTGTTTGTCACCATGAGACTGCGTGAGATAGGAGACTGCATGTCAAGAAGAGAGGTCTGGAAGGAGATGACACATTTCCACTTCAGCTGTAGATTTCCTGTGCAGTTTTGAACATGAAACTAATTATTTTTCTGGTTTTTTTTTTTTTTTTTTTAATTCATAAAAATACTAGCTTTATAGTTGTGTTGTCAGGCGTAATTCATTAATGTTTATTTTTAAAAGTGCTTTGATGTTCCTGGGTAAAAGCCACTACAGATAGATCACATATTAAAGAATAGCTAAATATTACCAGGACTGGTGCCCTACACAAGTATTTGCAGTTCTTCTGTACTGAGCAGCCATTTGAGACCAGCAGAAGTATCAGGCACATTCAGTGTCACGGCAGATCTGGAGGATAGCAGACCACACCACACCACAAAAGCCAAGATCACGGGTGCTGAGGGAAAACCGAGGATATGGAGTCAGACTTCCTCTTCCTCCAGCAAGAGGCTGAGACTGGACTGCCAGCATCCTATGGTTCAATTTGTGCGGTCTAAATACTGGTGATTGATGCCCTGTGGGACATCACAGGGCAGGCAGAAAACAGCATGAGATCTATTAGAGATATATGTCCTTTCAGAGTAGATGCTGGGGGCTAGGCAGAACAAGGTGTTCCAGCATACCTTTCCTTGGTGGAGAGAAGCAGAGGGAAGAGAGTGTGGAACTGAAGAGTGTAGGTCCCATCCCACTGTCCCTGAGGTACAATGTCACCATCAGCAATCCCTCTGGTCCAGCAGTTCCAAGGCAGTGTCCCAACCGGGTACACCCTGGTTTTGAAGGCAGCAGGGCTGCAGTGGCCCCTGAAAGTGGGAGGAATCCCTTTGACTTTGAGGAATTGCCTTGACATGGCTGGAACAAAGGACCCATGAGCAGCTTAACAGCAGGCATAGCTTCTCAGCCTCCATAAAAAGGCATGCTGCAAACAACACCGCAATTTGGCAGACAGGATGAAAAGGAGTGCCTATTCAAAAAGGCTACTCTTTACTACCACTTCACGTGAGATAAGATCCCTCCACCTTTTTTAATTTTTCACTCTTAAACCCATACATTAAAAAAAAAATTCCCCTATTCCTGAAGAGGTGGTGTGATTTTTCTAGGAGTGTATGCATTATAACTTTCAGCTTCTGAGCATTAATGTTTTCCGTGTTAAATTTGGAAAGGAAGAAAGGGGTTCATGAAGGATTATTCTTAATTCTTTCACTCCTCTTCAGTACAGTAAAAGGGAATGAGCAAGTTAAGATAGTCTTTAGAAAAAAGAGCTTTTTAAGTAAAGAAAGATCTTGTTGAACAAATATTAACAGAATCATTTGGGTGTCTTCAAGACACTGTGAATACAAGATTTGCTGATGTAGAGGAAATGCAGATCTTTATCTACAAGTCTGAAAGAAAAGTAAAATGAAATAAATTTCTGAATTCCCTCTCTGTAGAGACATTTTGTCCTTCAGGACACAAAATTCTACTCCTTCAGCACTGTCGCTTCTGCACCTTGCCTGGCTCAGAGCTGGAGCTGCTGGTGTACTTTCAGATCTAAGGTGTTCTTGTTTCCAAAATTAAAAGTCACTAGATCCTCTGAAGGCTCTGTGTTTCAGGGGTGGTGAGAAAAACTGCCTTTAATGCAGGCCAACTCCTCCCACACTTCGCAACTGATGGCTCACTCTATGCCAAATTATTTTAAAATTCTGCAAATCCAAGGAAGAAGTTTCCAGAAACAAGGAGCAGCCTGGGGCCGTGCAGCACTCTCCACCCACAGGGACCCTCTTCTGTACCCCACAACCTACCCTACCCAGCATTTGCTGCAGGTTTAAATCCTCCTCTTAAATGACAATTTTTGCAGAGCAAGGTGGGACCCCAAGAAACTGCTCCAAAGTAAAAGATCCTTAAATCCTGGGATCGTGATTAATTCAATGTTGTGATGGAGGACCACTAAGCACTTGGTGTAGCCCACCACTCCCGTGACCCCCCAACAGGCACACTGTCTCATCCTCCATCCTCGCTCAGCTGCAAGAGTTACAGCTATTTAAAGAAACTGCACCACGCATCCAGCGTGAAGGACTTGTCACACTCCTCCCCACCTCTTCTAGGAGCGGCAGACATCGTTAATTAGGTCCTAAGATCACCCTCTGCCTGGTGCTTTTGTGTGTCTCAGATTCATTACAATACTGCTAAGGTACGTTAGCATGCCAGTTTACAAGATTACATATAATGAGCACTGTTTAGAGGGAAGCGCATCAGGAATTTAACAGAACAGTAAAAAATAAGATCAACAGTCCAATTATCTTCTCCCTACGCCATGTTCCAAATAAAGCTCTCTTCGAGGCCCACACTATAGCACAGTAGGGAGTAGCACAGTAGGCTAAAACTGTGTTATTCTTCTCTTTGTTGGGAAAGGAGGACTAACAATTTGGACTGGAAGGCATTTAACTATCTAGTTGATTAGTCATTCAACACAATGACAAGAGGTCATCATAGCATCACCCAGCACAAATGCATACCTGACCTCATATTACGCGAAAATGTGAAGTCCAAATACAGTTCCTCCCTGTGCCCCTTCTCCTATCTCTTTCCAATGCTGGATTTGACACCAACAATCTGCTTTATCCCACTTATCTTAAACTATCAGGTTTCCTGCATTTTAAAACACAAAGTTTATAGCAAGAACTTGTAGAGTGAGGAGAAGTAACATGTGCAGTATTTATAATTACCTGTTTTATACTCCCAAGGTTATCTGTTTTATATTACTATGCCCAAACACCAACAGTTAAAGCAAAGAAAGGGGAAACTCATGGCAAAAATAAAGCTACTACAGGGGAAAGAAAAAAAGATAGAGAGCCTTCTTTACTGAGTAGAACAACCAATTACCTTCAGGTTTACTCAGTTCACTCCTTCCTAGGTCAGTCAAGGATCAAAGAGGAACCTAAACCTTAGAAAAATGCTAGAAAAAGGAGCAAAGGTTGAGTGAGAGTCTGCCGTGGGTCTATGGGTAAAACAAACAGACTCCCACACGTGCAGCTATGGCTACAGCAAGCTGTAAATTAAATTAATCCATCTAAGCAGAGGAACAGATGGGGGGAACTTCACAGCAGGTATCTATAGCATGAGTAAATACACCTTCGCACACAGGCGTTTTGCAGGTTATTTTTCAAATATTAGTCATCCATAGGAACAAATGAACGAGGATGGGTTTGCCAGGTAGTTTTTCAGCATCACTGAAAATACACAGAACGTCACCAGCTCCCAGCGGAAAACAGTTGAAGAAACTCCACAGGGACCTTGTCAGCCAGGAAGGGGGAAGAAGGAAGCTTGCAGCTCACACAACTTCCCCACCAGCCACGTTTTGAAAATCTGACCTGGCATGAAGCACAGGAAGCCAAAGAAGCCTGTCCCTGTGGAGTTGAACTCCAGGCAGATTAGAGGAGCTCGGGGCATCCCCAGAGCTCAGACAGGCATAAATTGAGGTGCAGCAAATGGGAACTCAATGGGAACTCTTCAATTAGGAGCACAAGGGAACCAGAGAGCTACCTCTGCAAAGGAAGTGGGAAGATAAGGCTGCAGCCTCTTCACCCACTATCGATGTGGTCTGGGCACTGGGGGAAGCCCACACCAACCACTAATTAAAGTTGGAACAACAGCCTGCTGGGACTGAATGGCTTTACACAGACTCGGCGTGAGAGTGCGTCTCAGCGACAATTTATTTCTTATTTACACTGCAGTACCACTCAGTGGCCTCAAATCACGACCAAGTGGCACTGTGTCACACACCGTTAAACCAGCCACACTTAGTCCAACGAGCTTACGACCTGGCTTCCTTGCTTCAGGAAAGCATGTGCACCCAAGCTATCCCAGACAGCAAATACTCCAGGAGTTTAATCCTGCCCCAACTAGGGCACAAACTTTTCCACGTGGAAAAGGCCTGCCCTGAACAAATGCTGCTGCAAATTCAGCTCTTTCCTCTGGCTGCCTCATGCCCAACACTCAGGCCCTGCAAGTTCCCAGTCACTTGGTAAGCTTGGAAGGGAAAACCCTAAGAATCTTAGGATTAGTAAAATACTCTCTAAAGTGATCAAAATGCAGCTGTGGTATTCAAAAAAGGCCATGCAAATAAGAAAAGTATTAAAATTCACAAAATCAAAACATATACTCCAAAAAAATATACCAAACAAAAAAAAAATCCCTTCTTAGACAGAAATTTATATTGATCAACTCAACTTGCATATAGCTTGAAGCTTGCTAAGCTTGTTCCTCTTGTTTCAGAGCTCAGAGGAGGTTTTCCATGCCCAAGCTTTGACCATGTTTATCAAGCATGCTGTGTCCCCCTATAAATGTGATTTTGTTAGAATTGCCACAGTTCTAAGCTATAGGGCCTGGGACACTATTTACAGTCTCCATTTTAAGAATATATTACGAGGTTCTGATGGAGGCAGTTTCTCAGGGCACTCTTCCACTGAAGGACTGCTCTATGCATACTGGAATATTTCCACATCTCGAGAGCTATCAAGCTCTCTCTAATGTCAATTTCTCCTCTAGTTTAAAATGTTTGCTATAGACCACTGTAAAACAAAGGATAGAATTCAATCAGATGAGGGGAACTAATTCCTCCTATCACCCTCCTGATTTCCAAGGCCGAAACAAAACCACAGAGCACAAACATTCAAAGCAAGCTCCAGGGAGAATCAGCCAGATGTAAACTGTCAGCCAAAACAGGGAAGAAGAAAAAAACAGTTAGTTTGAGGGTCTCCAATCTGAGGCTCATAATGGAACTGTTTTACAACTTGAATTACAACTTATACTAGAACCCAAATTAATAGTATTTTCTTAGCATTTGTATATATGCCTAAATCAAATCAACAATTAAGCTTTAGGCTTATAGGATTTACTTTGTTATAGTATTCTACTTGGCAGGGTATTTTACAGCAGCAAGTTTACACAGCAGTTCGTCCATAACCATGATTTACTTCACTTTCATTAGCTTAAAGACTAAAATCAGAAGACATTTAATTCTTCTAATTTAATATTTATAAATTAAGAAAGTAGGTTCATGAGTACTGGGTTGCTAAAAGCCACTACCATGCCAAAAAGTTCATGGTAAGAAAAAGGTACTGCTGCCAAGGACATCACTTTCAGCATGGCTTCACAATTAACTACCACTGTGCTGTGTGACTGGAACTGTGATGAACCCTGTCAGAAGAAGAAAAATATCTACCTTTCCCTAGACATGTCTCAAGAGGGTATTCAATGAGGTGCCAAGGAAGTGATAAGTAATTTGAAAAGGCTAAGGCAGACTCCTCCTCCCATGACTTTTGCTGCTGTTACCAAAGCTATGGACTTCAAAGATGGATGGATGGATGGATGGCTGTCCAACTGATCTTGTAACACAGTAAGGAGGAAGAAAATCATGTTAACAAGAGCAAGCAGATTAGATCACAGGCTGCTGATAAAAATCAGGAGCTTACAAGCAAAGTGTAGCTCCTCCAGATTTTGTCCCTTTCCTGGAGAACAGAAATTAGCACCTGACCTCTTCACTGTGTTCATGCAATGACAGTGCCTTGTGCTAGCTCTCAATCAGGAAAAAAAAAAAGTAAATAAAATAAAATGTTATCTCAGCTGCAGACAATTTTATTACTACTCTACTCCCCACATTTTTACTAAAAATATTGTCATTTAAAGAAATCCATTTATTCCATCCTCAGCTATGAAAACGAATTCTGCTTTTTTGAGGACAACATAACGGTAACTTAAGCCTTTTCAAAACATGCCTCTCTGAAAGCATGCTCTCTTCACATCAGTCAGATGAATGAAGGACTATTTCTCCTAGCTTGACTCCATTCTTTCAGCTAAAGTTGGTGAAACAGAAAGGCTGTCACTGTTTATGGGAAGAGTAAATCACCTTTTTTAAATATCTACAGAAACTAAACAGTCTAGTTTGCTGGGATTTACTTTTCTTAATGTACAGGATCATTTGTAAAAAGTCATGGGTGATTTGATCACTTTCAGTAATTATCAAAAGCATATTTGATAAGGAAGTATTGATCCCCGAAAGAGGAAAGCAAGAGTGGTGAAAATGTTCTTTCAAAGGTTTACCATCTTGCCCACCAAAAAAAAAAAAAAAGTGGGTGTTTGAAAGAAGGTTGTTTTGTTTTCATCTTCAGCCAAGCTGCATGAAGTTAGTTCCTGTCCTTGTTTGGAGGTAAATGAGGCAAAGCAGGGAAGCCACTACATGAGCAAGAGGGAACAGGCAAAAAATAGGCAAAAACCAAGGGTAAGAAAGCATCTGAGAATGTAAGCAGAAAGCAGGGTGTGGAACCAGTGGGAATGGGAAGCCCACGTATGTGCACCAACACCTCATGAGTCCCTCGCTGTCAAATTAAGCCCACCTATCAGACCATACTGCTGCAAGTCACAGCTTGGACCCACGTTTCACCTCACTGCCAGTGCACCAGAGGTTTCACACCTCACTCAGACAAGACTTGAGCAGATGTCTGTGGGCGTGACTCTGAGATTCAGCTAAAAACCCATCTAAGGGTGAGCTACTGCCACCAGTAGCAGGCGCCTGGCAGCTCCCCTTCCCGCACCTCCAGCCCCCTGCCTCAGGCATAGCAGCAGCAGCAGCCACCACCGGTTCTGAGACAGACTAGCAGAAAACTCCAATTGCTTCTTTGTCAAGAGAAGCATGAAGAAAATGCACATCCACAGCTCAGACCAGCACTGCTGGGAGGCCGAGCACCTGCAGTCAGCAACAAGTGCTCAGGGTCAAGGCTTCCTGAAAAGCTGGAGCAGAGGGAGTGAAGGACACAGCATTCCTACCAAAACCAGTGCCTCTCCTGAGGATAACACAAACTCCTGATGGTTTTCACTTATCAGCTGGAAATCAGGGGGCATGCTACAAACTACAGAGTTCTCCTTATCGATGATGGTTATCTCCAGAAATAGGCTGTCTGAGGATGCAGTACTATGAGATCACAGGCTACACAAAATATCCACGGGTAGCAGCCCAACAGACCAAACACTCCAGTCTTGGGGCACAGGACTGGATGATATCCTGAGACTCTTTTATATGAATGGAGTATATATCTGTACATGCATACATCTGTACATGCATATACACAAGCATGTACACATAAATTAGTGATTTTGGGGCAAGGAAAGATGGCATATGTGATTTCCTTAATAAGGTTTGCAGCTGACTCATCTTGCCAGGGAGGAAAACAGAAAAAAGTCCAAACCCCCTTCAAATGACCTACACTACAAAAAAGTCCCAGCAACACAAGACGTGCCATGCATCCCATACCCAAGGACTGTAGTCAACACCTTTGGTTCTCTTACATAAGTCCCCTGTTCAGTAAGAAAACAACAGGCTTCCTTCCCCCTCAAGCCAGAGGAAATCTTCCTAAGGTTAATCTGTTGGTTGTTAAGTAACTTAGGCCAGACACCGAAAGGAGACGTGATCACATGCAGGAGATTAGCACACTGCAGACCCATAACACAACAGCCCAGGCAAAGGCACTGAGGGGAATGTGTGTGCAAACCTCTGCCTGCACCGCTACTCGGGAGAGAAGTGGAGGTGAAGGGAGCAATGAATCCTGTTTTGTTTCCTGTCTCCATCGGAAAACATGTCCGTGTGGCCGTTCCTTCTCTCCCTCCCCTTGGCTTGGGCAGGGCCAGGGTGGGTAGGGGATCTGATCTACAAACTTTCCTGAGGAAATGCCACCGAGATGGTATCATCAGATCCTTTGCAAATAGAGAATAGATAAGACCAAGCTCTGGGAGATAATTACCCATTTGTGCTACAAATATATTTTCCTTTACAACAGCCAGACTTTTACTCTTAAATGGGCTTGGCAATTTTTTTCCCTCAGGAAGGTTAACCTGCTATTATAAAAAACACTTATGCAAAGTGCCTACTGAAAGCACAGGATGACACAGATGAATAGAGGTTATTGCTGCCCCAGCTAACATCCAACGCTGTGAATCATGATAGGCTCTGCAATGCCAAAGCCCCTCTGCTCCTTCCTCCCGCCTCTTCTCCATCAACTAACTCCCTGTCTCACCTCTAAAGCCTCTTCCTCCCGGAAAGGAGGAAGGGTAGCTGTTGATGGCACAGAAGCCCGTCAGGCTGGAGCAGAGCAGGGCTCAGACGTGGCTGTGGCCACCCCAGGTTGTAAGACAGGTCAGCCCAGTCCAGCATCCCTGACTGCTGCAGCTCTCCCTTATTTCGAAGCATGTTTTTTCAGACAGCCTTGACACCAGTTGGCTCCCACCATAACGCTGGCAGAAGCATGCTGTAATTTTGTTCAGCCATAAGAATTTTAAACCATGCTTAAAGCACGCTTGCTAACCACACTTAAAAGACCTACCAAAGTGCAGCCAAAAAATGACTGAAGCCCTTCAGCCAGCCAAAGGGCACCCTGGATAAATAAGTAAATAAACAGCATGAGGCCAGAGACAATGAGAGCCTATTTGAAGTATTTCAAAACCAAATAAGAGCATAAGAAGCTTCAATGGGATTTGTAAGTCAGTGCACGGGAGTACCACGTTTATAAGAGGGAAAATTCAAGCACTGATCCACTTCTTAAGGCTAGCACAGGGACTTCTCACAGGAAGATTAGTGGGGAAAAGAAGGCAAAAAATTATTAATAATAAGACCTGACATTTGTTCACATCAGGAAAAGTCTCGTATTTTCAAGAGCACTGACTGGGAGAGCAGTGGGAAATGTGTTGACACTACAGTACCATCAGCAACCTCGCTGGGGGTGATGTCAGAGCATCGCAGGACACCAGGGCCTAGGGATTACCCAGGGACAAATCATATGTCTGCCTTGAGCTACCCATCTTTCTGGGTTTCTGCTGCCCTTCAGGGTACCCCAAAATCTCTACCAGCTTCATTTCCTAAAGGCCCAGATCAAAAGGCCTTCCCCATGGCAGAAAGGGTAAAGCCCACAAGGATGACCCATGTTCCCTGCAAGAGCACAGCATAAAGGGCAGGAATCCACAGAACGAGCTGCTGCCCTCCCTCAAGCACCCCCCAAAACCTCACTGCCTCTGAAATGGTATCACATGGCATTCTGTCAGCATCAGCACTTCGAAAGACTAAATAGTAACACTCAATGTTACTTCAAAGGTTAAGAAAAAAAAAAAAAGATATAAAGCAGTCAGGGATTTTCAGAAGACAGATACTGTGCACACTCGAAAAGACAAGTTTCTTTGAGCCCTCCTAAAAACTGAAGGTATGTGAATAGTCACACTTCTCACGTCAGAGTTTGAGCAGCAGGCCCCACACTCTCTGGGAATTAAATGTGTAACTACATGAGAGGTTCAAAGATTTCTTGTCCAAGCCGTGTACACACACACAAAAAAAAATCCTCTTCCTTCAACTTGCCCCTTCTACCCCCCCCCCTCCAAACCCAGGTATTTTATCTGGGCACAAATATGCTCTAACAACCCGACAGCAGCAGTGAAAAGAACACGTATAATTCAATTTACCCATAATGAAACCAAGATTTCCCTAATGCCAGTTTCAGGCAGCTGGAGGAGAAGACACAGCTTGCTCCTAACCCCTCAGGGTTCAGCCCCGACCACAGCCACCTCTCCAGGCTTCCTCTGGATGCAGGCAAAATACCCGAAAGCCACTGAGCTCCTCAGTGCTGGGTGATGAGGGCAGTAGATGGAAGGGTGGGGGAAGAAAGCACCACCAGGAGCTATTTCAAGCCTCCCACACAGAGTCAGGGACCAAAGAGTGGCACTTTCAGTAACAACTACAGGTCAACAAGGGACAAAAGTGTGTAATATTGCATTTGTAAGAACTGGTAATGTCAACGCTAATGATTACATAGAGGACTTTCTCTTCTGATGGCACTCTCCTAAAATATCCAGGGTCAGTAGCTAGTTTTCTTCCCCAAGACACAAACCTTCCTAGAAGAACCGAAAAACTTTGAAAACATAAGTTGCAAGAAGTTCTGACTAAACTTTACTATAAAACTGTGAAAGAGGCCTGTTTTCTTCAAAACTCATGGCAGGTCTAATCTGTTGTGAGCAACTGCAGAGTGGTGCGAGCTCAGGACCTCCCTGAAGCCCAGCTACCCAGAGAAAATGGATGTGCTAAGCAAATAACAACAACAGTCCATGAGGGAGCACAGCCATAAGTCTAACTCCTACCTGAAATAGTGCTGCCTTTCAAAGGCCTGGAAAACCTGTAGGCCAGGGGTAGGAGTGGTTGGATACTGTGTGTGAATTAAAAACACTAACTAGGAGCTTTACATAGTATCTAGTTAAGTATGCAACACAGTAAAAGCTAAGCACTGATGTCTACTCATTTTTCTCTCAAAACAAAGCAAAGACATGTCCTAAACTCCTAAAAAAAGGATTTAAAACAAATACCCATGCATAATATAAAGCATGTATTTTCACAGTTTTTTGAAGCCGCTGTAAGCTCTGCAGATCACTGAGACCAGTGATGTCTAGAATTCACACTCCCTTCACACACATATTGCCCCTGGGCTCCAAAAGAGTTCAAAAGCTTCAGGTAACTCTGTGTCATCCCCACCCCCCTATTCCCCCATCTCTTTCCTGTTGCCTCCACAAAACAAAGCAAAATAAGACATGCACCAAACAACTGTTAAGTTTTATTTTACCCCCTCTTCCTTTCATCAGAAATAGGGAAGGTAGGTCAAAAATGTGCAGCGGTCCAGTTCTCTCCATAAAAATTAATTATGGAGCTCAGGGAATTAATACCTGTTGCACTTCTGAAATGGCCATGCAACTTTAAATCCCTTAACACAATTCGGGTAAGTTTAAAATGTTAAAGTGAGTTCAGACTTGAACAGGTCTAGCCATCTAGCCAATGTTTCATACATTTGGCAACTGAGGCTTAAAACTGAGTCTGAGAAACAGAAGCAGGAAATGGTGAAAATTGAGGGGTAGCAGTCCAGCCTCAGACCCCAAGAGTGGTTTCTCCCCCCTTCCCTGCAGCTGGCACAAGGTGGTTCGAAAAATGGCCAATAAAATGAGAAGCCAGCTGAGAGGATTTGTAACACGAAACCACCAGGCACAATACTGAAAAATTTCCTGTCTGCTGAGAGGAGGAACACAAGAAACACCAAAAAACAAAACCACCCAACCCATTAGGTCATTAAAGACCTAATGGAGAGGTCGTTAAAGACAGATGGCTCATGTAGAGAGTTGGTAGAAGCATGTTCCTCTGAAACCCACAGATACCAGCAGCGACCACCCATGTATCTGCTGGCAGAGGTAGATCTCCATGGGCAGAAAGAGGGACTGTGACCAGGACTAGACCTTGCTGGGACAGAACACCAAGCTGCCACCACCCTTTGCCGACAGCTCATCCATGGCTGCTGCGAGAGCAAGCGTGTCTGGACCTGGGGAGATGGAGGAGAAGGAGAAAAACGGTGTGGCCACAAATGACTTTTGCATTTAGGTTTCCTGGATGGGTATCAGCAATCTGTCACAAAAGGAAAGAAAAGCTCTAACCAAACCATCAGTTACATTCATTAAAATCCTAAAGGGTCTGGAGAACAGCCCTTTCTGCAGCATTAAGTCACTGGCAACTTCATCTTAACTGGGATGGAGATTTCCCTCTCCACTACCCCCACTCATCTTGAATTGAACTTCAGAAGAGAAAACTAGATCGTGCTCAACAAAAAAATCAGCCAAAGGCCTGCAGCAGGGTGGGAGGGTGGAGATGGTGGGGGGAGGGGGGGGGGGAAGGGAGGCCTGTGAAGATAAGTCAATCCTTTGCTTTGCACATGTCTTGTCCCTATTTATCCCCTCGCTGCCATCACCATCACGTGAGCCCAGCAGCGGAGGGAACAAAGGGCCTTTGCTTAACCATCCACAAGGAGCCCTTTAAGCACTTCAGCAGAGCCTAAGATATCCTTCCAATTAGCCTTTAAACAGTGACAGTAAAATAAATAAAGAAAACGCTTTTCTGACACGTTACCCCTCCACCATGTCACAGAAAGTGACACGGCTGGGGCATATATGTCCCCCACCTACAGGGAGAGAAAATTCCTAAATTTAGGCATGTTCTCTGTCCCACTTGCATCCATCAAGAGATCAAGCTCTTCATTAATGGTATTCATCTAACTTGCTAATTTAAGGAATGAAATCACTCCTGCATGGTATCTTGAAGAGGACAGTTATTTTAGATTCCCATTTCAGAAAAAGCAGTAAAAAAAATCAACTTATCCTCCTTATTCCAATGCTAACCAGAAACACTGTTGTAAAAAGCAAATGCAACTTCAACCCAGAGTTCAAACCTGACAGGGACAGGATAGTTTCCACCCTAGGATCAATACAATGCCTGAATTCTTCTGGTTCAGAACACAGCACCCTGACTGTGCACGTGTGCACGTCTGTCCGTGTGTCCGTGCATCCATGTGTGCTAGCAAGCCCTGCAGCACCACAGGAGGGTCTGCAGAGGAGCAGACTGATTCTGAGGACTCAATCCTGCAAGATGCTCAAGCAACCCCCACCTCACTTGAGTCAAGTCACCTGATTTCAGAACCTCAAAATGTGCAGAATCAAGCTCTACAGTAGAAAATCGGCTCCTCTGCTTAAACCACAGCAATCCTCGCCTGCCAGTTCTTTTTAATCGCTAGACTGACAGCCATGTGGTAAAGTCAACAGCGCCAAGTACTTGTCATTTCATCGGTGCTGCCAATTCCCATCTTGCTGAGACAATGACACATCAAAAATAGCTTTCATCTGTTTATATATTGCATGCTCGGCAAACTATGTCACCAACTGCTGGTGTGGAAAAAAAACCCCAACATTTTTCTTAATAATCTCCATCCTGGAAAAAAAGTAAGATTACACTCTCTCTGAAAAATATGGAAAATGTATTCCATATCTTGGGAAACCTTCAATGCATGCCACATTTAATTTAAGATTACTATATTCTGAAAATATTTACTACAGTAAATCCTAGTAATTCATACTCTTTACTAACAAAGAGCAAAGTTGTCATAATCAAAACTTTTTTCAGCCAAATGCTGATTTCTGAAGCTGCTGATAATATTCAGAAGATAAAAGCAGATAGTCAAAAGCATTTTTCCTTAGAAAAACTGAAGTCTTCTGCACATCTAAACAGATGCCAAAAACAACATATGCAAAATTTCACAGTCTTTCTTCACATTTTCATTGGTCTCCCTGAAAGACATACACTGCATGAGTCACATCCTTTTGTTCTGTCTTCCTGGGCTATTCAAATTTGCTGAGCTATTTCTTGGTGAACACCATAATTAGAAAAAACTCTGCTCCCTACTGATCCGATGAACATCTGAGTTTACATACATAAGAATATACCATGAAATGTTTATATGTGCTTTTTTTGCTTTTCTTCTTCCCTCCTTCCACAAAGGGTAAGAATAGTTTGAAGCACTAAATTCCATATATGAAAATTTGAAAGTAGATCAACAACAAAATGCATACACTTAGAATACAGCCTGGAGAGCCAAATTAGAAAATTACATCAAATAAAACCCTACAGCTGAGAAACTATATCCAACAAAACTATATGGCAAGCAACACCTAAAGCTTGCTTTGATTCTTCATAAAACTTATCTTATACTTTGTTGAGAAGCAGGAAAGCAACTGCAGAAATTCAGGAACAAAATCTCTTTCAGAGCTAAAGAATATTTTTAAAACTGAAATAACTTATTTAATTAGGCCCCAAATTTACTGTTAACAAATAACTTCTCATCTCAAGTGCTCTTCTCCTAACTGCACGACACATATAACTGTTTCAGCAAAAATGGGATTCATAGCAGTATGGGAAGGGAATCCCAGTTGACACTGCAGGAGACAGCAAGATATAGGCCTGACTTACAGAGCCCTCATGACAGTCTAATAAATGAGAAAAACATATTTTTCCAACTTGTGTATTAAAACAAATACCAATTTGGTGATAGCATGCTTTTGAGCAGCCGTGTTTCCAAAGGAAAAAGGACTGTTTACACTACCCTGACAATCTAATAGATGGACACACATGTATCATTAATTATGCTCGACAGATGAAGTGGGCTGCGCATGCAATGCAACCCACAGGTCATCAAGCTGCCGAGGTGTAGGTGTAACTTTCCTATCTTGAAATGAGGGGAGAAGAACGGCAGGAAAGATGAGGCTGTGCCAGCTGCAGACGGCTCTTGAATGCTCCTCCCCAGGCAGAGACATCCGCCCTGACAAGTCACACCATGGTGCTTCTACCACTGTTTATTGAGTAGCAAGTTCAACCAGTACTTTTTTTCACGCAGCCAGACTCCTTCCCACAGGATGACACTGAAGCCAAAGGTGGAAACACGGTTTATACCATAAGGACTATTAAGCATGAATGAACTGGATGCAACCTTGATTAAAAAAAAAAAAAAAAAAAAAGAAAGAAGGTACCCACCCAACACTCCCACCATCAGCTGCCAAAGGTTGGTATATCCTATGGGAGATCTCTCTCTGTATACACATATTAATCCTTTTCTCCATCACTGCCAAGTACTCTAGACAGCAGCCTAGGCAGTACAAATCTATAGTCTGATCACACATGGAAGCTCTTAGGCTATTCCAAATACACTTAGATTTTTGTGTAGAAAAAGCTTAAGTTCTTGGAAACAGGCTTTTACATCAAGAGTGGCAGCTCACTGGCATCTTAAAAAGTAGGACTCAGCACTTGAGTGACAAGTGCAGTTGAGAAGATGTAATGCTGACATAAAGCAACTAAGCAAAGGAGAAAGTTCCTGTTTTCCCTTTATTGGGATTAATATCAAGATGGCTAAGTGGAGTTGTACAGCTCAATGGAAAACACTAAGGTTTTTTCCCCTACTCCCCTCCTCTTTTCAGATGTTTTCTTCCTTATGGAAGAAGCAGCAGGTAAATTAAAACGGTCCTCCATCCCCCTGAGGACCAGCCAGCCTGACAGCTTCTGGGAGCAGAGCTCAGCTCTGAGCTTAGGAAAGTGCTTTTGAAACACTGCTCTGAAAGCAAACTCTCTCTCCCCGAGGAGGTGGTGATATGGAAACGGGTATTGATAAACACAGATATTAACTGTTGCTCTGTTCTCGAGTCCAAACCAAACAAGTGGAAATAGGAAAGAATTATGTATGCATTAAGATTAAATTCATGCTTTAAAATACTATCAGCGAAAGACTGGTAAGAGATCAAATGCAATGCACTCCCTGTAATTGCTGGATTCCTTTGGGGTTTGTTTTCTTCTTTTTTTTTTTTTTTTAAGTAAACGTATTCCATAAGAGGAAAGATATTCACATATGGTTAAATTTTAATTCGGCTAGTTATATAAACTACATGCCACTATAAAAATTCTCACCAGTAGTTTCAATTCCTTAATCACAAGCTGTTTTTCACTTTCCGTGATTACACATTCTGCCCGCTCAAAAGTTTGTCCTTCCACTTCAAACATGAGTTAAGCAACTAACAGATGCATTTAAATCAGACTGTAAAAGGACTTAGTGAACTTTCCAAGTATAAAATATGCTAAAATTAAGCCTGACTTTGTCGTCATACTTCAGCGACCTGTCATCAACTTCATCATGTACCGAAATGTAACATTGTTCAAAACCAAGATAGAGCATAACACTACAACATAAAAAAGACAAGGCAAATTATCTCTCAGTTTAATATTTTTTAGCTTAGTCTACAAGTAAAAGACACTATTTTTTTATAAAAATGCAAAGCAAAGCCACCGTAAAAAAAATTCCTCATTAAAAATATATTAAAATGCTATGCAGCAATCACCCAAAATGCAGTCTTACTATAAAAACACAAAGCATGCTCTTAGCATAAAGATCATCATAAGATGGGTTTTCATTCCAAATTTAAAAGTAATTAAAATGTATTATATGCAAATGTTGGATGGGGCTGAGTGTATGATTCAGTCCTCATGTCACCTTCAATCACAGTGATGAATCTGCTCTTCAAGACAAAGTCTGAGAGCTATGGGTAAAACAATTTATTGCTGCTAGCTCTAATTAAACCAAACCCAACTGTTTCAAATTCTTCAGTACGTAGAATAAACCAGGCAGGCTTCTGCCATTTGTGATGCATCTAATTCAAACAGGAAACTCTTCAAATCCAGGTTTACAAAAATGTAATGAATAAATTGAAATAATTTGTCCTTTTAGGCCCCTAGTCAATGAAATTATTTGTGAACGTAAATTTGAGAGCACATCTGTATTTTCCTCAGTATCAATGCCCCAGCACATCCATCCAAAACTAAAGATAACTCCTTGTACTGCAGCCTTCTACATACACCAGAAAACAGCAGACTGCCACTGGGAGGAGGGGAATAAACACTGGGAGGAGAAATATAAGGGAGAATCAATAACAGAGTAAAACTGCCACTTTTTAACAGAGGTTATAGTATTTTCTCAGTAGTGCCTTCTGCAAGGTGTTTCCAAGGACTGGTTAACATGTGCATGCAGCTCTTAAGAATACAGACTAGGATAAAATTATTTAATTTTTAGCTACAAAGGCACCCCAAATAATACTGACAGCCTCAACCTATGCCAATCAACACAGCTTAAACCATTGTAAATAATCTCCAAGGAGAGTGATAACAAACAGTCATCCCCAGAACAGCGAACAGGGTTCAGGGGGCAAAGACTTTAACAATATTAAGAACAGGCATTTCAAAAAGAGCAGCTTCCCAGTCATGGAAACATAACCTGTAACACACTGCGGAATCCCAGGCTGGCACTCTGATCTCACTATATCTGGGAATTATTTGAGATTTGGCCAGGGCAGTCCAGAGCAGAATCGGATAGTAAATGCATACCTATCCTCCAGAGCAGGATTAGCCTAAAGAATTATTATTTCTAAAAGACCAGAAGACAACAGAAGCGTACGACAATTATGCTGTTAAAAAACAACAGTTCTCAACCACTGAAAAACGAAAAACCCTCCCTGTTCCCTACCCTACATCTACAATGAAATCTTTTTCTTTATGCTAAAGCCATCCAATTCTCAGGTCCAAATTTTGGACCTGCTGGGATTATTCTTTTATCCATCTAAACTTCTGATTCAGTTTTCCTATAAACTGCCATTATGATAAAGTACCATCACACTCCACTTGCCCATGTTTTAGGCTATACAATGAAGGATAAAAAAAGAGAGATGTTGTAAGAATAATGGTGCATCTACTGATTCCTAACTTCTGAGTCAAGAAATTCAACACGCTAACCTGGAGTTTGTGTATTTTTGTGGGGTGGAGGATAATTTCTTTTTTCCAGGAACATACTTAACAGACTCAAGACAGCAAGCTGCGGCTGGCCATACAGTGGTAGCTGAAGGTCCCCCTCATCCCAGATGTCTGCCACTCACCCCTGCCTCTGCAGCAAAACTCATCCACTGAAATCCGCCCATATGCACGCTTTGTCTGCTCCAAATCGGAGTGGCATCCGAGCTCCATCTGCCTCTGTCCACAGCTGTGTGATACTAAAACTGGAGCACTGCAGGGCAGACACTCCTTCCCCTTATTCGGTTGCCACGATGAAGGTGCTTCCAGCAGCACACCACCCTCCCTCATGGCTCATCTGCAAGCACTCAAGGAGGTGCCTGGCTGTCCCCTCATAGTTCACCAATGCTAGCTCAGTTAACTGCTTTGCCAACAAGTCGAGTGCAGGAATTTAGTGTGGAGTCCTAAGGTCTTTATCCAGCAACACTGACATTCATCACAGCTGAGTACCAGCAACTCAACACAACAGCAACTCTCTTTACAAGCTGAATATGGGAAGCACACTAACTTTCCTACCAAAACAGACAATACTGACCACATGACCCCTCTTCATATGATTAATCAAAAGGTGTTTTGAATTTAAATAAAACTACAGGAGAAATTCCCTTGAGTCATTCAAATTTCACCATAAAAGCAAATTCTGGTTTGCTGCAGGCAAAAGATGCAAATATCCTTGAAGAACGATAACAAGCAAGCAAAGAAAAGGTTAGTCAAAAGGCTAATGTCATGTGTACTCCTTCACACAGCTGGAGAAGACTTAAAAGAATTGGAGAGTTGCAGTTATGTCAGACCTGCTTTTCTACTGTCTTTTCAAGCACCTTTTCTCACAGAAAAATTACCTCACGCTAGCGGGTTTGGGGTTTCTTTGTTTTTCAACCTGTAATATGGCTACAGCAGTTCTTCATTTACAAGACATCTCATCATTTGTTCCCCTTCTGAATCCTGGGAGCAAGCAGACCTTGACAGAGATCTATTAACACACACATGATTCATGGCACCAGTCAAAAAGCAGAGTGAACCCATCATTAAAAAAAGATAAAGGAGAAAAGCCAAGGGGATATTTCCCTAAATAAAGGAATTCATCTGGGAGGTGCTTTATTAATACAATATGTAATGCAGAATACATAACTGGAAAACAAAAAAAGGCAAAGAAGAAAAGTAAACTCCATAACTTAGAGGAAAACCAATTTCTAAGACTGACTGCTGGTCAGTACAAATGATGCTACTTCACAGCAGTTGTTTTTGCTGTTGTAGTTTGTAACTTTAGTTTATAGCTAAAGACTTGTGTTAGCAATTTTTTTCAGAGAAACCCATGCAGCATCCAGTAGAACACAGTTTTTCTACGTACAGGGATGCCTGGTGCTTTGAAGCAAGCTGCATAGAAACAAGAATCCCAGAGCATGCATAGCCATCAGCACCAGCACTCCCTTCACCGGGATGGGGCTTCCCTGAGGGTGCACTCAGAAAGCAAGGGGAAAGAAAGTACCAGAGGGAAAAATGATTGAGCAGACAGGCCTCTGCATCCCGGAACCAGGCTCTGGGAGGGGTAGCAGCCTACTGCCTTCCTTGGCTCTGCTTCTAACTGCAAACCCAACAGCACTGACAGCAGCAGGCCACTATTTTTAATTACACAGTTGGGATCATCTGTTCCCTGAAGAACTCTTTAATTGCCCTTTGCTTGACAACCCCATCCCCCTTTCACAGCAACCGTGTCTTGAACATCTCACCACAACAGCCCTGAGGTCCCTGAAACATGAGCACATCATTCTGGAGTCTTTTATTCATGTTTTTTCTTTCCAGAATCAAGAAAGTCTAGACATATAAGTACTGGACAAGTCATCGGAGACACACACACAAAAAAAATCAGAACATTAAATATGAGCACCTTCCACCCAGAAGTCTGTGTTATTTTAATACTAATCCGCAGTAGTATGACAATTAGAGGGGCAGAGAAGCCTCATCAGCACAACCTGCACCCTGTGCTTCAGGCACAGAGCACCTGGCTCAACCAGGTCACACACCTGGTACTGCCAGACCCCCATCTGTGCACACCACATCACACCCGATGGCTTACAGGGCTGAACTAGGGACCTCTAACCTACGTGGGGTTTCCAGGCACCTACAGGAAACAGCTCACCTGTTCCTGCCTACTCATGGGAGAAGATAAGGGACACACTATATCTGAGAAAGCACTGAAACATTTTAAATACCAATACTGTCAACCTTAGCACACTCGCTGTGAAAAGTATTTCAAAGAGGATTCCTTCTGGTCAGTCCCAGAAATGGAAGGCTACCCATCCTGCAGGGTAACCTAGCATCAGAGAGATTGTCCAACCCTGCACGCTCACATTGCCAGCAACTCAGCCCAGACTTCCAGGGCAGGTCACAAAACTCACTGCTCCCCACTGTAAAAGGCCATTCCTTCAAAGCCTGCAAAACCACTTAGCTAATCTTCCATGAGAAGTAGCATTGGTAAAGCATTTATAGGAAAATTAAGTGCAGGGGAGGAAAAAAAATAAGTATTTGTCAAACACTGCTTCAGTTTATAGCAAAGTAAGTTGATAAACCTTGTGAAATTAACTTGGTTTTTGTTTGCTTTTTTTTCCATTAAAACACCCACTCACACATTCACCGAACAATTCATGAATATCATTCTTCCCTTTCTCTCTGCCTCCAGCCCTTTTCCACTAGCTCTGGAGGTAGTAAATTAAACACACGAAGAAAGTTTCCACTGTAAGATTCAGTTTCTGACTTCATTTAAAACTTCATCATGCTCCAGCCATTTCAAAAATCCCCAGCCAGTTCAGAGCTGCAAGTGACACCCATCCATAATGGGAAAATTAAGTGCTTAAAATTAAGTACCTCTCACTTAGGGCAATGAAAATAAAAAGTCCAATCACAAAATGTTTGGCGTGTTCTTTCTCACTCTGTGTTTCTATAGCTGCTTGCTTTGAACAAATCTTACGGAGACATGATTATTATTATCGTCCTCTGTTCTAACATTATTTATTTCCCAAACCATCTTCTTTTACACACCCACTCCAGTTCAAGTGCTTTTCTCTGTTATATGAAGACACTGAATCTGTTTAGTTACTCTTTAGTCCACCATGCAGTCTATTGTGCTATTGAGGACATGAGGACAACCCAACAGTCCCGACTTTGACCTCCCTCACTATCTCAAAGAGCTGCCAAGTGTCCTTCAAAAAGGTGGCTGCACACAAGCTGGAGACAGAATATTCCTGCTTAGAAAATAACTTCCAGCTGCACCTTCAGGGAACACAGGGCTGCACAGCCCTATCAAAATGGAAGCTTGCACCTCAGTCATGCAAGAATCCTGGGAACACACAGTCTACATATATGTTACAGACATATGTGTGTATATATATATATATATATACACATACATACCTGTACGTACATTAAAGATGTATGTCTGTAAAATATAGACAAGTACACATGTACACCACATACATCAGTAGGAAGGGAAGCATAAAGGCATCTTGCCCTACTGCTGCAAGCAGAAAGCAGTACAGGTTTACACAGCTGTATTTTCACCAACCTACTGCAAGAATATTAACATATAAATACCAAGACCAAAAATACTAATGAGTACAAAAGCCATGTAATCATTTTCCCAGATTAAATCCATCTGTCCAACAGAATCCATCTGTCCAAGGAGCTTATTAAGGCTGGAATAAGTCTTTTATTAGTCGGGTAACTAGGATCCAAGCCTTATCTCTGTCACCTTTGAGTCCTCCCAGGCACACCATCCAGTGTCTACAACTCGTCACCCCCCACAAAACCAGGCTTTGCTCCTGCTACAGTGTCCCCTGCACGTCCCAGCTCCAGGCAGGAAAACTGGAAGTAGAGAGAGTCCCTTTTTCCTTCTCCTTCTTGTCCTGCTTAATTGTGTTTAGGAGTTTGATGCTCAAAGGGCAAAAGCAATGCTCTGATAGATTCTCCTCACCCATAGAAAACAGGAAGGACTCCAGTGCAAGCTCCCAAACCTCAGCAGAGCCCAAGCTTTCAACCACAGCACAATCCCACCTCTGTGCCCCACTAGCTATGGAATCACTTAAACCCAAACTCAGGCAAAAAAGAAGTGAGTAATGTCTTCATAAGCCCGCAAGGGCATGGTCCCAGTGGCCAGCCTTGTCTTGCCAAAGCGCAGGAAAGCAGAAGGAGAACAGTGCCTCATCAGTCTCCCCGGCTGCTATTCAGAAGCTGGCAGGCGCCTGGAAAGCCAAGAGACTGCTGAAGTTCAGCTTTGTTCACTGCTTGGCACGGCCAGGAGCAGCAGCCCAGGGAAGCTGGCACTGGGAACATTTACAGGAGAAGGGTCTCCCAAAAATGGAAAGGAGGGAAGGAGTGGCTAAACAGAGACATATTCCCACCACAGATGCCAGAAAAGAAAGGAAATGACCAGACAGATATAAAAAAAAAAAAAAAAAATTGTTAAAAGCAATTTATGCGAGGTTACACCAGGAAAGAAAAAAAGGGCATAGATCAGTTTAATTTGGAAGGGAAATTGTAGCAAGAGCACCTACCACATTGCCTTTTTTTTTAGGCTTGTTTATATAAAAGACATCCATCAACAATATGATACAACTATAATACAAGGAACAACTCCTGCTCCTTTGCACAGATACATTGGGGATTTATTTATTCTTCTCAAACCCTACAGGAAGTTTTTCCTGTGTTTTATAAACTATCTATAAAATAAAGAAATATATGTTTACAGGCTGACAAACTACCAGCTGATATACCACAGCAGACAAGAAACAGCAGTAGGAAGAATTAAGTCAGTCACCCCACGGCAGTGGCGCACCTGCATTTACTGCTCATGGTCTCTGCTACAGGAGGCTAAAGTCCACTTCACAAACTCACGGCCACGTTAGTCAGGACACCAAGCAGAAGCCACCACTGTTATTTCTGTACTTTAAAGACAAAACTACATAACAACAACACATGTTCTGTTGAAAAGAGAGGGATGATATAATTGCTTCCAATCCCTGTGGCAATACCTCTAAGTCATTACAGCAGTGGACCATTAAGACAGCATAGACAGGCCTATGGGGGGGATCTGGAACACCCAATCAAACCATGAACACAGGCTGTTTACTATAGTTCTGTGAGTGTTTGTGCAAATCCTTAAAGTAACATCTCTACATCAGACAGCCCTGCAATTACTCTTTTCCCCAGACTGCTCCTCCTCCTTCACTATTTTCATTTGGAAACACCGAATGAAATGGACTGCATCCAGCATAACCACACATGCATGAACAGTACATGAGTGTATGTATATGGGAGAGAGGGAAAAAGGAAGAGCCTGTATCTCCCTCCTCATCGGGGCTGGGGTAGGTAAGCTGGAAAAGCTCTGTGAAACTCCACCACGAACCAGGATACACATTCGAAGAGCCAGTATGGCGTAACACTGTACCTGACCTATTTCACCCATTTGACTGGGCTTATTTTAGCACAGTAAGAAGAGCTGTAAGAGTTGGGTTTTTTTCACACATGTATGTAATCATGCCTTCTCATCCTCCCAATTAAGAAGAAGAAACGCATATTTTCAGTCCATCACGTAAGTCACTAGAACCATCTATTTCTCCAAAATCTAAATAGAAAAAAAATCAGTATGACACAGGCGAAGCCTCATATGCTAACCCATATCCAAAACCAAAAGAACTGATGGCTTCGCATTTTGCACCAGGATATACAATTTTCCCTCTCCCATCTCCTACCTCCCAAGAGGAAATAAACGGAGATAAAAGCCAGTGAGATGTGCTGAGAGAAATAACTATCAGTGAGGATAACCTATTAAAAAATTAATTTGCTGCCAAAATTTCCCCAACACTAATCTGCCCTGATACCTCAGGAATCAGTAAGAGAATTACTGCCTGTACTTGTTAGAAGTTTTTTTTAATGGGATCCCTAACTGTTGAAGGATAAACAAATCAAAGAATATGTCTACAAAACCTATAGTTTAACATATAAATAGCTCCTCATCTTCCAAGGAAGGGAAAGTACTTTCCTCCAAATCACTGTGCTCTTCTAGCTTTTAGTTATACCATTTATGCTGGTCAAACTCACCTTAAGCTTTGGAGGACATGCCTCTTTCTGCAATCTGGTCCAAAAGCATTTTACACTTGCACCTTCAGGCCTCCCTCTGAAGTTATTCCCTCCTTCCCACCAAATTTAAGTGCACAGAGAGTTTTCACTAGGATGACAAAGTCCCAGTTACGTTTAATCTGGAGTGAATAAAGGTGAAGAGAAAACAAAGAGGAGAGAAGGGAGAGAAAAGAGAGACAGAAATGGGAGAAGAGAGAAGGAGGAAAGAACAAGGAAGAAAGAACAGGGAGGAAAGAATTTAAGCCAGACCTCTGAACAAGGACTTTTTATCCTAGACTTACTAAGGGCTTGTCTACATGGGAAAGTCAGCGCGAAGGAAGCAGCAGTGTGAATTTTCAGCACACTTTCTTTCAGCGGACTAAATTAACCTGCCCAACAGGCGCTCTTAGTGCACACTCAGCATCCACAGGGGGAGTTAGTGCAGAGCAGCTAGCGTGCTGTAAATTCACACCCTAGCTTACTGCGCACTAACTTCCCCATGTAGACAAGCACTAAGCTGCAGAAGCCTTCATTTGCCTAAACACATCTTTTTTTTTCCTCCTCTCAGTGGACTAGTTCTGGAAAACTCAGGCCATCACTATACTCTAGTAAAGCAAATCAGAAGCACACACAAAAGCACTCGAAGTGATACAATTCAATCTGTCTTCCCCAGGTTTAATCCGAGTCCCAGAACCTGTGCAGACGAAAGCCACCAGTATAAACGACACCAGTAAGATCTCACAGGCCAAAGTACTGGGTTTGCATGGCAAGGTTCGGGGCGGGGGGGGAGGTAGGGAGGGGCCTATAGAAGTGTCTTCTCTGAGGAGCTGCTAGAAGCTTCCCCTCCGTCTGACAGAGCCAACACCTGTCATCTCCAAAATGGATCCACTGTTGGTCAAGGCCAAGCTCAGCAGCGATGGTAGTAAGGACTTCAGGATAATATATTTAAGCAGGGGAAAAAATTATTGCGTGGAAGTAATTGCGGCCAGAGAAGGGAGGAGTGAGAAAATGTGAGAGAAAATCCATGTAGACACACAGGTCAGTAAAGAAGAAGGGGGAGGACGGGGTCCAGGTGCCAAGGCAGATTCCCCTGCAGCTCATGGAGAAGACCACAGTAAGGCAGGCTGTCCTCCTGCAGCCCATGGAGGTCTATGGTGGAGCAGATATCCACCTACAGCCCCTGGAGGAACCCATGCTGGAGCAGATGGATGCCTGGAAGAGATTGTGAGCCTGTGGGGAAGCCCACACTGAAGCATGCTCCTGGCAGGACCTGGGGACCCATGATGAGAGGAACCAATGCTGGAGCAAGTTTGCTGGCAAGACCTGTGCCCCCACAATAGACCCACACTGGAGCATTCTGTTCCTGAAGGACTGCAGCCCGTGAAAGGGACTCACACTGGAGCAGTTCATGAAGAACTCAAATTGGAGGAGTTTGTGGAGGACTGTCTCCTGTGGGAGGGACCCCATGCTAGAGCAGGGAAGGACTACTCTCCTTGAGGGGGAAGCAGGGGCAGAAACAATATGTGACGAACTGACCAGAGTCCCTATTCCCTGTCTCCCTGTGTCACTGAGGTAAGGAGGTAGAAAATCATGAATAAAGTTAGGCCAGGGAAGAAGGGAGGACTGTGGGGAAGGTGTTTTTAAGATTTGTTTTACTTATTATCCTATTCTGATTTGATTGGTAATAAATTCAATTAATTTCCCCAAGTCAAATCTGTTTTGCATGTGACATTAAATGGTGAGTGATCTCTCCCTGTCCTTATCTTGACCCATGAGCCTTTCGTTCTATTTTCTCTCCCCTGTCCAGTTGAGGAGGGGAGTGATAAGAGTGGCTTTGGTGGGCACCAAGCCACCACATCCAACAACTCGTTTTCAACTTCTCCCAGCAATAAAAACCCTGAGAGCAGAAGGAAAGCAGATTGCATCCCATCAGTGTTGAAGCAAGACACAATCTCACAGTGTCAGCAGGCTAAGCTGACGGTGCCCAAGAAAAGGTCTACTCCAGACACAGTTCAGAACCGGTTGCTTCTCTGTCTGTTAGTTAATTAATGAGAGCTTTTCCCCCACATTGGGTGACTCATACCAAACTTTTCAGCCTCTCCTTAACAGTTACCTCTAGTGCTCTGTCTCATAAGCTTCCCATTGTGCCTTCTAAAAGGGAGTATGTTTCACATCAGTAAGATACTGACACAGCTCTGACCATGCACTGATACACTGATGTCACTGTCTCAGAAGCTGCCCGTACTTGAAACCTCAGACCCATCCTGCTTTTGGGTCCAAGCTCATTGCACCTTGACCTGTGGTCCCACTGGTGGGACAGCCAGGCATCCAACAGCAGCGACAGATTAACCAGGCGTCACTCTCCATGAAAGCAAAGCAGCTTAGCAAGCCCCAGCTCCATCCTCTTGTCTGTCACTGTTTCCAACCACAGATTTGTCTAAAGTGATCAGACTTCAGACTCCTGAACCGTACCCAGCACTTGTTTACACCTAAGACCATTACAAGGTTAATATTGCACTGGAAGGGACAGAGAATCTCTCCTGAATTGCAACTCTAAAGTAAGCTATGCTTACTTTTTGTGCCTTTTTTACACCTCGATAGTGAAAAGAATAAGAACACAAGGTGTGAGTTTAAGGAGTTACCATTTGAAGGTGTATATGTCTCAGGAGCTGGGTGATCTGCACTCTGAACAGACAGTACCTAGTACTATCTTTGGCCTCCCATGCCATCAAGAACCACATTTCTCATTTATTATTGCCAGAATAGAGTTACAGCAGAGACCATAAAACCTATAGGACAGATGTAGCCGTCCACAGAGTTTTATTCATTTTAAGGACCACTGCCAAGGTCTCAGTTCCATCAGGACACCATCTCCAAGTAGAACATTATCAGGCAAAGGCCACTAGTAAGGAGCTGGAAGTACCACTGGTGAGGGTTAGTTGGTTACACTTCCACCTCTTAAACCGTAAAAAATGAAAACTTTCTTTCAAACAAACACAAACAAGGAAGCCAATTGGTTGACTTCAAGTTCATCTCTTCATCGAAAGTTCAGAGATTTTTAGAGCACAAACTAGAAAGGCAGGAAAGACAGGAAAACTAATTTCTCTGAATAAGATACAAACAAACAAACAACAAAACAAAAAAAGAAAAACTCCCACACCAAAACCAGACAGAGGCAAGTGATAAACCCCATGTTTTTCACACAGCTCTGCTGTTTTCTTGCAATACTCTGAGCTCTAAATGACCTGCAAATTAACCAAAACATGAAACCTGACTCCAGGCCTCTGCTCTGCACAATACAATCAGCCTGCCAGATAGTCCAACCATGACAACAAGGTTTCAAGGAAAGTTGCTTAAATATATTATTGTCTGTCAACATTAGATTTTCTACAAATACTGCACCAAGCACAGCAGTCCCTTTTAAATAGGGTGGGAAAGGCGGCCCAACGTGGAGAAAAACTCCAAGAAAAAGCAATAGTCTTTTGAAGCAGCTAGGGAAAACAGAGGATGGTAAAGTGGCTTCCAGGTAGTTTTCAGCTCTTGCACCTGAAGCTACAAACAAGTTAATCAGATCAAAACCAGATCTGGTCCTTCCTTGCACGCATCACAGACTGCCAGTGAATTCTCAGTGCAGAAACTGATACCAACGATTGCTCTTCTCTAGTCTTCTCTGAAGCTAACCTGATGGTCTGAAACAGTGCTAGCAAGCACAGTAACATTGGAAGTATCTGAAAAGCAAGTGAACACATACTGTAGGCCACTACCAATCTCACCTTGGCTTTAGAAATACAAAAGCACAGCAAGTAGGAGAACAATAAACTCAGCATTTTAACCCAGTGCCAAATGCTTCTGGTTCCCTTTAGTCTTTAAAGCAAAATTCCAGAAGAAATTTTGCAATATTAGTTGGAGAATTTTGGGAGGCACAGTCACATCTCCATCAGTAGCAGCCCATTCCCATTGGCACACCTCTCTCAGGATGCCCAAGAGGCACTGCACCTCAGTGGTACAGACACCCTCGTCTCATGCAAGCTGCACTTTGGGAAATGAGCGCCACACTTTAAGGAACCATTTTCTTTGCAAGAGATTACTCCTGTAGAGCTCACTGCGCAAATCCCTACTTGGCCTCACACAAACAAACCTGGCCCAGTCCAAATTCAACATGTCACTCCTTACTTTCTTAGGAGGTCCTAATGAATGAGGAATGGTCCAAAACAAGGGCTTGTGCTCTTTCAACAATACAGAGAAAGAAAGGAAAGGATTCACACATAGGATCATGTATCAACAAAGTTACCAAGCAGGTATCCTTGAATCTTAATTTTTTTCATCTTGAAGTTTGCTGGAGCAGATGCACACATCTATCGAAAGTAGATATTTGGGCTTTTATTCCTTTCCTGTCATTAGATGTCCTGCTCTGGGAAGCAGTGTTACTATGGCCTATTGTTACACAGAGCTACCAGCCGGTCCCTCCATCCATTAATGACAAGGAAGGCATTCAGGCAAATATGCCAAGTCTTAAAAACAAGTCTTTCATTTATTTCCACAGCAAAGAATGAAGGTGGGAGCTCTTAACATGAAGCAAGTCTTCCAATTCTTCTTTAGTAGCCTACAGATATTCTCAAATTTTCTTTCAAATTAAGGCCTCCCATGAAAGCAAGGGCTGGGGCAGGGGTTTGAGCTACCAAGTGGGGTAGCAAACATCCCATTTGTTGTGAGGATATGCAAAAACATAAAAGAAAAAATACATTAAAAAAAACTATTTAGGAGAAATAAAGGAATATAAGTAACCATAGCAGTAGAGGAGCTTCTGCTTTGTTTTCTGATTTTAACTTCCAATTTAAAATGCCTCCTATGAAGGGATTTTGG
The DNA here is from genome assembly GCF_003945725.1 of Corapipo altera. NCBI lineage: Eukaryota > Metazoa > Chordata > Aves > Passeriformes > Pipridae > Corapipo > Corapipo altera. Next base: position 29,781,250 of record NW_020884872.1, read on the forward strand.
ATAATACAGGCTAGTATTGTGAAGGCTACAATACAGACCCTTAAAACACAAACATGAGACAGATTTTGTTTATGTTGACAGACCAAAACCTATCTTCAAATATTTATTTTCACATTGTGAATGTCGACATTCTTTTCTGTCTTCAGGACAAGTGGGTAAGGTACAGTCACTGCACAAACCAAGGTCAAACACATCCCCCCACAGTTTCATTTGGCTAGATAACTTTGAAGGATTTATTTGTGCAAGCTTGGAGATACGTAATCAAGCAGGAGTCTGAAGAGATTCTTGAGAATTTGGGGAGAGAATGATGTATTTACTAGTGTTTTAAATTATAAATGGGTGAAAGATTAATTGTTAAAACAATAAGGGGACCAGAGCTCAGAGAAGGCCCACAAGTGCCTGTGCAGCAGGGTTCCCCTCGAAAGCACAGCCCCACATACACACATGCCCTGACCTCCTAACCTAAGGAGGGAGGGAATGCTTATGTAATGAAAGGGCAAAATAAATATCTGAGGTATTTAAGCTGTATTTTTTCTACACTTAGATTTCTTTCATGACAGCAGGGCTGTAAAACAGGACCTTTCTGGCTTGAGCTCACTATTCTTCAAGAGGCTTTCAGGGAACATAATTTCAGAAAGGGTTTTACAGTTGACCCACTACAAGGCAAATAAATAGCCTTTGAGAGTACATGCACATGCTTTCCATGGGGGAGGGGCGGTGTCAATCGAATAATTTCTCTACAGAGAGCCTATGTGCATACCTTCCCACCATGGGGATTTCTGCAGTCCAACAGATCCCAGCAGCTAAACTGCAAGTGCTCCCAGAATGCAAAGAATTCAAGTGCAATGGCTAGATCATGGCTACACTGTCTGGACGCACTGGAGCAACATACCAGGATCTTAACAGCTGCAACTAACTTACCACAGAGTTATTTTTTTAAAAAAAATCCCACTCCCTAAAGGGCAAAAACAAAAAAGAAAAAAGAAAAGGAAAAAATAGAAAAGGGGAAAAAAAAGAGAAAAAAGAAAAAATATACATAGCACTTGCTCTTGTTTAAAATCATTCCATCATAAAATCACAAAATTTGGTTCCCAAAAGAGTCCAACATTAAAAACCACATTCAATATCAAAATATCTCAGCAACACTTGGAATTAGACAGTTTCATTGATAACTTGAGCTTAGGCAGAAGCGTAAACAGGTAGAAGTGTAAAACACAAAGACACAAAACTGCGCATTGTGTTACTTTATGAACTTTAGCCAACACTCATTTCAACCAGCTACAGGTCAGACCTTTTCCTCTTTAGCTGATTCTACAGAAAAACCTTTCCTGTAAAACCTCTGTGAGAGCCTCCAGTACATTTTATGCTTCACCAAAGTTCAAAAAGGGCTACTCTAGGAAACAAAAAATATGTTTATATTTCCACAGTTTGTCCAGCATATAATTCATTTCTGGGGTAACCTCAGAGCATTTATTAATGCAGAGGCAGCAATGTCTCCAGCTGCCTGGTGGCTAAGGAGGCAAGGTGCAGAGGAGCAGAAATGGGATGCTCCTCTCATAACCAGAAAACTCCAAACAGATGTTTTATCAGCACTCCTGAGTCATCCGTCTGAAAATCACAACACAGGGTCATTGCCCCAAGAAAGTCAAGGGTGATGTCTAAAGGAAAAAGTGAACATTTCAAGGCCTTTTTTTTTTTGGTTGGGGTTTTTTTTCTGGTGTGTACATGCGTGTTAATCATCTTATTCACGAGGGGTAGTCACTCCACCTACAGATAGGCCCTTGGCTTTTCTCCTAATACTGCTATCAAGCATATCTTTCAACAGTATTTGCTGATCCACCATGTGAAACAGCAATAAATAAATCAGACAAGGGAGTGTAGCACTAACTAAATCCAGATCTGCAAAACTGGGAGCAAAATCTGCACAATAACCTGTACAAAGGGTTGGCTGTATGACAGGCACAGGACAACACACGGGCACAAATCAAGACATGCTATGACAGAAACTCAACACACAAGAGATATTCATGGGTGTCACAGCAGGAGAAACCCAACTCACATGGTGAAACTTCTGACAGTTTTTCTTTTGCTCGTATCACCACAACGTCACCACCTGCAGTTACTGCGTTGTGAAACAATCCCCTCTCCAAGGTGTTCCTGAGCGATGCCAAGGATGCCTTAAGCTAAGTACAACAGATCAGAAACCTTGACTTTAAAGGAAACATGAATGCTGTGTTTCTAGGAATGTAGATGAGACACCTGCACATCCAGAAACATGGGAACATTATAAAAACATGGAGAAGCTATAAAGCTCTCCCCCCACTGGACTTTTTTATGTTTCTTTTTTTTAACAAATATGCAATGCAATATTCAGTGAAATGGTAACTGGTTAAAAACAAGTCTTGGTTAGCAGTAAGATTTTTTTTTTCAGAGCGCTCTATGGTCACCTTTTCCTGGTGAGCACTGAGTACCACATGCAGTCTAAAACTCAGCAAGCAGAGTTCCACTGTACTACAAAGCCCTGTTAGGTCCAAACAGATGCTACAGTGATCCAGGCGAGAAACAAAGGCATCTAAGACTGCAGGCTCACACTCCAGGCACTGCGGAGCCTGCAGTGCTTGTGCTTCTCTCAGTGAGCTGTGCAAGACCTCCCAGGGACCACCCCGGAGGGCTGCCACCACCCAGGCTGGGAATCGGACAGAGGAATGGGCACGTTTTCACGTACCAATGGGATTTGAGCTGTAGGGTGGATGGCTTTTTTTTCCACTGAGTGAGCCATCTGATGCCGGGTGAGAAGCCTCACACTTCAAACTCCATGCAAGGTTAAAAGCTGAGTTAAACTGCACAGTATTTATGAAACACTGCAGGGAAAAAAAAAATCAATAGCATCACATTCCAAGCCATTGTTCATGGCCTCATACACAAAACTTTTACAACTGCCAGGCTGAGCAACTGTGCCAGTAGGCTCCAGTTCCTACCTGTGTTTCCCAATACACTATAAAGTCAAACTTAGTCCTACGAAAACAATTCAGCATTTTTTTAATATCCTCAAAACCAGGCAGCACACAAGCACCCTCACCTCCTGTGCAACAATCCCTTTCACAGATTATCCAGTATTTGGCATGTGGCTATAGATCATCATTTCACAGTTCACAGTAAAAAGAAAAAAACAGTAAGATAATTTGCAAGTTTTTTCCAATGCCAACAAAAAACACAGCTCATAATTTATCCTGCAACCCTGGGGTTCAGCTGTTTAGAGCTTAATCGTGAAAAGGTACACAGTTCTCCAGTAGGGAAAAGGGATGTGAGGAAAAGATAAAACTCTATCTGTAACTCTGCTGTTTTGCTTTAACCACCAGCGATTACTCATCTCCACAGCAGGAATCCAGAATATGTCTCTTCCTGCATGTGCTTGTCCTCCTCTTGCCTTCAGTCCCACCCACCCAAGGCTGGCTCAGCTGCACACCTGAGGGATGTTAGGCTTGCAAAAGGAAAAAACAGTAAACATAAGGAGGGAACACCCCTGGTTCAAACAAACACAAGGGCTGCACAGCCAAAATATAATTTCGGGGGAAATCTTATCATGAGAGTTTCACAGCCTTACTACAACTTCCAGGTAAAACTAAATGCTCTCCCAGTTTTCTGATGTGGTGTTTGCATCTCAATTTAATCTCCCATCAAGAAACAACAATAAATGAAAAAGAATGAATTTGGTATTGTACTGGCCAGTACATTCGCTGTCCCACAGACACAGTGACTGGGAGAAGAAGCGAATGGGCACAGGCTTTCCTACCTCTCTTTGAGGCAAGAAGCTATCAATCAAATAGGATTTTGCCTCACTCCAACAGGGCCCACGTGATGTTCCCTCAGAAGCAGTAGCACACAAGTGAAACTGTTCAAGACAAAGCTGAAAGCATCTATGAGTATAGCCCCATGAGCCTCTTCGAGGGAGACAAGATGGCTGTGGGGTGTTCCTCATCAGAAATATAAAGACCCATTTACTCTGAGGAAAGAGGCCTAGATGGTTATCTAGGTGAAACTTAAGGGATCTCCCTTCAACACTCCAGCCTGACATTTTCAATCCATGTTTTATGTATTTGCAAGTGCTCTGACTCCCAAGCTAACCATTTCCAGCTGATACGGTACCCCCGTAAGGGTGACATCTGCACAAGCAGCATCCTGCAAGGCATCCCCCCCAGCACAGTCAAACCCCAACATGTTCCCGGGGCAGATGAAGCCCTCTTTTGGCTGGATACATGCCATGGTAGCTGTCCCCAGCCAAGGCAAGCTGCCGTGCAAGCAGCATCACATTTCCAAGGCTTTTCCAGCACACTGTTGCCAGCTGGGGACCATACCTTTCCCCACGAGCCTGCCAGCAACAACCAGCCAGCAGGCGCCCATAGGGCAAGCAAAGCCCACCACCTCCCCACCCCAAAATGCTGGAGAGAAGCCAGCAGCCAGCCAGCCAGCCACGTTACTCTTGTGTTAGCAAAAGCTCGGACAACCTGCCAGCTTTCCACTGGCTGCAGGAGGAGAGGGACACCCAAACCTCCACAAAGCCCCATCAGTGGGAAGTTACCAGTTTAAATAAAAAAATAAATAAATGCAAGCAGATTTGAACCAGCAGAGTTTACACAGCAAGGATTTAGATGTGATCAGAATGCTTCTGGTCCAGCACTAATACGCCCTAAAACCAACTTTCACAAACTGCCAGTCTCCAACCACAGTTTCCCAAGTGTTTGTTTCGATAGCAGGGCCAAGCCCAGCATCCCTCCTCCTCCTTCTCCCTCCTCACCATTCTGGCACCCAGAGCCACTTTGCGCAGCTGCCCAGAGACTGAAATTCAGGCTGCTGCCAGGGCTCTACCAGCCTGGCCAAGGGGGTGATAGTGGGGAAGGGCCAAGCTCTCCCAGCCAATGCATCTGCTGAAAGAAACACCTGAGAAACACCCAGGCTTAACTGTGGGGGTTCAAATTTTGAGCTCCCCTTCCAAAAAAAAGCATACAAGTGGCAGTGTCCCCTCACTTTGTGACTTCAACCCTGCAAGGGTAAAAACCTAGAAGAAAAATTAAACCAACTGAACTGAACCCAACTGAAGTCAACTTTATTGTACAACAAATCCCTCACAAACTGAGTTATTCACTGCACTCCACCCCTTTTCCAAGCTTGCTTAGACTGTAATTATTTGCAAGGCAGGTGCCAGCTTTCCTCCACAGACGCACCTCGTACGTCACAGGGGCTGTGTCACTACTCCCAGCCTGCACAAAAATAAGGTGACGGAGTGCTGCTTCTTACCAATGAATTGACAATTTCCTCCTTACTAGATCATGTTAGAATCACAGAATCATAGAATATCCTGAGTTGGAAGGGACTCACGAGAATCTTTGAGTCCAAATCCTGGTTCTGGACAGGAAAACCCCAAAAGCGTTCTTAGCATTTTTAGCATTTCTTTAGCATTCTTATTATTTTTTCTCTTAATGTTTCAAAACTTCTGCTGTTTTCAATGAGGGTAAGCCTGGAACAACTGATATACAGAGATGGCAAGAGGGCAGGAAGCTGTAGACAGGCACATAGGCTCTTGAATGCAGTAGCTGATGGCAGCAGAGGGCACACTGTTTGTGAAATAACCGTGCCATCTATTATTATAATTATACTCAGAATTTATAATGTTGAAAATCCTATACAGATAAACAAACAAACAATCTCATCATGAGGAGACACAGACACCCAGCTCTCCCAGCCAAATCAGAGGGAGCCTATTTGCATATCTAAGAAACAGCTGAGTTCTCCACAGCCAGTATTGAACCCTTTCTGAAAGCCATTTGGTCTGAATCACCATCTCCCAAGCACAGTTATCCCTCAAACTCACCTAACAGGTCTGGACCTCGTTTGGGAATTACTGGGAATGGACCAAAGTCACCCTCCTCATCCTTTTCACAAAGCAATCTGTTCTGGGGAAATTATGGAGGTGGAGAGAGGGAACACATCTGTCCTAATTCAGGGCATCTAACCGCTAGTTTCAGCTAGTCACCTTTTGATTAGGCGATAAGACAGGTCAGATGAATCACTTGGAAGTGCCTATTCCTCTCTCAACCATATATGCAACTAAGCCTGAGTAAATGGGTAAGCCTTAGACATTAATTGTTAGCGTCTGAAATTAAAAAGTGAGGAGGCTCTGTGCATAAGGTGCCAAAATTACACCACTGTAAAGAGCAAAATAAAAATGGAAAATAGTCAAATAAAGAAAGGGAGAGGGGGAAATAACTTATTGGTTCTCCATAGCATGAAAAGGCATATATTTACACCAGATATTATTTTTTTTCCACATTCATTATTTTCCACCTTTTTTTCTGCCCCAAGTGCAAACATGGTGTGTTCACTGTAACTTCCATAAACATTGTACCTCTATATTCAGCTACATTTCATGGGTCAACACTCTTTATCCATTACTCTCATTGAGGCACAATGCACATATTACAAAAATAGCCACATTTAAATAAGCATAGTTGTGTAACATCATGCAGTAAAGTTCCAATATAAACTGGTTTATTCTTGCTAGCCTGGATAGAAGAGACAGGTTATAATTACAGTAAGAAACCTCTTCTTTAACCCTGATAGAGACCCAAAGAAGATAAGCCTCGTCGACATTTGGGCTTTCTGCTCTGGTTTTCTGTTTTGATTCTGACATCAATTTAAGGCAGAAATGTGTATCGCAGCACTTAAGCCAACCCATAATTCATGGCAGTATCCAGAGCTGATTAGTCCTGTTGTATAATCAGGTCTCCTTGATACATCAGGGGACTGCTGTTCGTGCAGAAGGAACTCACTGTGCCACTTTCACTGTAAGCTGTATTACACAGGATCCTTTTTTGTGTTTTATCAACCTGACCAAGCCTTGTATAAAGCTAGTGATTGATATAGGAACTAAAAATGAATACACGCACGTGAATGTCCAAGGAACAGCTGTCACAGCTTCATACATTGAGGGGAGAGCATTGATTTAGAAGTCCTGATTATAAAGACACTATCAGCCTAACAGAGCAGTTACAGTTATCCCTTTAGTATGTTAACATGCATGATTTATATTATTCTGATGTGCAGTACACACACATTTCTCTCATACACTAAAAAATTCATAGTAATGACACAGAGGAGGCCAAGCAACAACACAGCAGCGAGAGCTCTTAGAAGCTGCATGAAATGCCTGAATAGGAGTATTTCACATATGGCTTTAACATACTAATTCAATCTCTCTGCATTATGTCCACCATTCTATTCATCTTCCTTTTGTTTTCTTACCTTTTGAGCCAAAATTAGCATGTCATGTGATTTCACCATTCAAACCCCAGTTAAGACTTAGCTCAACATTTCCAGCCAAGAGCATAATATCTAAAGGTACAGCACAAGCAGCAAGACCACTCCAGCAAACTTGTATTTACTTTTTGCTGTTTTTCTAGCCCATATGAATATTCCACCCCTTGGGGGAAAAAAACCAAAAACACACAAACAAAAAAAAACCAGTTCTGGGCCAAATTTACTGTAATTTTGTAAAAGAAATGCTGAAATGAGAGAGACAGAGGCAACTGCTTTTTAAAGATACAGCAAGCAACTGAAGCATACAGCACCTCAGCACTGCCCCTGCTGAAAATTCCTACTCTGTGCATCATAGTACTTTGATTTTGTCATGACTTTGGGCCCGATTTCATAAGTACACCCATCATGGGCCAGCAAACCATTCTCTGTCCCAGTCCTCACCCTTTCTGATTAAAATGTTAAAGCATAAAATCAAGGCCAGACCTCAGTTCACAAATGAAGGTGCAGCAGTAGCTGAAGGTCACTCAGCTTTATTTAGTGCTGGGCTCAGTACAGCAAAACCTCAGTACAGCTGAAATAAAAAGACTGACAATCACCTGAAACAATTTTTGACCCTCATTCAGTCCATCTTCCTGGCAATGATTTGGGGCGAACAAGTAACAGAGTTTTCTGCTCCCAATGCATCAGTGACAAAGGCTACAACAGGATGAGCATCTGCCACTAGGAAAACAGTTACAAAGTCTTTTCCCAGTTCAAATTTCTGTTTAAATTGATTAGACTTGGGATTTGGGACTGGGAAGAATCCAAAATGAAAAGGCAAATGCTAGGCTCCAGGTCAGGACTAATCTCAATGGCAGCATGGCAAAATAAAGGAGTTAATTTCCAAAGTAGTTATGTCCTTTGGAGAGGGTCATTTAAAATCACTGCCTGGTACTTGTGCTTTTTCATCATCAAGGAAAAAGAAACAATCAACGTTTCATCATGAGAAAAACATTAGGGTAGAAAAACATTATTAACAGTTGCCACAGTGATTCTTGATTTTTCCTCTAGTCTGTGAGAAGAAATAGTTTGTTCTTAGACGACAGGCAAGAGACAGTTTGGACTTAAAAACCACTGGGGACATACAGGCCTGATAACGGAGGGCACCTTCTGCTCCCATTGAGCACAGTATCTACAGAAGTTTTCGATTCCCTCTGTTCCTCAGTCCCTCACTGGGGGTAAAACTGGAACCTGCCAACAGCCACTTCTCAGTTCACCCTGCACTCCCTTCTCACCCCTCAGAAATACTGAGACATTCTGTTTTTCCTCAAAGTAAAATGTTGGGAGGGGGCTGAAGTAGATACTAGCATGCCCACCTCTCCTCTTCCAAGTGGAAGAACTACCATTAAAAACCAACCCTTCATCCTCTCTTTCATCTGAACAATATTTCAATATCCTTAACTGTGCAGACTCAAGACTTCTTAGGAAACACTGCACGTGATGACATATCACAAAAAGCATCGTATCATGTCCTTCCCAAACCAATCAAACCTTTATTCATGCAAGTACTAAAATTTCAAAAAGAGGACAGGACCAATTCTACCAAGACTTTTCTACAGCACAATAGCTGGAGTAGCCTTCAGGGGGAAGGAGATAAAGGATCACAGCCCAGAGGAAGAGCTTTCATCTGAACTCCACGCTAGCCAAGTGCTCTTGCTAAAACACTGTAGAGGCAATGCCAGTATTGCCTATATTTAGTGAGTGCTCATGCCACTGCTTTTCAGGGCTGAAGAGTGCTCACACAGAGAGCAATCTGCTGTTGCCCAAACAGAAGTCTGAAACTCCACTTACAATGCTGATGCACACAACTCTTATCAGTATTTTACCTGCCTGCACACATGGCCCTCTGGTCAGCAGCCTGGTTTTGTCAGATCCATCTTGAAGGCATCTGCTCCCCTGCAGCCTTGCTGGGGTACACAGTTTGTGCTGATTTCACACAACAGCAAGGCACTGCCCGCAACCTTGTCTAGCATCTACTTGGGGTATCACCCAAAACCGAAGCAAGTGTTAGGGTAGGGTAAAAATTATGAGGGCTCATGCTGCCCTTCCACCTCTCCCTCCAAAACACACAATGTTTTCTAAGGCATAATTTGGCAGTGCTAGGTTAACAGTTGCACTCAATGACATTAAAGGTTTTTTCCAATCTAAATGATTCTATGATTCTACAATTAGAAGAAAACTGCCAGCTCCCCTATCATTAGAGGAACTTTTCTGCTACTGCCAACCCAGACTGAGAAGGGGTCAAGCAGGGAACACATTCATGGGACACCAAACCATATTTGCCTCATAAATGGAAATTCCACCTAGACTTCCCAATTCATCAAATCAATGCCTACCACTCTTTCCATGCCCACAATAACGTCAACAGAGAGGTGGACTCCGATGAGCAAGAAGAACCAACATCCTGTTTTCCAATTCCCCTTTTTTAATCAGTGTTTTCCAGTCCCACTCCCAGTGACAGTAGCCCTCTTCAGAGTAGAAGAAATCCCCTGGACAAGCAGAAGAAACTGCCAGGCAGTACATTTTGCAGCCTAGGCCCAGGAAGTCTGCAGTATTCTGGCAGAAGGGCACGTGGTGCAAGCCGTCCTATAAACTCAGGATCAAAGTCTGCAGAAGCCCGGCTGTGACCTTAAAAGTGAATTTCATGAGTAATTCAACCTTGACCAGTTGTGCACCCACACGTGAGCTTGGCACAGTGTGTTCAGAGCAGTTACTGGATGACTATTATCAAGATGAAAGTGGCACCACTAAACCCTGCCTAAGCAAGGTACAGATATCATTTATTACAGCTGTTATGGATAAAGTTAAACATGCCAATCACACTTCCAGGCACCAAAGCACAAAGAAAGAAGAGATTTCCAAAGACCACCTCAACAAAAAAAAAACCTCAAAAAAACCCCAACAAAAAGACCCAAAACAATTCATACTGATGCACAGATCTGCATTAATATAAAGAAAGAAAACCTTACTCTCTCATGCACAAGTCAAACATTGTGCAAACAGCTGGGCATTGCATTTTAAAAGCATATTAGGCAAATGTGCTAAATTGACAGGGCCTCTGCAGTAGGATGCTCCGCTTGTTAGGGGTATCCCTATGAGGTTGAGTTGACATTGTCTTCTCAGAGGAAAGGAGAGCTTGCTTGAGCAATTTGCCTAATGCTGAATCTATTTTAAGAGCAGTGACCCAGATCTTTGTTTTGTCAGCAGATGACTTGTATAACAGAGATGAACTGACAAGGAGTTAAACCAGCGTTGGGCAACACCCAGGTGCTGATGAGCATCGGCAGAGGCAGGTGATAGAGGAAGACAACACAACCAGGCTCTCCCACCTGAGCTTAAGCTTTCCAACCTGCAGCCAGCCAGAGAGTCATCCACAACTAACATAAGCCCTGATACAGACCAACCTTCATTAGCTATGTGACCGTGTCTCTATGACCCATACCCATGCTGAGAGCATCATTCTATGGCTGTCCATAGTAGCAGAGTCCCCTTAAAACACATTTAGAAAGGAGTGGGGTGAGCCACAGCCCTTCAGCAAAAGTTTCACCAGTGTTGTGCACACAGCAAACACATCCTCTACCCAACCATATATAACATAACCTCCCTGATGTTTCCTGAAAAATGAGGATCTGCCCCATACTTGTCTCTGCCCGAGGCAGGGGCTAAGAGGGAAATGGCCAAGCATGTGCCCCCAAGGCAAGCCGCTTGCTCAGCTGCAGTTTAGGGGTCTGAGGCACTCCATCCACACTCATTGTTGGAAAAAGTTGCAGAGACTGAGGAGACATACAGTCTTGACAAGTATATCCCTAGACACTCGTCAGATCTTAAGCATGCTTTTATTACTAGTGATTAATAGGCAAGAGCACTTGGCAAATCCAGAGGGGAGAGACTTCACGGAGCCCCCGAGACTGAGGGAAAAGAAGGGTCACTAGTGGGCAGCTGAAGAACACTAAGCTACTCAGGTGGCTTGTATTATATTTTTTGTCTTGGAAGGCCTTTTGTTTTGGCTGTCTCCAACATTTCTTGAATACCTACAACCTTATGGAAAACAGACTAAAAGAAAGATTAATTTCCCAAGTATTAAATACTCTGAAGGATGGAGAATGCAAAACTCAGAGACCAAGAATATACCACAAGGAGAGGGGAAAAAAAACAAGTCACAAAAAACTTCTCCAGAAAGGGTCTCTCAAAAGACAAATAGCTGCAGACCTGGTAATAATGAGAAATGGGGAAAGACTGTCAACTACTGGCCTGCACCTCTGGCTGGGTGAAAGTACTTCTAGCAGCCCTGTTTTGCATAGGGAATGTATTGATTACTCACAACAAAATATCACAATTTCTCACATGGGATCAGTGCTTTTCCCTTAAAAAATGTGTATTCTTGCTAGGAAAGATATGTGCACTGTGAATAAGCAAAGTTCTCTCTGAGGATGGACTTTTTTTTCTTACTCTCTACAGTCCAGAGTCTGCAGGCCCAAAACATGACAGTGATAAAGCAGCAGCAAGAATAGACTGTCTGAAACAGCTACAAACAACTGCTTATGTCTGGGTTGGTTTGCTTTATTCCCCTTGACCTCTCTCTTCAGTGTTGTGAGAACACCATCACACTAGCTGACATAAATTACACAGGGAGATAACGCAGGTGCATCTGCTTAGCAGAATTGCCTGTGTTGGTGGCTCCCAGCAAGACAAGTTTATCCAAAGGCTGGAAATGCAACGCAGGGAACAGATGAAAGGTCTGGGCTTTGCTCAGCTGGGAGTGGGGAGAAATAAGCAAAGAGGCACAGGGGCCAGTGGCACCTACATGCTTATGGCACGCAGACAGACAAACACCCTCCAAATATAACTCAACAGCAAAGGAAGATCCAGAACTCTGCTTTAAAATGCACAGGAAGAATCAGCCTCTCTCCAGTCGAAAAAAAAAAAAAGAAACAACAAAAAGCTTAATATTTTCTGACATAAAATACTTCAAAGTAAATAGGAAAAGAAAATGCTTCCCCACCATTCCTTCTTTCCCATCCCATAATCCCTGGAAGCACTGGCTGCTAACAACCCTATAGCAAACTGCTGGCAACAGCAGAGAAAGAAAGGGTTCATTAGAAGCAAATACATATGCTTGCACTTTTAATAGTAGAATTTTAATAAACTATAGTAAATATCAATAGACCAACCTTATGCTAAAATAACAAAGTTAATCAAATATTTATGAAGCAACAAATTTCAGGACCAAAACTTTCACCTCCCAGCCTTACGTCCAGCTCCACAGGGATTGGTATGCCCGTCACAAGGATGTGGCTATGGTTGATTATACCCAAGTGTTCATTCCATGATGAAACAGGATCATGATGAAAAAAAAAAAAGTCAGAATCCTGCAGGCTTAAAAAATCAAAAGTAATTAAAACCATGCAGGATTCAAGTCTACTACAGATTTATCAAATATTTAATACAGAAAACCCTGAAGCATATCGCTGTCAACTGAGCTCGAGAGATATGTGCTCCTTTCCTAGCATTCGGCTTAATCTATTCCCGGGATGCATTTCTTTACTCAGTAATTTCAGTTTAAACAGGAATGAACTGTGGATGTATATTTTATCTAAATGACTGCCTTTCTTTAAAAAGACCTTGGGTAAAAGGGGCATTGACCCCTCTCTCCCTCCGCCTGTTCAGCTCCGCTTATCAGTGAGATGAAGTAGTACCTTTTCAAAGCGTGCCCTTTAATCCTTCTGGTGCCTAAATGTAAAGCCCCACCAGAGTATGATGCCCACAGAGTGGGACATGTGTGCCATGTTCCCCTGGCAATCAATTCCAGCACAGAGAGTATGAAACACAGCCAGTTAAATTCAGCAGAGCAGGACTAACAGGATCCGTGTCCAAGGGCAAGAGCCAAACACTTCATGGGGTCAAGTTGGAAATCTGCTGCAATTTAAACTCCTCCCAAGAATCTAAGCTGCTTTCAGCAATTCCTGCATGGGACGGGTACAGGTCCAGGCCAATCCAAGGAAAAAGTGATTCCCAAGCACTCGAGCACCTGTATTATTTTTGAATTTGCCATATAGGAACAATTAACAATTAATATTGCCTATCCTATGCATTACAGAGGTCAGCACCAAACCCTCTAAAAAACAGATCTGCCCATCTGCGCCAACTGCCTGGTTTTTTTCATCCAGTAAAAACTTCAAAAAAACACACTGCCCTAAAGTAACCATATAGCAGCCTATACCTTCCTTTACGGCCTTTTCAGCCTGCTAGTACCATACACACTCCACATGACCAGGCTTCCCCTGGAACCAGTGCAGCTCCTCAGTAAATGAATCTTTGTCCAGATGGTGGTCTGAACAGAAACTCCTCTAAGTACCTCCTAATACCTAAAAAAACAGACTTGGCTCAATCCTCCCACAACTGTCACCTCCCTGCAGATCAAAAGAGGAGGGGGGCGGAGGGAATCTTAAAAAAAAATAGATGCAATCATGGTTTTCCTGGGGAAAAAGAGGCTATGTGAGTATATTCAAAATTGCAGATATCTGAGTAAGAGTTTGGATCTTTACACTCCCAGATCTGACACTCCCAGAGGGACCACTGTATTCCTGTCCAGCATCCGAAAGACTGGGTAAGCATACAGAAGCAATCACTGTGCCTAATGCTGGAGCGAGGCACATCAGTCCCTCCATCCCCCACTGCTCACAATATGGCACAAGGTCACAGACACCCTTAGGCACGCCTCAGTTAATCCATGATGTGACAAAAATCTGAATAAATAACTAATTGGACTTCACCTGGTAAACCCAGTAGGCTGGGAAACAGAGTACAGTAAGCCTGGTGTGTGTCCCTGTTCTCCCACCCACTCCACTCCCAGCAAGGGCAGGAAAGCAGTTCCTGGGCAGCACAGTCTGAATCAAAGCAGAGTGGTGGATGGCTCCCAAGAGGAGAGCATCACTCCTGTGCATGGAGTGGATGGCCCTGGATGCATTCAGAGAGGAGAAGCACAATCAGCAAGGAAAACTGTGACTAAGCTTCAGGCTCCAAGGGCAGTCACTCCACATATAAAGCTTTCCCCATCAAATGTTATTATCATCCTGACAAATTAAATGAACCATTTCTTAAGGCCATGATACTCATACAGTCTCAGGGGGACAATCACACAGGCTAACCCACAGAACCAGAGATGGGATGTGGTGACGGTCCACATGGAAACTGCAAGCCAACCAGCTAAAGAGAGACCCATAGAGACAACCAGATCTCCTCCCTCAGTTCCCCCACTTCCTCTCTACCAGTTGCCTAGCACTTACAATCTTACTGCTATTTAGCATTTACAGAGCCACTAGGTACCTCTTATACCTAGAGGACTGAAAAACAACATTCATGTATACTCCCTGTCCTACAGTGAACCGCACTGAGCATCTAAAAGTCACATCACATTTTGGAAAGCCAGAAGCATTGCAACAAAGCAGTGGAAGTAGGGTGGCAGGGAGCAATGGTGCTCTCCTGCATGGTAGTGCTGCTAAAAATATGTTGCAGAAGGAGAAAATTTTAGAAAAGATTGTTAAAAATTAGTTGTATCAAAATTTAAACCAGTCTTTCTCCTTTTATGTTTCTTACAGAACGTCTTTTGTACCTGCCACACCCAACCTCAAAATAAGTATCAGCTAAACTACAGTTTATCCAGCTCAACACTGCATTTTCCTCTCCTGAATATAATTAACAACCACCTCCAGTTTAAAAAAGATTCCTTAAACTAACAGCTGCATCAGAACCAGCACTGAAATGCCTTGAGAGCTTTTGCTTAAACCCACACTTTGAAAAGTCATGATGGAGTTCATTTTTATCAATCTGAAGAGAGAAGAAAGTGGAACGTTTTGCTAAAATTTGTTCTGCATAAGTGTAAGAAAGGTCCCCTCTGGAAATGCATTTCGCAGAATCATGCAGAGAAAGAGCATGAAGCCATTCTCTTTCTGAAAGAGCAAACTGGTTTCCAGAGGCTGCATTTGAGGCTTAAGAGGGCAGCTCAGAGATCTGAAGGTACTTTAATTTTGTTTTTATAATAAGAGTTTCCCAGAACTCTCTAAGACACCTGTCCTAAACACACTGGTTAAAGCCTTTCCTTTGTTTCCACTCTGCACCAACACTTGCATGGAGTAGCTTTGTTTAAAAAAAAAAAAAAATCCAAACCAAAAGAAAACAAAAAAATTGCAACAAAGTCCACTTGGTAATTTAGAAGGCTGTATTTAGCAATGAGAGCAGGCAGAGCAGAATTGAATCAGCTACTGGCTAGCCCACAGGTGGGCTGCACCTGGGTTAAACAAAGGTCAGAATATGATAGCAAGCCTCGTAGTCAACAAGAGGTGCCTGCTTTACTAAGGAGAATGAGCTGAGATCCGCACATCATTCAACACCAACCACAAGCTGCTGCAATTCCTTTTTAAAACAAATTCACAGCAGACTTCACAATGTTTTGCCATCACAGAGACAGAGCAAAGGCTGGGATGTGATCCCACAATTTTTGGGAAGGATAGCAATGCCTATCCTAGGAGCACCACATCATCACATTTCTCCCTTGTCCAGCCACCCTTTTGTCCTTCCCACACCTAACAAGCCGGTCGTGCCCATTCTCCCTTCCTGTCTACCACGAGAGAAACAAAGGGCAGCAGTCTCTAACGGCTGGAGACCAAGGGATCTGGGGCTTGGTTTATTACATGCTTAACAGAGCACTGAATTACTGGTGGTTATTGCCTAGTTTAACTGCTCTCCTTAAAAGAGAAACATGAGCAAACAAGCATGTGTCATGAAAAAGCCCCTATTCAGACAGGAGCTGACAAGAGAAGAAGCATCCAGGGTTTATGACTGTTTATTACCAGTTTTACATTCAGGCACCAGCTGAAGTTACAACAAAGACTAATGCAAAGAAATCCCCACCTCATCCACTACCTCCTTAGGGGGCTTGTCTAGCCGTGGATTTACCACCCGAGGTTAGCACACACTAAGTACCCGAGGCTTTAACCATACCAACATAGCATGTGTCAAGGGCAGCGTGCTTAGTCTAGACAAAGACTTTCAATATCCTTCCAAACCTCACACCTTCAATCCCAACGGAAAGAGCCCTGGGAGAGCACAGAGCATCCCCGCAGAGCTCCTCTGTCCACTGGTGGGGAACACTCTTAACTTCATAAGATTGCACCACACTTTTGTCTGAAAGATGGGGGTAAAAAAAATACCCCAGTGTAAGAAAAGACAGATCTGCAAGCAGAGGTAAGAGGGGAGAAGAAGAGTAAACAGGCTCTCTCACTCCCATCTACCTAGTCATCTATTTTTTCATGAACCTTGTAAGGATTTCAGACCTGTACCACAAATCCAAACACAGCTGAAGTCAGCCCCGAAGTTAAAAAAGTGTTGAGGACAGAATAAAATGGACAGAGCCTTATTTCTTCAGAAAGCCAGGGTAAAAAGAGACCACAAAATAAAGATCTAAAGAAGGTACAGAATGCATGTGGAGCAACACATTCATGTAAAAACAAACATACCTCACTCTCATTTACCTTGGCAGAACTACAGCCAATACCAGAGGTCATGCAGATTTAACCATATCCTTTCTATTTGTCAGTTACTTTTATACCAAAAAAAGCAAATAAGCGACAGATAAGCCTAGAGGAAGAAACGCAAGGCATGATGAGTATAGAGGAAGGGAGGCCGGCAGGAGGAATTCACCTACATCAGATGAGTATGAGGGAAGAGAGTGAGAAGGACAAAACAAACCACAGAAAGGGAGAAATCTGCCACCACTAAGAAAAAGGGCAAAATCAGAAAATTCATTATATGAGAAAAGATTAAAGAATAAGTCAAAGAAGTTTAAGACCTGAGGCACCTCCAAAAAGTGTTATAACTAGAAAGAATACTTTTTTCTCTCAAGTGTGACAAGTGAGCATTGTCTCAAACCAAAACTGTGCCAGCCTTTGCCCACATGGCTCTAATCACAAGCCAGAGAGCCAGGCTGACACTCAGTTTAGTTCCTCTGACTTCAGCAGACAGGGTCTGTTCCTGGAGAGTCAAAGCACATCTAGCTTTACCAAAATAATCTAAAAAATAATCTAAACTAAACCAATATACACCTGAACTCTGTAGAAGAAGGATTACCTCTATCATGCTCTTATTCCACCACACTTCTTTGTCTCTCAAATGACATTTACATCTCTTAAATTATAAACACACACAGTCTGCATAATCTGCTAAGGTCTGCAATCCTGCAGGCCTAAGACAGCAAAGATGTTCAAAACATTTCCCTCAAAACATTCAAACAATGAAATCACATATTTGTTGAAGAGAAGTTTGGTTTGGGTGCTGACAAGACTTTCTGCCATCACGCAGAACAGTTCCCGAAACTAGGTGGTTTTGCTGACAGCTGTGATTCAGACGCTAGTCCCTAGTCATTTCAGCATATTGGTTTTATCATCTTTTAAAGTTGTCCGTAGTCACTATTAAAAGAAACCCACAGAATTTAGCACAGCAGAGGCAAACTCAATCTGTGCCTTGCAAAGAAACTCAGGACTAAGCATCCTTGGAACAGCCCCATCCGCCTCTTAGGAAGAGCAGCATCTCAAGGTCACATTATAAACATATCTCTCTGGGAAACACTGTGTACTGCTTCTGGGTGCACAATTTGCACAAGAGAAAAAGGAATGGCCTTTGAAGGCAGATAAACTATTACATTTTTACATGTTTACTGAAATAAATCTAGTCTTTTCCACTCTTGTTTATTATCACAACACATAGGGTAACTGACACACAATTAATGGTGCTTCAAACCAGGGTTCTTGGAAGGAAAACATAATCCCAACTTTTGAGCTAACCTTGACAAAGAGCCAGGTTTTGGTAAAGTTAAGCAACACAAGTGGCTTTATGAGATTTCCCATTTATTGGGCACCTCTCACTCTCACAACAAGCCCTGCCTCAGAGCCAAGAAGGTGAGAAGAGGCATGGCCTAGTCAGCAGCATCCACCACCACTGATGCAGACCCACAAGCAAAGCTCAGCAGACACAATTACCACCTTGGAGGTACTGTACCACCCACACCCTCTTCAGTAGGTTTTCAGGTTTTCATCTACATGTGCCATATCACATCAACCAACAATGGCATCCGCAAAAAGAATTCTTAAAGAAAAAAGAAGAGGATTTAGGATTCTTCCCTTAACAAGAATCTCGTCTTTTCCTAAGTATAGTGATCCTATAGAGTGAACGAATATTAGCAGTAACACATTTTAATACACAAGTCTATTAGCTTTGTTTCAAAACTCAAAAGGATCTACAAACTAAGTTGATTCTGTCTTTACAGATTTGAAATGCTGTTCACATGCCATTTTCCGATCTTCTTCTATCTGAGTTACAGAGAAAGATTAAAACCCACATTATCAGTAGATTCTCCAGCGAGTCCAGGTATCTCCAAGACCTGGTGCTTTCAGTACAGCTCTGTACTATGTAAGCAAGCATGATCCCTCTCCTTGCTGGAATAAAGTAATCAGACACCACATCCAAGGTGTTCCATCTGTCTGCCTAACCTTCCCTTCTCCTTTCTGAAACAGAAAATCCTTCTGGTGCGGAGCACAAAGTAAAATCTTCCCCTTAACCATACAGCCCAGTGCAACCACGGCATACATATACAAAATATATTCCTTACCAATGCACAAGCACTGTGACAAAACTTGGTCCATGAGGAGGCACCTCCAAACTCAGCAATTAGCTGGAAAGAAGTCTGCTCACTAACTATCTGTATTCCTGAAGAGGAAACCAGAGCACACTTCCATTACCTCAGAGGAAACCTAAGGAAAGGTAGCATTACTCAGAACTGATTTACTGCCTCAAGCCATTCAGAAAACCTTAAAGTCACTAACATATAAGACAAGCAACTCATTCACAAGAGCTCTTTGATCTTAAATACAAATAAAATTAGGTCAATATTAAAGATTTTCATTCCTTGCCATATAAGATGCACAAAGGCTAAGAAAAGCTTTTCCCTTTCCTTCTTTTAACGCTCAAGTTATTTAACAAGTAACATTTCTTTCACATGACTTGAAACATTTTCTCCCTATTCACTTGTCATCACCCCAGAACTTAACTATTGGTGAAAAGGCACAGGGGGAGCTGCATAGAATGTTTTCCATAGTCCCCAAGGACAAGTCAGATCAGAGAATTTCAATGTGTTTCACGTGTGGGAAGTGCACCTTTCCCAATGCTCGGATTAAAAAGAAAAAAAAAATTCATTGATTTGTTATTCAAAGCATTCCAGTGATTTTTTAACAGATGAAGAGGAGAAAGCCTGCGCTGTCACTATTAATAGGCTGACATTCTTTCTTCCCCCGCAAGACCACACCAGAAATATAGGCAAAGGCGACAAGTTAAGGGAGCCCGGAGACGTGCCAGCTCTGTCAAAGCCCCAAACCCTGTGGCACAGGGACTCCTGCGTATGCGCCCCTCAGGTGCAGGGTATGGTACTGGTGCACAAAACGCCTGCTGTGAAATGAGAGGTGCTGGAGCAGGTCCAGAGGAGGGCAACGAGGCTGGTGAAGGGACTGAAGCACAAGTCCTATGAGGAGAGGCTGAGGGAGCTGGGGCTGTTCAGCCTGGAGAAGAGGAGGTTCAGAGGAGACCTCATCACTCTCTACAACGACCTGAAAGGAGGTTGTAGCCAGGTGGGGGTTGGTCTCTTTTCCCAGGCGACTATCAGCAAGACAAGAGGGTATGGTCTCAAGTTGTACCAGGGGAGGTTTAGGTTAGATATTAGAAAGAACTTCTTTACAGAGAGGGTGATCAGACATTGGAATGGGCTGCCCAGGGAAGTAGTGGATTCTCCATCCCTGGAGATTTTTAAAAAGAGACTGGATGTGGCCATGGTCTAGTAACCGCAGCGGTTCTGGATCAAGAGTTGGACTTGATGATCTCAGAGGTCCCTTCTAACCCAGCTGACTCTATGATTCTATGAGAGAGGTCCTTCACATCCCAGACTCCCCCATGGTTCTCAACACTGCGCCTTTTGCTCCTTCTTCTGTAACAGTACATTATTAACTTCATCTGCTAAGCAACAGCGGTTTACAGGATAATCTAAGGATATAGCATCACCTTGCATTTTCGATTTAACATGCTTGATTGTGTTAGGGTGGCTTTAAAATTTTATTTATTTGCTTCCTAAATCAACCCAGAGCTCTCATATGCAGCAGAAGGCCCCTGAAGCTATCACTGTAATGTGATATCTGCTCATAAACGTCAATATACCAATTTTAAAGGTATTAAAGCTGCTGTTTAGTCATGGTAAAATATCCTAATACCTTCCTCACCTCTGTTACAGACAGCAATACAGTTAAATGTGAGCAATTCAGTTCAGGCCTTTCTGCAAAACTCAAACAGAAACCTTGCCAACTGCAGGACAGTACATAATAATTCCACCACAAACACAAGCAAAAGAAGCAGGGGTACCATGAGGCTCACTCTATGAGATCCACCCACCCAGTCACCTAAGGACATTTAGACCCTTCCTCTGAACAGTTTTTAAGAGACCAGAGGGCCAGCATGCAAAGTCTTCCCTCTCTTTGGCTTGGGTAAGTGTGAAAACTGATCCCAGCTACCACTAAAGCAAAAGAAAGCACACCTTTTGATTAAAGCACATCATTTTTCATTCAGAGGTTTGGATCATACCTCTGTCATGTATTTTCTGAGCGGCTAGGCATAAATTACATCAGTTGCCCCATGTACTTCCCTTCCACATCCTCACCCCGAAGTAAAGCACAGTGGATAACTAGAGTATCAGAGGAGAACGACATGAGAGTTCCACTTCCTTCTGTGTTTATACAGGAGATTACCGTGCAACTGACAGTGCAGTTTAACAAACAGTGTGGAATATGAAACTTCATGTACCTCAGGACTGTAGCTGCCAAAGGAAGATCCAGGATACTGCCCAAAAAAAAGCCCCAGAGTTAATTAGAGAAAAGATACCTGGATTTACAACAGTCTGAGATTTAAACGTAAAATTCACAACCAGACTGAATTCTACTAGCTGAGCTTACAGATAGGGAGAAGCAATATAATGACTGAGCTGGGAAAAACAAATAATTAAAAAAACCCAAACAGGTTTGATGGGAAAGTATACCCTCCAGAGAAGCAGACATTTGGAAAAACCAGTTTGAATGTCAGGCACTTAATTACAACCCTTATCAACACTATCAAAAAAACTAAAGTATTTCCATAATTCTCTCCTGAAAAACAGTAACCTAGATTAAATGGATTCTCAATAAAAGTTTAATTTACCTGAACAGGAAAGACCCCAGTGCTTACTGCTGAGGCACACAGAAAAGACTCAAGACTCAAGGCATTTTACATTGATAGTTCTTCTCAACCAGATCCCTCAGAACTTCTGCAGAAATAACCCTATCTATGGGTAAGTTCCCAGCCTCCACATAAGAGTGCAAAGAATACCAATTCAGGGCAAGCACATTCACCTCTTGGGAAACGCAAAAACAGGTCATTTACTTATGAGTCTTTTGAGAAAATGGATGTTTCCCTTCCGCGATGGACAAGGGGGCTTTCACATGTCAATCACTTTCATATTTCCACCTACAAAGGCATCTTCACTCCTACTATATATCCCACGAAGTAGATGGGACTGTAGGAGCTGCTACATGCATGATACAGAGTGGGGTCAACCTGTCCAATCTTAAGACATCTAGAAGACATAAAACTGAGATATTCATCCAAAGTTCCCATTTTAACTAACAAAGACTCAGGTAAAGAGCAATTTATCTCATCCTAGGGTAGTTATTCTCAGATGCCATTCCCCTGTTCTGCCTCTTCTCCCCCCCCACTTCCCCCCTCCCCCCCCTTCCCCCCCCCCCCCCCCGGGAGTCCTAGAGCACACAGCTCAGCTCAGATTAAAGGCATAAGGACAGTAAGCAGCCCACCCCTACTTAAGCATCTTTCAAAAGTACCATCCAAGCCCACTGTACAGAAACAAGCTGTAAATTACTGAGCATCTGTGTGTATCAACAGCTCTTACTACAAAATGCATTTTTCACCTATCGGGCCACTGTAACATAACTGGAGCTAAACAGCACTATCAGTTTTTTTGGGAAGCACAAAAGAAACTTAATCAGGGCTTTCAGTCAGCAAACACCTCATCATTATTTGCAAATTCTGCTGCACCAGTTCCCCCAAGCATTATTTTGATTATTGCATTAGCACATGGTAGTGGACTACAGCTAAGAGTCCATCAGCATTTTGATTTTCTTTATGTGGGTACATCCTACATGTAAGGATTTATAACTCAGCTACAAGTATTCCCTCTTGAGAAGAGCTTTGCACAGTTATGCTTCCTTTTAGGTACTGTACTGAATTTCCCTTGGGAAGTATAAAAACGAAGAAAAATAATAAACCTAAATAATACTGGGGGGTCCCTGACTCTAAGATACATAAACCCAAGTAGGGCACAGTATACTTTGTGATAACACATTAAGGCCCGTGGACTGTAAGCTTTTTTTTCCTGAATTTGAAAACAAAACAACCCAATATCATTAGACAGCTCAAAGTTTAGTGAGTAAGTTTTGAGACCAGTTTATTTTGGTTTGAGCTTACAGCTAAAATTAGAATCATGAACTCTTGCCCACTGTCATCCCCTACAGCTACTCTCACAAAATCCTGTGAAGAAGCAATTGAAATTACCAGAGCTTAACTAAAATTGACTGTTGTATTTTTAAGACTTCAAGTAATTT
The DNA here is from genome assembly GCF_003945725.1 of Corapipo altera. NCBI lineage: Eukaryota > Metazoa > Chordata > Aves > Passeriformes > Pipridae > Corapipo > Corapipo altera. The sequence goes on from NW_020884872.1 coordinate 29,804,343, forward strand.
TTAACAGTGCCAAATGCAAAAATCCTAAACAAAGTGCATCAGCTTTGAGGTAAACCAGAAGGAGTAAACTATGGCCTTGGTAGTCCTCAGGAAGTTAATAAAATTCAGATTTGATGCAATTAATTATGTCAAGCTGCTGCCATTCTTTTACCTACCTAAGTAACACTCTCGCATTTCACCTCTGTCCTCCAGTGAAGTTGCTAGGTGCAGGAACCAGAGCCAACAAGTCCACACCGTGGACTGGTCCAACATAAAAAGATGGTAACCCAAACATTTATACCTAAAACCAGCACGATTTTCAGAACCCTAAAATATGCAGTGAAGCTAACATACCAAAAAGAGAAGTCATTTGGGAGGATAATACACCACAGAGTGAGTAGCCAGAGAAAATAGAGGGGTGCCATGAATGGACATGTGGACTTGCACTTCCATGTGGGGAGCAACACTAAAAGAAGAAAAAGCTTCAGAGGCAGGTACAGAGTGGGGTAGCATCCATGCCTCCAAAGCTGCAAATCTAAGATGACCAGAGGGATCCTTTTGGGCTTCCTCGGCCAGGGTGGTAAGAAGAGCATTAAGCAAGTGGACTTCACCAACAGCCCCAGAGCCAGAGAGTTACTGGGGTGCTCAAGTCACACAGGGGCAGGGGACAAAGCAGACAAATGGCCATGGCACACCACCAACAGTGCCAGCAGCCACAACCCTGACCCCAGCCCACAGCAGACCTTCTCAAGGGCCAGACCTTGCTCCAGGAGGATTGGCTCCAGTCCATGCAGCTCCTTTAGCCACAGGTACAAACCTATGAGTCACTGGGATCCCTGCACAGAGAGCAGCTCTTATCAACATGCCATGGGACAGCTCCAAATGGAGGTGACGGAGACATACCAGATAAGCACTATAATACCAGTATAACTGCATCCATGTTAGGAGTTTTACCACATTAGCTGTTTAATTGCTAGACAGGCTGATCAGGACCTGTTGGCACTTGTAGTGTCCTGTTTGCATAATAATAATGACAGCTACAGTGCCAGAGCAACTCAGGGAGGGGCAGCTCCAGTGGGAAAGCAGCATTTTGCCACTAGTGCTAAACTATTTCCCCCAAAAGACATTCCTTATTCTGGTACATGGTCACAACATGGCTAGGTGGGCTAAGGGAGGTCTGCTCAGCCTGGGCCATGCTAAAATCAGCATAAAAACCTGTGAAAACAAACATTCTCCTGGTGTGTATAAGCCCACAGCCTGGCTGGCTAATGAACTCCATAATATAACTTTCATAATATATATATTAGTTTTTAAATATAAATTATATATGCTAATGTGTTTCTACCGACAATTAAGCTGTTCCTTACTTTTTCTTATATTAAGCGCTTCCCTGACTCAACGCAACTTTTTGTTTCCCACAACTATGAACAGTCCAGTAATTAATTCTCAACATGTAAGCCAGATTCTTCTTCACCTTCTGATTTCTTCTGTAAATTCACCTTCAATAGACTGCTGCTCTCTCAACTGTTCCACTAACTCTTCCTAACTCCAAATCTTCCCATAGATTTCATCCTTCACTTACAACTATGATGCAAGGTCAAGCAGGAGGAGGGCACAGGAGAATCCCTGGGAGATGTCAACACCCTTCATGCCTGCTACAGTTGAGCTGCACAGGGCACTAGAGATAGGAGTTAGCTGCACCAGTTTCTAAATAAAGTACAGAGAAGCCTTCTGCATCCATACATCTTTCCAATCCTTATGTGCCTCAGAAGTGCAAGTCCTCTGCAAGGGTCAGCATCTCCACTCCCCAGTCTCTGTGATTTCATCTTTATTTAGTGGTGCTTTTCGGAGATTTCCCAATCAGCAAAAAATTAAAATCACCACCACTGAGGTCAAATTGTAGTTATTCATTACACTCAGAACAGCAGACTTCATTCTGCTGCAGGACGACAAAGCCTGAGAGAGTAGAGGACTGCTCTGCCTGTAGGACCACATTGTCCCCAGTCTGCATTTGCTTCTCTTTCAGAAAGCTGCTCTGTCCTTTTCCTAACAGTGAAATAGACACCACACAAGTTAGGACTGCAGAGTCCCGTGGCCACTCTGGAGAAGACACATCAAACCTTACTCAGGACACGACAAGGGACCAAGAATGAGGCTTAGGTGGAGGTACAATGAACTTCTCAACAGCATATTGACTATTCAGCAGCACTCCACAGTTTGTAATCAGTGTTGTATTTTTTGTGCCTCTGTGAAAGTGTGTCACACCGCATTCAAGGTAGAAACTACACTTTGGAAATAATACTGAGATGCAATGTCAAAATCTCCAAGCCTTCTATATTCAAAGCTGCCTCAAAGTTCTCAAGAGGTATGTTCAGCCGTGCATTTTTTCCTCCCCCTTCCCATAGCTGCCCGATTTTACAGCCAACAGTATCTTTTCTTGAGCCTGTGCTGACCTGAGAAATAATCAGGGACGCATAACACTGCAAACATAAGGTATTTGATAAGAGAACTCTTGAGCAAAGCTATGAGATCCCCTTCCAAATCCACCTCTCATTCAGCAAGCTGAATTCTTTCCACCACTTTCTGTGGGCTGGGACCTAAAAAATTGACACAGATAAGGATCTTACTGTAACTTTTGACTATAGTCAAGCTCACATTCTGCAGTCATATTCTACTGATCTTAAATATCAATGTCATCCAACATCTTGGGGAGCCAGAGTGTACAGTCAGAAATGTAAAACAGGAAAAACAAAAATACCACTTTCCTCCAAGGAAAACAGATCTCAGAAAGGTAGGTACACTACCTACTGAGCTGAAATCACTCTTGCAACAGAAAGTACCACTTGAAAAGAAGATGACTAGAACATAATGCATATACACAAACACAGGCTAGACCACATGAGAAAAGTCAGCTAGAATTCTAGTCCAAAAATTTATACTAAAAAAATGTATATGCTGAAGGAAGAGAAATGTAAAGGGTGAGCACCTCTTGTAATGCTGGATTCCCTTTGGGGACATTCCTCTACATCATTCCCTAGGGTGGGAGGTGCAGATCTGCTATCACCACAGAGCCCAAACCATGGATTTCTGCACACTACCATCAAGGATCTGCTGCCTGGAAGTTACAACATGTCACCAAACTAGGCAACATTACTAGGAGAGAGCAAAAATTAAACAAGAAATGGAAGGTGTACCTCCCTGGTTTTCCCCTCGTCTTTTTTCAATATCCCAAAACTACTAAAAACCCCTACTCTGGGCCTTACCGATAAAACTCACCTTCCTCATGCCTGGAGTAAGGTGCAGAGACCTTGATGGGGAAAACCATCCACCTGTACAAACCCAGAGAAATGACCCCTACCATTGCCAATGGGGAAAGAGCACATGCATGCAAAATGGAAAGAGAGAGTACGAGATGATTTTAACTGAAATTTTATCCACACCAGTTGAAACACAGTCCTACAGAAAGCTGAAAAAAATTCTTAAGAGTCAGCTAGATTTTTCCATCCATCACCTCAAAGCCCTGCACACACTCATGTTCCCATGTACCCAGAGTGCTGGGTCCTCTTCTATTTACTCCAGGAATAATGAGTCCCTGCTCCAGGAACCTGCAATTTGATTTAAGACAAAATACAAAAACCCACACATTTTGCAAACAGACAGATGGACTGGGGGAGGAAGAATAAGAGGGACATGTGGTTACCCACAATTGACACATTGCTTTCTTTTCTCTTTTTCTTTTTTTTTTTTATAAAAATAAATATCAGTAATCCCCACTGGCCACCTGCCTAGCTTTTGTATATTTAATTAAGAAGGATTTGGGTGATGGAGAACTGGTCAAAAGTTCAGCCAGTTTGGGAGAGGACAGGAGGATAAACATCTAGCTGCAGGACCCAAAAAAAAAGTCTGTATTCCAGCCACTTTGCAATTTCTCCAATGGCAGACACTCACTTTGCAACACAATCCACGAAAAATCAGAGGAGGAAGGGAAGAAGGGCAGTTCATACTTGAGAGAGCTGGTCTGGACCAGTTCCTGAAAGCCAGTGACCTCACTGATCCTGAGTACAGTTTGTCTTTATAGTGATAAGACTGGAATTGTATTCATGTTTAACAAAATCACTTGAATCTACAATGATGTCCCTTTAGCAGTGAAAGAAACAAAGGGGAGAGGGAGGTGGGAAAAAAAAAACCCTTAACTGAGTTAGTAGAGAATACCAAGCACTGTCCTCTCTTCCTACCCCCCAACACAGTCATCTCCTAAGATGTAAACTCCATTAAGACAAAAACAGGGTATCCTTAGCATGGGAAAACATTTATACAAGTTTTAATTTATTTTCAAATCAGCATTTAGACGATCACATCTTACATCATTTCCTTTTAAGAGTCAGCCGTTAGACAATACACATCATTTACATGCAGTTTTGGAAGGCTGCAACATAAATCAACAAAAGAAGCCTTCACTATGAATTAACTATTATAAGGCTCTCAGAAAGTCACACCAGCCTGCGTTGAGGGCAATTAGGAGTATCAACCCCAATTCTCATCTTTCTGGTGCGCTCCTGTTATGTCTCAGAACTCCCACAAAAATATCCTTCCCCCCCCCAAGTCACTGCTGCCACAAGAGAATTACAATGTCTATCTGTGAGATGTAACAGCACACTCACAACAGCTATTTTAAAGTGTTAGATGTCTTAAAAAACAGACACACGCACATACAAAAAACCAGAAGTGACTGAGCAAGGTAACACAGTTACAGAGTTAAGAAACCTCTATGAACGATCAGGTGCTAGAAACTTCGAAATTTTAAAAGTATTAACCAGTTGCCTTTAGTTCACAGGTAATTTCTGCAATAAAACAACAACAACAACAACAACAACAAAAAAACACAAAAGGGAAGCAAACACCTAGTTCGAACCTTATCTTGAGACCAATTTCAGAAGTGTTTTCATTTGGTGCAAGCCAAACTTTAAATTAAGCTTACAACTGGATGTGAAAAGCTAAAAATCTAACCGCAGCAATGCTAAAAATGCTTCTCCACTACTTGCAAAAGATCAAAAAAAACCCTTAAGGCAGCCGATCACTTTGTGAGCTGGCTACAAGTTCCAGTTACACCGAAGCAGGACTGGCCTCACTCGAGAGGAAAGAAGAGGGGTGGCACATCCATCCCCATCCCAACTGCACCACAAGCCAGCAGCAAGCACAAAAAGCACAACTGCATGCTAACACCATTATTTCTTGCCGATTCCTGTGCCATTCACATCCTCCCCTGCTTGCCCCTGGCGGAAGGTGGCACAGGCTGCTGGAAGGAGGGGCAGCGGGGCCGCGGGCACAGGGCGCTGCCCGGGCCGGCCCGCACACGCCGCTCGGCTCCCGCCAGCTGACTCCGACCGACTGAAGGGAAATTCCTCCCTCCCAACGCCAGCAAAGGCGCGAGGTTCCTTAAAAGTTTTAAGACTGCCGACCCAGGGGGTTCCGTGGCCGATCCTTCCTGCCTCGGCTCCGAGGGAACGCTGCCGGCTGTACTTGGCAGCGTTTAACCCTTTGCTTTCTAACTAATCTAAGCGACGCGACTTCCACGCCATTGTTCTCGGGGTCTGCACCAACTATAAAAAGGCAAAGAACTCTCATGTGGACTTCCATTCCCCGGGATTTCAGAGGAGCAGTAGAGGAGCTCTGCTTGGCCGCAGGACAAATGAGCCACTCCCACCGCTGCCCTTTGCCCTGCACTTGGCAAAGGCTTCCCCAAAACACCCTTTTCTTTTAGCTACCCAGGGCTGGGGAACCTCAGGCTCTTTTTGCCCCCCCCCCCCCAGTCCACCATTTTGTAACAAGTTCCTCTTGAAACGTAAGACTTCTTCACATGGGAGAGGTGTAAGCAAGGTTACGAAGATGAAAATAATGTAAACTCTACAGACTTCAGAATCATAGGATCACACAACGGTTTGGGTTGGAAAAGACCTTAAAGGTCATGTAGTGCCAACCCCTTTGTCATAGGCAGAGACACCTTCCACTACACCAGGTTGCTCAAAGCCCAGTCCCAGCCTGGCCTTGAGCACTCGTAAGCATAGGGCATCTACAACTTCTCTGGGCAACCTGTTCCCAGGTTCACCACCCTCACAGTAAAGAATTTCTTCCCAATATCTAATCTAAACCTGCTCTCTTTCAGTTTAAACTCATTACCCCAGTTTAGGCACAGCAGAATAAAACTTAGTATTTTTAATACCTCACTGCTATGGTCTCAGGCCCACAGTACACTTCACATAAACCAACCCATTCAATGGCATAAAATCCCAGGAGGGTCCACACTGCTCTGTGACAGGGAGTAACTCCACTTATATTTAGGTGCCAAATATCCAAGTGCTGCCCTCACATTTCCTGCTTGCTTATACATCCATACACCTATATACAGCTAAATAAAAAGCTAAGTTAGAACTAGCTACAGAAATATCACTAGCTAGAGAGATCAGCTATTTCCAGCAAGCTCAGTTAAGGCAAAGAGGAATAAAACAGGGCTGTTTTCTGCTTTTCAACAGGTCAGTGCAGTCCCCTTTCCACCACTGCTGGAAAGCAGACTCCCCAGCAAGGCAAACAACCTTCGGCATCATCGCCAGGGTGTATGAGCTAGACAAAGAGATAACGTCATGCCCTCTCCCACTCCCTCCGTGTCCTCCCCGCAGTGGCAGGTAGCCAGCCAATCCCGCTCCCGGGTGACATCATCGCTGATGCCTATACTAGAATGTGGAAGTACATCAAACTACATCTCGGAGCACCGCTCCTCAAAGGCAACCTACACCCCACCCCCCAGTCCTTGGGGATGACAGACCGCTTAAAAGGGAAATAAAACCATCCAGGAAGAGGGATTCCAAGAAGTGGTTGCTGGGTGGGAGGAAAGCGGAAAGCAACAAGCAAACAGAGCGTAACCTCGTTTTTCCCTCGATTATGCAGTTCCTACGAAAGCCCTCAAAATGTACACACAGAGTTTCACCTTTGGGTGTTCCTGGAGCATTTTTCCTAACAAAAAAGTGGCCAAGAAAAGTTAAATACTATTGCAATAATTAATTTTTTTTACATGACTTTATTATTTTAAGAAGATCACAGAATCATAGAATATGCTGAGTTGGAAGGGATCCCCAAAGATCATCAAGTCCAACCCTTAGCCCTGCAAAGGATGTTTATCACAGCAAGGAAGTCTTTTGGTTTAGTATTTTTTGTTTATGTAAGGCTCTGTTAGGTGTCCAGATTTTCAGTCTATGTACATAAATGTGGGCAAATGCCAAAGAAGAAGAAGCAGTGCCAACCCAGCCTTAAACAACTGTCAATCCACTACTGTCTGGTAGACTCTATAGCAAGCAAGGAGAGTGCCTGTTGCTCCCCCTGTTATCAGTGACACCGATGCAATGCCCTTAGACATCAGGTCTTCATTCAGCTCTTCCAAGTCAATAAATGCACGCGTTGAGTTTAATTTCTAATGCTAACTATTCTGGGAGAGTTCTATCGTACCTAAGGAAAAACAAATTTAAAATTTCTATTGTCAAGATTGTTAAACCACGGAAAACTTTGCTCATTAACTCAAAGCATTAACAAGCAAGCCAAGAAACAATGCACCAAATTGCAATAATTAACAGGAGAGTTTCAAGTCACACATTCACGCCCTACTTTTTTTTTTTTTTAAGAAGGGTTCAGCTGATGCAAGCTCTGGGAGCAAAAGGATTACAGAAAAAATTATATTGTGTAATTTCAATTTTCAGAAAAAAATGGCAGAAAAAAATTAAATGCTCATAGTTCTGTCAAAGTGCAGCTTCTTACTCATCTCCCTTCTCTCCTCTGACTTTTCGAGCCACATCCTTTTTTCCATCTCTATGCCAACAGCAGCAGCCTGGTTATTCCACCTCAAGTCTTAAAATGCAATTCACACACTGCGCAGGCAGATTACTTCTCCATCAGGAAGGCTGAGGTTCACGCCCTCAAAACATACTGACATACGTTTCATTTGCAGAAGAGGCACCAAAGTGCTTTATTTAGTTACTGGAGCTGCAAGCAGCAGTATCTTGCCATCAGGGAAACTCACCAATTACACTGCCTTGTTTATAAGCAAAAAACCCAAACCAAAACAAAAAAATCAACAACAACAAAAAACAACCAAAAAAAAACCCAAACAAGCAGCTAGGCATTCTCAGCTACTTTCAGTTCTCTCTCCTTCCCTCCCTCTCCAAATATATCTTGCATTTATACAGTTTAAGCCAAGTATTAAGTCTGTGTGAATAATTAGTCATCCTGGTAGGTAACACTCACTGCAGTCATGCAATCTCAAGATTTGTTTGTTCCACTGACTGCACACTGAAGAGGAAAAAAGAAACAAAAAGAAAAAAGTAGCCTAGTTTCACACCCACATGGGCACTGTCCGATTTCTATTTTCTAAAGACATACACTTGTCAAACAGGTTATTCTGGGAATTCTGGTTTTCACAAAATAAGCTTTCCCGCTTCAATCGCTTATTACTGTCACTCTGCACCCCCCATTACAGCACAGCCCAGTGGGATCGGATGCACTCGCCCCCAACTCTATAGCTTCAGCACTTTGAAGGTTTTCCAACAAGGAAACCGGGTGACAATTTTAATTAAGGACAATGTCTTTGTCTAAAGTCACTGCAGCAGCAGCAACTTCCATGAGGATTTCCAGCAGCAAATCAGAATAAGCCTGTGGACCTATTCGTATAACCTGGCCACATTCTGACAGCTGTCCACTTGGTTTGGTCATTTCTCTAGAGGGAGCACAGGGAGGAATAAGGACAATAAAGAGCTATTTCACCATTTCAGGATGGGTACTTAGGAGAGCAATTTGTGCCCCTTTGAAAAAGCAGGAGCCAAGAGGCTGACAAACTTGTCACGGCCACCAACAATGACAAGGACAACACTTTTACCACCCCTCAGTGTTCCGTTTGCCACAGCGGGTGGCTCGCCTGCAGCCGTGTGCCCAGCCCGGCGCAGGCACCGGGTACCCTCTGGAAAACCGGCAACAATAAAAGGAGAAAAAATTCTGCACAAACCTTGTAAACTTGCCCGTACGTGCCATTGCCAACCACTTCCACGAGCTCAAAAATCCCAGCGGGGTCCTAGGAGGAGGAAGGGGCAAAGGGGTCGGGGGGGGAGGGGAAAAGGGGGAGAAGAGAAGCGGGGTTATTACATTTTTGTGAGGCGATGGCTGCTGGCAGAGCCCAACCAGCGAGCCCGGCTGCTGGCGGCGTGCAGCTGTTGCGCCCTGCTTTTCCACGCACATGCCAATACATGCAAACAAAGGAAAAGCAGCCCAGGGCCGCGCTCCCCCCGCCCGCCCCCGCGGGAGGGCTCCCCCCACGCGGCCGCGGGCCCCCCGCGCCCCGGCACCGGCCCCAGGCCCGGACCGGCCGCTCCCACCCCCGCCGGACCGGCAGCCCCGGCAAGGGGCGCGCCGGCCCCGGGGGGCCCCCGCCCCGGCCCCCGGCCCTGGCACTCACCCGCAGGGAGGAAAGGTCGATATCCACCAGACTTTTTGCAGGAGAATCGTTCGCCATTTTCCCGTCTCTTCTTTTTTTTTTTTTTTCCTTTAGTATTTTTTTTCTTCTCTGTTAAATAATAGCGAGGCCGCTCCCCCCTCCCTGGAGCAGCTGTGAATTGCGCGAAGCTCCGCTCCGCTGTTCTCCTCTCCTCCCTTCCGCCCTTCCCTTCTTCACTCCAGCCCCGCCGGGTTGAAACTCTTCAGCATTGGGAGGGGTTGGCGGGGGGGATGATGGATAGATAGATGGATGGTGGGAGGAGGAGGGGGGAGAGGGAGGTGAAGGAAGGAAGGAAGGAAGAAGGAAGGAAGGAGAGGGGGTGTTGCGGTTTGTCCGTCTGTCCTCCCGCGTTGCACTGCGGGGCTGGATCCTCCCGAGGATCCCGGCCGGCCGGTCGGTGGCTGAGTGGGTGGGTTGGTGGGTGCCCGCGCGTCCCCGGCGGCAGCGGGCTCACACCATGTCGCGGCGGCGGCGGCAGGAGCGGCGCCGGGGCCGGCAGCCTCTGGCAGCCTCACGATGCGCCCCGCGCCCGGGCATGGCACGGCACGGCTCGGCTCGGCCCAGCCCGGCCGGCGGCGCTCACGCCGGGAGCCGGCAGTGGCAGCCGCGGCCCCGCTCTCGCATGGGGGGGCGGCTCACGCCCAGCGGCGCGGCGGAGCCCCCGCCGCCTCCCAGCCCTTCCCGCGGCGCTGCCCTCGCATCCAACGGCGCCGGGCACCGGCTGGCACGGGCTGCGCGTCCCGGCGGCGGCGGGGCAGGGGCGCGGGGCTGGAGCGGGGTGTTGCGAGCCAGACAAAGATAGCCGGGGAGGAGGAGGAGGAGGAGGAGGAGGAGAAGGAGGAGGAGAAAAGGGATACAAAATATACTGAGAGCGAAGAGAGAGAGAGAAAACAGCTCCCCCTTCCCTTCTCCAACAGGAAAAACCGGCGGAAACGCGCCCGCACCAGAGCACTGCTGGGTAAACTCGCAGGGAGAGAGAGACAGAGGGACAGAGGGAGGGAGCGCGGGCGGGCGGGCGGGGAGAGAACCGGCCCCACAGCCCTGCCCGCCCCGCCGCCCAACAATAGCCCTGCGGGGCAGGGGCGACCGAGGGCGGCCCCTTCCCCGCCCCAGCAGTGCCTGGGCCCTGCCGGCGGGGAGCCCCACGCGTTTCTGCGGCAGGGCCGTGGGGCTGCGCCACTGGCGGGCTGCTGCGGGCAGCCCACGCTGCCTCTGCCCCGCGGCGAGGGCAGGGAAGGGGTCCTGCCGCCCCCCAGCCCCCGGCGCCCCTCTGGGGGACTGCACAGTCAGCGTTGGTCTGTCGCGGCCGGTATTGACCATGGGATAGGGGTATTTTCCCTTCCCATCCCCTGTGAGAAGACCAACAAAATGTCAGTTTCTCCCTGCCCCGAGACCCCAGGCCTACAGGAAAAATATTCCTGCCTCATCAGAGACCTCTGCAGAAAGAGAGTCAAATCCTAGCCCCCAGAACCAGACCCAACTGTCATGGTGTTTTATCACATAATTTCTGACAGAACTGTCTCAGGCCCCATTTCCACCCAGAAGAATCCTCCAGCAGAATCTGAATCGTGGAAAAATCTCATTAACCTCTTTCAAGCTAGACACATCAGGCATTTGCACACAGGTGTAAACCTTGGCAGGGTTTGTTTCTCACTGAAGTTCTTTATCACACTGATATGGCAAAAATGTTACCTACTTGCAAGAGGTTGAGTTACATTTCCTGTGGGAACCAAGGTTTTCCTCTCTCTTCTACTTTAACCACAAAATTACATATACATAGCTATAACTATCACAGAAACATACTTTTGAAACAAAACAAACCTGTTGAGCAGAAAGTGTAAGGATAAATTACCATAACAGTTTAATGGTGTACATAATTTTCACTTAAAGTGTAGATACAAAGAAAGGAAACTCCAGCCTAGGCCAGGAAACTGTTTTTCTCTGTACAGCAACCTATAGTTGGAAAAAGGCAAATTATTTCAAATTAGTTTGACACTGGGTCCACCTGAGTGCATGCACACAGGAGTAAGATCAGGTCTAGAGATGCAGTAGGTTTTGAAAAGTGGTTTTCCACAAAGGTTTATTGTCATCACCCTGGTTTGTATTACATGGCTTATTTAACTCAGCCTTTTTATGCATAAGAGAAGACTTGGAAGGTCAACTCCATTGCCTGTCTGCCGCAGCATCCTGTCTGCAGGTGTAGCCAGTGCTAAATGTTGAAGGAAGATCACAGGGATACTTTAATCGTCCAGTGATACTTCCCTGGGGTATCCTGCTGGTTCTGTACACCTCAGCGTGTTCTTTAGCAGCATTTGGTGTCACTGCATTTCCTATTCTCTGGTGATTTTTTCCTTCCATTAGATTGCCCATTTACTTTGTGGATTCATACATGCTTCTGGCCCTTGCGGTGTCCTCTGGCTCAGAGTTCCAAAGCTGAACTAGCATGTTATGAGGAGATCACCTTTGTTCATTGGCTTTGAACCAACATGTGCTAGATTGCAAAAGAAAAAAAAAAACCTGCTGGTTCTTGTGTTGGAATAATTTCCTATTAAATTTCTCCATTATATTAATTTTTTTATAGACTTCTGTTGTGTTGTGTTTCCCCTCAGTTTTTGCCAGCTGGCAAATTCTGGTCTTTTTAGTGATACCATGAATGGAAGCTATTCAATATTTGCCCTTCATTGAACCATTTCTGTTTCTAATGCCTTCTTTTTTAAGACAAGGAAGTGGATTTCCATATCATGTTTGTGATGGGTTCACCATACAGTGTCATGGTGATGTCCTGATTTCTAGTCTTCTCTTGATACTTCCTTTTTTCACTGTTGTTGAGTATGACTAAGACATTTCTGTAGAACATGTCTATCATAACTCCACAATCCCCTTCTGTAATGTTAATACTACCTTAGAGACTGCTGCTGTGTATTTCTGGATGCTGAAAGATTTTCAAGCCCAAAGTCTGAACCAAAAGTTTTCCAAACACAGTATATGTAACACTTTTCTTGTGCCCCTGAAAAGCACAGCCCAGGTTTTTTAGAGCAGAGGATCTGAGCCCAAATACACATTTTCACTATTCTAGCTCTGATGTGGCTCCACCATAGTGTCCCCTCTCTGCTCTGAGCTTATTTTAATACAGTGAGTTTAGTTCTTTGTTGTGTTTTAGTGTTATACCAGAAGACCGCTGAAGAAGGAAGATTATGAATCCTTGAAAAGTAACGCATCCCCTAACTTCAGGGAAAACAATAGTTTTCATAAAGCAGTAAATGCCACAGGAGAGGTTCCTGCTAGTTCCCAGGGTGAAGCACCATGCCACCTCACCTCCATTTTCCTTCCCACACAAGCAGCGGGATGAAAGGCTTGCTTTCTTGAGGAAGAAGCCTCTCTGGCTGTGGCCAAAACCACTCTGTTCACATGTTCATCATGCTCTTCAGCACAGTATACTTATCCAGTTTGGAAAGTCTAAAGGTTAAAAGATTAAATCTAAAACCACTGGAAAGAAGATGAGTGGTCTGTTTTAACTCTTCCTCGTAGTGAAACCAGCACCCTGAGGAGACAGAGTGAGACAGCCATCAGAAATCATAATGAAGATGAAACGCAAGGAAAGACGATTTCAGCCCTGTGGATAGTCATGCCACACACAGAGCACATACGGTGTTCTCTAATGACAAATAGAGAAGAAGCATCAAAAAATCTGAGTCAGCTCCATCCATTTGGGAACAAAGCAGGAGAGAGTTGGGGACCTGTGCACTGTTTTCCATCACCGTCAGACACAGTTGCACCCATCCCTGCTTGTTGAGCTTGTAGCAGTTGAGGGAACAGAAGAGCTGTAGTTTCCTGAGTAGTTTCAGCATTCCTGAAAGAGGGGTGCTGAGCCTCCCTTTCTCTGACCATTTATTCCTGTTCTCTGGCACCTCATCCCTTGTGTCAGCATAAGCATTCATACATCTGTGCAGTGAGCCAGGACTCATAGCAAAGCTAGTCCATGAAAGGAAAAGAACTTTTAATGTTACTGTTGATCAGGTCTGTGGTCTGCTTCATTATGTGCCTGCTTGGGCAGTTGTGTTGACAAAAGGTAGAGGGGCAGAAGCTGCATGAGGGAAGGAAGTGTAACCACAGCATTGCCTCTTGGTTGTGGCTATGGCTTAAGCCAGTTTCAACTCTCGGTGGACCAATAGGGGTAGAACTAGAGAAGTTTCCTTCCTTACTGGAAGAAGAACTGTGGGAACCCAACAGTTATGTTCTAGCCACAAAAGAAATTCCTTGCTCTCTATTTTTTTTCCCAGTGTGTTGAAATTGTCTTTGTTTTATTATTTTCTGCATTTAATGTGCTGGGGCCCTAATAACTGACAGAGATGTAGAGGTCATCAACTGCACTAACTTTTTATGAGCTTAATCATCAACAGTATTCAGGGAGATGAGTAAAGAGACAGGAAGTTCTGAATTTTCATTTTGTTTCTACTACTGATTCATTCCATAGCCTTGGGGCATCTCATTTCCTGTCTCCCTTCCCGTTCTCTGTTTGGAATATGAGAGTGATTTTGACCTCCTTGATAGTGTGAAGTGTTAGACATATCACCCATCATACTCTAGGAAAATGGTTCTCTCCTTGGCTGAAAAAGTCTGTGAGGGTGAGGATTATCACGGGACAGAGTAGTGTATGAGGCTGAGTGAGACTTTACACAGGCTAGCTCTCCTGCTGCAGGTGGGATCCCAAGGCCAGAGGGTGGTTGGGAGACATGGAAGACTAGCTGTTCTCCTCATACTGATGAGTTCTTCTCATGCTGGTGATTACAACAGATCCTGGGAACAGATCAATTACAGAAGGATGCCACACAATCAGCTTCCTCCACCTTATGCTCCTCTCCTCCTCTGTTGCTTCCACCACCATCTCACACCTCCATGTGAGAGCTGCTCTATGTGATCGCTGCTGGCACACCCAGGTTCTTACATACTGCATCTGAATGTCATATGGGTGGATGTGTTCCTACAGCTTTGGTTGCCCAGTTGCATACACACTGCTGCTGGTGACTTCCTGCTGCTTCTCCCTCCTCAGGGTACTGTACTGCCTCCCAGACCGATGGGTTACCCTCGTTCCAGCACGCAGGCAAGGCTCAGGCAGGTAGCTAGACCCCAAGCTTGGGGAAGCACATGTAGATGTTGCTGCAGGTGACACAATGTTCCACAAGGCTAAAAAGGAGCAGCTTTCCACCAGCTGTGTGCTTTGAGGCCACCACTGTTCACCACCTGGCTGGCTTCCTCTGTTAGCATTTGGGGGACTAAATTGAAAGGACTGAAACAGAGGGACTGCCTAAATATAGCAATCCCACCAGCGCAGGAAGAATGGCATCATGAATCAGAGCACTTTCCTCAGCTGCTTGGTACCAGGTGGGAAGGCACACTACTATCAGCACTGTCAGCACTTTAGAGGTGCCCACCTTTTCCCATCCCCAGCCAGGCTCCACATCTGCGCTGTTTTTTCAGCTGTGCCAGTACAGCTCCCCTGTGTAGTGGTCAGGTAGCTAGACTGATCTTAGCAAAAAATAAAACACCATCTTTATTTTTTTTGCAGGGATTGATTCACTTCTTTTTAATGCCCTGCTTTAAATAAGTGGTGGGCAGTAATGTGAGAGCAGGAATTCCTCAAGTTGTTGTCGCACAGAGATCTAGGTACCATGAAACCATGTCCTAAAAGTTGTTTTGGGGAGAAACTTCAGTGTAGCCTAAGGAGAAAAGTTAACTTTAGTCCTGTAATAATTAGTATCACACCTGTGCAGTACTGGAGCACCCAGCAGTTCTAACTTAATCCAGATCACAAATGAACATATGACAATATTCTTATGAAAATATAATACAGTGTTTGTGTCATCTTTTATGCTGGATGTGGTGAAGAAGGATGGTACCTGGTCCTTTTAAAGCCACAGGATGTGGGAAGCTGGTGGCTGAAATGGTATGAAGTTTGCCAGGATAATGTGCTTCCAGAGAAATCTGTGAACAAATCTAAACCAGCAGAGTGAAGCTCAACAATTTGCATCACCTAGCTGGGGCATTTTCAATCTGATTCTGAACATGCCCACACAGGATTTACATCCATGGAGCAAAGCCTCCATAAAGAGGCTGCTCCTGTACACAAGGAAGGGTGATTTCATGCCGCCATAGTATTTTCTCTGACTCCACATCCCTAACTGATCTACCCAGACTGAATTCACAGCACAGTCCAGGATCTTGCACTTCATATCAGGCTGCGAATTGTCAGTCCTGCAGCCAGGCTTAAACCTGGCAAAAATGCCAGGTAAAAATACTGTTGCATGCTTGGGCTAATGGAGAAGATCCCATGTATATTTTTCAGGACTGCCCATGCTCTAAGTTTTAACAAGCTGTTTCTTGTCCTGCTATCTGTCACGCAAAGCATGCAATTACCGCATGTGACTGGCTGTCACAGGCTATCTCTGCTTGTAGCTAAGCTGCCTTGTAGTTATCTTCCCATGACCCAACTGTGCCACTTATTTCACCTCTTATACAGGACCCTGAGCCGTAACTGTAGTGGCTATGAGCAAACTCTTTTCTTCCCTGTCTGAGTCAGAACTCCTCAGGGATTGTGTCTGTCCTCACATTTGTCTCGATTTGCTTTATCTCATCCAGTGGCACCTGGGGATGCTCACCCAGAGTTTCTGAGAGCTGTCCTTCTGGATGATGAGCAAGACAGAGAGACAACCTGCTCACACCACATTTGTTCCCCAGAATAAGAAAAGTTGCTTTGCCAAGATGATGGTGACTGTGGTTCTGCAGGCATTTACAGGCAGTGCTTGTGTAAGGATCTCCCAAGCCTTCCTCACTAAGCAACGGGCATGTATCCTATGCTTTTTCTCCTGGTTTTTGGCTTCTGTCACTGCATTGTCCTTACAAGAGCCATGTGACCAAACAGGTAACTGTTGGAAATAACACCTATTTTCAGATTTTATTTTGTTTTTTCCAACTCAGTTGTGCTCACAGTGTGGTGAAGGCAGAAATAAGTAAGGCATTGAGTGTGTACATGGTTGTGCTGCTCTTTCAGAGTCCTCCAGCTTATATGAACAGTTCAAGTTGAGTCTGCAAGCGTGCCAGGCTCTTGAGGAGATAGGTGGAGATCACTTTTCAGGAACTTGGGCCTTGTTTTGGCATGACCCTCAACATAGTCTTGATGTGCCATGTACTGAGTCAGAAATGCCACAACAACATGATGCAAAACACTTAACCTTTATGAAATTATTCTGTCAATTCAAATGTGTTAAAAAAATTCTGAAGGAGTAATTTTGTCACAGAACATTTTCTGATGGAGCAGGTACTGTAGCCAGCTTAAACCTGGTAAAAAAAGGCATAAAGCTATCACAGAAATATTTCTCTATACTTGGGTAACTGAACAGAAAGGTGATGTTGTGTGTCTATATTTGATGCAGAGCAAGCTGATCCAAAAAAGTCCACAGATCAGATAATAATCAACCTTTAACCATGGCCTGAACTGGTACAGAAGTCATCGTGTCCCCAGAATGAAGCCAATGCACTTCTATGAACAGTGGGCTTCTGCAAAGAAGCTGTGATAGTCTGAATTCCCACAGTGCCCCTGGTCTGAGTACAGCTGCCTTTAAACCTGCAAATTTATCCCTATGTTGAACTTCATGCATTGTGCAGACTCCCTGTGAATTCATAAATCTTTGAGGACTGTGACTTAAGTGAGGTAAATTATAGAAGTCAAAATTAAAGTGTAAGGCATATATTTTAAACAAACATTAAGGCTACTGAAGTCTGTCCTTTGAAAACTTTCTTCTTCAGTTTCCAAGTCACTTTTATTTGAATGTTGAAGGGATTTTCATTTTACGTTATATTTTACCATGAGTAGGGAGTTATGTTTTGAAAGTAACTATAAAATGAAGAGTGAATTATCACCAAAATGCAAAAGAAAGGGGAAAAAAAGTTTAGGTGAAAATTAACTATCCTTTCAAATGAAAAATTAAAACCCAGTGCTGTTGGAGAAAATGTAGAACCAGGTTAATACACAGTTAATACATAGGCT
Organism: Corapipo altera; assembly: GCF_003945725.1. Lineage (NCBI taxonomy): Eukaryota > Metazoa > Chordata > Aves > Passeriformes > Pipridae > Corapipo > Corapipo altera. The sequence continues at coordinate 29,821,895 of NW_020884872.1, forward strand.
TAATTGATTTAAGTTTCCCTTTCATTTTATACAGCATGAGGTCCACAGAGGACATAATATCAGGAAACTCTGGCTTTGTCAGTGAAGCTAACTTAAAATGTTCCCTCTTCTCCCTTCTCTGGCGCCTTGTACCTGGCTTCACACCTCTTCTTGGTCAACTCCTGTTGCCAGAACAAGGGTTTGCAGGACTAAGCCTGGCCAAAAAATAACACTCCCCCAGAAGGAGAAAATCAATTCTGATTCCTGGCAGTGACATCACTGAGGAGGCCATGACAATGAAGAGGAGCAAGTGGGAGACTGAAATGCTGAAATGGCATTGGCAGCTTCTTAACTCCAACAGCAAAACCAAGATCTCATGAGGCTGCTGCTGACATGCCAATAGAAATACCAGGGAAAGGTCTGTGGGAACAGACAGAGCCTCTAGGCTTATATCACCATGCAGTGTAGAATTTGAAAAAAATAAATGGTTGAAATGAAAAGGGCTGCTCATTGACACAAATAATCTTCCAGGTATTGTTTTTTTAAACAAAATATTGCCATCAAAATATAGTAAAAGGTTGAATGTTATGGGACATTGCTGGATTTTGATGTAAGACAAAGTGTTTTAGCTTTGTGTTACAGTTTGGCTTGCAAGGGCATCTTCTGTCCTTTTCTAGATCTTGCTAATTTAACAGGGGGCTCTTCTGTATGATGCATTTACCTTCTGTGATCTGATTTTAAGTAAGCCAAATATCAGGGCAGCTGTGACACAGCAGTTTGGTAAAGCTCCTCAGTGTAACTGTGAAGTACTTCTAGTGAATTTATTCCTTTGTATTCCTAATCAGTATAAATATTTTTTCCTCTGAAATGTGGAGGCTTTTAGGGGCTTTCTGGTCATAACAGAAACACTGAATAAAGAGGGTCTACAGAGAGCTGTTATCTGCAGATAAAACGTGGGATTCATCCATCCATTTTGCATGCCTATATCTAAGCTGATCACCTAAGCTTCCTTTAATAGTTGACTGAAAGAAGTAAGGACCTTCAGGATGAACCTTCAGGTACATCTCATCATGAATCAGACAGATAAAGTGGCAAAGAGGAATGGTATCTTAGCACTGACTAAGAAGGCATGGTTAGTTTGGAGGCTGAAGCCTGTTCTAAAGATATCTTGGACTGCTGTGATGAATCCCATGCAGCCAGGCAATGCTTTTTCATGCAATGCCAGTTTTTAAGATTTTCAGCTGTGCAATCATGCATGTTTTGAAAGCTATTTACCCATTTGACTAGCAAAGTGAAGTCCAGGGGACGGATCTTTAACTGCTGTGCAGCTCTTCTTCTGAAACTGCATGGAAGCTCTGATGACCAACTTCTCACATTTAAGGCTTGTGTTCTTACTGTAAACAGTCATCATCAGAAAAAAAGATGTTGTTAGGCAATGGCGAATAGGCAATTTGCCCTTGGCTTAAGTAGCCCTGAAATGGAAAAAGCATGAAAATTTATACAAAGAATAGAAAAACAGCACATGATTTCCCAACAGCACTTTGAAAACTTTTTCTGCTGCTTTGATCATTGTTGCTCCCTCCTCTCACAAGCCCAGACTGGAGCCGTTATTTGAGCTAGGTGTAAAGCACAAGGAGAAATTATGAGATGAAGGCATACACCACAGGAGGAAGTCCCAGTTCAGAAGACAGCTAAAGTACCAAAGGTGGTAGGACATTAATGGCATGCAAATGCACACTTCTGAACAAGGGCGTTGCCCCAGATCAGATCCTAAGTACTTGGCAAGAGGCTTTGTAGAGTTCCCTAGGACACTGCCAAATGTACTCGAACCCTGCCTGCAGTTCCCTTCCTGAGCAAGTCCTTGATTTCCTCAAGGGGAGAAAGGCTAAATTTACACTAATGTTGGGGTCTGAAATTCGTCTTACTGAGGATGAATGTGATGTTACCAAAATAGTTTTCCCTTGCACTTCAATTTTGACAAGATTGGGATAGAAACCTCTGCAGCTGGACTATTCTTGACCTAGATGGAATCATGCTAGTGCAAGAAATGGTGGAGATCATGCAAAGGTGGACATGTGTGCAGTAGAGAAAGAAAGGCCTTGTTTTGGTGTTCGCTCACCTCTGCTGGAAGAAAACATGTAGATATATTTTCATACTGTTGAAAGGGCAATACCAAATGGGTGAAGTTACTGAGTTTTAAATAAGAGCCAGTTACCTTAACATCAAGCATTTCAAGCATTTTCTAAGTCACTTTCCTCTCACCACTAGGACAGAAACACTGTATGATTTTTTTAATGATGGAATTTTACACTGGAAAGATGTAAAATTATATTCAAATATCAAACTTCTCCCTGCATCCCACAACAGTTTTCAATGTGTTTGCACACTACATTTTACAGGACAACAGCTAATATCTACACTTAATAACACCTAAATCTGATATAGTTGTGTGACATCTCTGAGCACTTTAGAAAAACAAAAGCATTATCATCTTTATCAAAATGCTGAGAAATCAGAGGTGTGGTAGTTTGGTCTGGGCCTTCCTTGGTGACCAGTTTGTAACCAAGGAAGGGCCCAGATTTACCCAGTATTCCCTATGATTTTTGTGTAAGCCAGACTATAAGAAGAAAGGAGGAAAGGCCTTTGCTCTCTTTCCTTCCGGCGGCTTGGAGGTGCAGGTTCCCTGCTGTTGAGTCTGCCGTGTTGGGGAGCGAGGCCTGGTAAGGCCTTGTCGACCTTGGGAGACGGAGGTTGCCTGCGATCGTTCCAGAGTGACTCTCGGTTGTCCCAAGGAGAGTAGTGAGATACTTCTTTGCTAACTCTTTTAGTTGCTAGATTTTGGGCTACTAATCGGGATATATATATATTTTATTTTGGGTTTGTTCCTTTTCCCTTCCCCCTTCCCTTTCCCTTGTGAAACTGTATATATATTTCAATTGTATATACCTGTAACGTAAGTGTAAATAAATTTATATATATATTGCTTTAGCTGTCTCTCTCTCGTTTTGTTTTTTCTTGGTTGTTTTTCTCCCTCTTCTCCCTGAGGTTTGGGGTGTGTGGGGGACTTCTTGTGGTAAGGTTTGGAGACTTGGCAGGGAGCCAGCTTCAAACCATATCAGAGGTCATAAGTTCTTTTATACCAGGAACTAGTTTGGGATTTGAGATACCTGATTTGAGATTAACTATTTTCATTCACATTTTATATGTTATTTTTCCAAGCAGTTGACTTTATATACCCTTTCTCGATCCTTTCTTTTTCTACACTGCTAACATCCCAAAATGATGCAGCTGTCTAAGATTGTGGCTTCCTTTGAAAAATCCCGGGGCTAAGAATCTTGCCAAAATATTACTTGTCTGATGAAATCTGGAGCTATAGTGCCTTTTCACAGAACCCTTGGAACAACATTAAGGTCAAGCTCCTAGACTGACTGTCTAAAGCACCCAGGACCACACTGTGCCCCAGCACCCATACTACCATAGTGTGTTTATGCAATCTGGCTTCCTATTGTGTGTTCAGGCATCATTCTGCATAGCCAAACCCCCTCTGCCAAGTTTGATTAGTCTTCTGTCCAGATACTGTCCAGATGCGTGCCAGATAGTGCAAAAAGGGAAAATGGTTTTATGCTCTGTTGCCTCATCATATTTTAAAAGACAAGACAAGACAGGTTATGTCTTCTTGCAGTGCCCTTCAAGCATTTGACCCAACCCAAGGCCTGTCACTGCTGCTTGTCATTTCAGGCCAAGGATAGTTTATAAGTAAGGAAGTTCAATCAACAGCATGATGAGGCGAAGATATGCCCCAGTAAGATCCTGTTGATAGATGTATGCAAAGAAATATGGACTAACAATTGCAAAGAGTGATCTAAGATATATCCTTACCAAGCTGTCTTGTCCACAGCTCTCTTCTGTCCACCCCAGAGACGGTAGCATGGACTGATCAAGCGATCAGTTCTCTAAACTCCCCTGGACTCTGAGGAGCCTAGCTACACAAGGAATCTTTAGGGTTGGGTTTAGGGTCCTTGACTTTGGTCCCATGACTTAAAAAGTGCCCTTGATCGGTACCCCAACACACTCACTCTTGGAATAATAAAATAGGATTTCATCCAGCCCCGAGGTTGCTTGTATGAACTTTTAATCTTCAGTGCTCTGGAGTTTGCCTGTCCTTTTCAGTTGTCTGTTTGTTTAGTCCTCTTTGTAGTCGAAGAGACATTCATCAATTTTGACTGCATTTTATGGTGCATAAAAATTTACTCTAGGCAATAACAGATAGACTTCTGCACAAGTATCAGAGGTGGGAATCATCCTAAATGCCATAAGATATATACAGTATAGAAGTCCAAACTTGACCTCTTCATGTCTCTCTGTCTTCATAATAGTCATCAGAAAAAGAAAGGCAGTTCTTGGTCATGATTCATCTCATGTGAAATAGGTCACATGAATCGCTTTTTAGAAATGCCTATTTCTCTGTATTGACTAAAAAGGGAGCCAAAAGGGAGTCTATTTGACTCAAAAGGGAGATACATAACTCATGCATAAATAGTTACACTACAAATGTCCAGAGTTAGATGGGAGGAATCCCAAATGCCTTGTCTGGACTTAACACCCTATGGATTTTTCCTCATCTGCTCCCATATCAGATGTGCATTTTTCAGCTGCTCAGTTATCTCTTGAGTATCTGCTGTAGAAGAGCTAATTTGTTCCTTCACCCTGGAGTGCCAAACACCATTCCATCAAGATGGTTGAGGGTAAGGGTACTGGGCTTGACCACAGGACATGTGAATCAGCAAGTAGGATCACAGAATGGTGAAGACTGGGAGGCAGGCATCTCTGGGAATTGTCTAGTCTGATGCCTGGTCAGAGCAGAGACAGCTAGTGCAGGCTGCTTAGGACTGGATGCAGTCAGATTTTGAGTATATCCAAGGATGGAGACTCCACAACCCATTTGGATGGTCATCCATTTACTAAAAGTGTGGGATTTTTTTAATGTTGAAATGGTATTTCTTGTATTTCCATTTATGCCAATTGTCTCTTGTCCTTTAACTGGACACCCCTTAGAGTCTGAGTTCATCTTCTTTAGTCACCCCACTGGGTATTCATTCATAAGGGTCACATACCCCTGACCCTTCTCTTTTCCAGGCTGCACAATCCCAGCTCTCTCAACCTCTCCTCAGATGTTAGATGCACCAGTGTCTTCATCATCTTCATGGCCTGTTACTGACTTACTGCAGAAAGTTCTTGTTGGTGTTGTACTGGACCCAGCACCCTGATGTGTCTGTCTACTAGTGCTGAACAGATGGGAATAATCACCTCCCTCGACCTTCTGGTGACCCTCTTCCTAATGCAGTCCAGGGCCTGCTGGCATCATCTTGAGCTATTGCAATAGACAGGGGCAGAGGGTAGCTGCCAGCATGACTGTAATTTGCTTCCCAGGAATGCCAGAAGCATGTCTTGTAGTTAGAGCGGCAGCCTTTAGGCAAGCCAAGTACAGGATGCTAGGAATGATGCTTCATGGGGAAACTGTGAGTGGGAGGGCAGGTAGGGACTTCATAAGGAGAACCACTACTCTGGTACTAGCCTTCAGTTGCTAGTGAAAGAAGAGCTATATAGAATCATGGAAACATTTAGGATGGAAAAGGTATTGTGGCTGATGGGTGGGTGGTGGGGAAGGGGCAACTGCTCTCCATAAAAAAGGAGATTTGCCCTGATGCTGGCAGATGGGATAAAAAAAAAAAAAAAAGGAGGGAGATTATGTGTGAAGCCAGGGGAAAGGAGTAACCAGGCACAAGCAGGTGTATCTATGGGTCTAGGGTCTCCAAGGGAATGAAGCCTCTGATATTTATGCAGATGGTATTGCCAGTGGTCCTTCTTGCTCCAGAGCCTTTGTCATAATTGTTTGCAGGTAGATGGAGTATTCTTTTAAGCATTCTTCTAAGTATCCTGCTGGAGCCACTGTGGTTGGCAGGAGCCACCACCACTCCTGCTTGGACTGTGAAGAACACAGATTTTCCATGCTGATCTGAAGGATGCTCTCCGCTCTGGTTTTGAAGTGATATTGTGCACAGTACAATCAAGCCTTCAGCCTCTCTTAAAGATCTTTCAGACAGATAAAGATGGAGCACTTATTCTTGTGGAGATCCTCAGGGAACAACTGCAGAATGCAAAGGATCAATGGCCATGACATAAAATAATTTCTGCTCTCTGAAAGACATTCCTTTGCCCTAGGAGTGGGTCACGGTGCAAATGGGACCAAGCTCTCCATTATCTAAAGCACAGGATTAGCCAAAAGAATATAGTATACAAGTCATTTTTTGGTTGCTTTGAAGCAACACTGTAGTGGGTTGACCCTGGCTGGATGCCAGGTACCCACTAAAGCCACTCTCTCACTCTCCCTCTGCAACTGGACAGAGGAGAGAAAAAAATAACAGCTAAGGATTCATGAGTTGAGATAACAGCTGGGAGAGGTCAGTTACTGATCACCATCATGGGCAAAACAGACTAAAAGTGGGGATATTACTTTATTACTAGCAGGATGAAAGCAAAAGAGTGAGAAATAAAATAATCTTAAAAACACTCTCCCCCCACCCCTCCTTCCTTCCATGCTCTACCTCCTCCCCCCCCAGCAGTGCAGGGGGATGGGGAATGGAGGTTACGGTCAGGGTTACGGTCAGTTGTTTTTTCTGCCGCTGCTCAGAGAGAGGAGTCCTTCCCCTGCTCCCGTGGGGTCCCTCCCATGGGAGACAGTCCTTGATGGACCTCTCCAGCGTGAGTCCTTCCCACAGGCAACAGTTCTTCCCAAACTGGGTCACTTCTCCATGGGGTGCAGTCCTTCAGGAATGTGTGGGTCCCCCACAGGGGCCACAAGTCCTACCCAGGAAAAACCTGCTTCAGCATGGGCTTCCCCCTCCATGGGGTGCAGGTCTCTGGCAGAACCCTGCTCCATCTTGGGCCTCCCACTGGGTCACAGCCTCCTTCAGATATCCACCTGCTCCAGCATGGGCTCCTCCGTGGGCTGCAGGTGGGTCTCTGCACCCCGATGTTCCTCCATGGGCTGCCGGGGCACAGCTGCTCCACCATGGTCTGCACCACAGGCTGCAGGGGCCTCAGCTCCAGCGCCTGGAGCACCTCCTGCCCCTCTTTCTGCGTTGACCTTGGTGTCTACCTTGTTCCCACATTCTCACTCCACTCTTCCATGGCTGGAATTCTTTCTGTGCAATACCTCTCTGTTCTTAAATATGTTATCACAGAGGCGTTACCATTACTCCTGATTGACTTGGCCTTGGCCAGCAGCAGGAAGTCCGTCCTGGAGCCAGCTGGCATTGGCTTTACTAGGCAGGGGAAGCTTCTAGCAGTGTCTAACAGAAGCCAACCTTGTAGCCCCCACCCCCACCCCTGCTAGTAAAACCTACCCACAGAAACGCACAAACCCACAAACACTCTAGCAAAACTCGTGAGGAAAGCTAGGTTTATTTTACTATGACCTTTGGCATGTTATTTAAGCTCCCCTTGGGCCTTTGTTTCTCATCTCTCCCAAAAAGGTGCTGTGAAAAAGAATGCGTGGCTGGTGAGTGGCACTGGCAGACAAACTGAGGCTGCTGCTCTACAGTGATCAAACGTCTTCCCAAACGGGTGGGCTCATTTCTCCTCCCTTGTGGCCTGGTAGGTGTTGGACCAAAGCGCTAGCAGAAAACCACTCTGTATTTCATCCAGTTTTCATCTGGCTGTAGGAGGACCCAGAGACCACCAAAGCTGGTACCAAGACAGAGCTGAGCGTCTGGGCAGGGAAGGGCTGGGTGGTGACAATTCTCCACCTGTGGCCGAGGCTCTTGTGGGAGGGCAGCCAGCAAAACACCACCTTCATTCTTCAGCACACAAGTTATTTACCAGTGTCCTGTTAGCTGTGAGGGGACATTTCTAGAAGGTTTATCCACCTGAATGGGTCACTGAAGATATTGCCAGGGTTTTTTTTTTTTTTTCTGGTTTGCCCAGTCCACTGAAAATGAGTCACTTTTTAGTGGAGATAGCAAGAAGTGTTCACTGAAATAAAAAATGCCAGCATTTAGCAGAGTGGCACCCCTGCTCAGTGCATGCTGTAAAATTCCAGCAGGCAAGGAAGGCCACTTGGCTCTTGTTCAGGAACTGGCAGGAAACAACCCCCACTAAGCTGTGATTCAACACCAAGAAAAAAAAAATCACTTCCTCTGTAACAGGGAGCATGGATGAACACAGCTAGGTTAATAAAGTAATGCTGCCCTGTCACATCTGGAAACCCAGGTTGGCAGGAAAAAAAATCCAATTAGGTCTAACTGTCCTTACTATAGTGGTCCTAAATCAGTCCCTAGAGAGCTCTTGCACAAGATAACTCCATCCCGCAGTGATTGACTACATGCTCTTCAACATGTGCCACAGATGGCAGCCACCAGCCATCAGAGGGGGTGCCCATTAGCAGAGAGGTAGAACTCAGAAGTGCCTCCCCCAGCCTCAGAAAGGTGGTGATGGCATGCAGCAAGGCTGCTTACTAGCAGATGCCCGTCCCATGCGAAAGAGGTTGCTGGTCTAAATTAAAATGAAAAAATAAAAATAAAACTAAAACAGATGCTATGAAATATAATTTCCATCCCCACTTTTTTTCTCTCCCTCACTGTTAAGCACCCAAGCAAAGGCAGGGCTTATAACCTTCCCTTATTCCAGGTGCTAAAACTTCCTGTGTGCAAAAAAAAAAAAAAAAAGGCACCGTGAGAGCCTGGCTAGATTCTCTCAATTAGCAGGTGTTGGAAGCCTGCAGGGATGCGCAGGTTAATTAATCCTGACTTACCAGGGTTGGGGAGGTTATTAGCCTCCACCCTAAAAATGAGGAAGACAGGAGGAGGCCTCTGTGGGGGGTGTAGGTAATATTTGTGGGGACAGAGCCTGAGGCAAGAGCCAACACTGGAAAAGGGGCTTTAGGTGGGACTAATGAATTAATTTTTCATCTCTTTTCTCTTGATAAAAGCAATGTTGGGAATAAGTGTATTTTTACACTTTAAAACAAGCCTCTAAATTCTCAATGGATACTGGGAGCTCTGGTAGCTGTTGCACAGAAACCAAATGAAATCTCTCCATGCTCTACTGTAGAAGAGCCGGATGAGTAGTTTGGTGTTGCTCACTTTTACTGCCTCTTGCCCTAAATGAGGAGTTTTAAGGGCAGTAAGGGAGTGGGGGGATACATTTGACTTGCTGTCAGGGCCTGTGAGACCACATGCTTGACTTGCCAGCATTGCTGTGCTTGCCTGCCTGAATTTCATAGGATATACGTTGTTTTCTAATGAAATCCAAAATGTATTGCTGGCCAAAGCCCTGTTGAGTGTGGAGGAGGAAAAGGAGAATGGAAGCACCATAGGAGGGGGATGGGCCAACTGTTTAGCATAGCTACAGCTCCCGGCATCTCTGCAGTTGTTTTTAGTTCAAACAACTGGCTGATGGCACCCACTTGCACCTTCTTGCTCAACAATGCCTCTATCTCCTCTTTCCCCCTCCTCCTCCTTGCCTTTGAGGTGTTGGCTCCCTGACTAACTCAGCCCTGGCTTCCCCAAGCAGCAGGGTGAGGTTTTCCAGGCAGGGCTAAGTAGTGCATCCCACCTTCCTTTCTCCTCCCAGCTCCTGCCCACAGCATCCTCTCACATGAACCCCAGGCAGCTGGGGGAGCTCAGGGTGGGTGGCAGGTGGGAGATGCCCCACCACTGTCGCAGGGTGTGTGTGCCAAACTGCAGGTCTGATGCCTGGACAGGTATCAGTGAGGGAAAGGGAAGAGGGTCACAGCCCTCCTGGGATGTGGAATTGCATTGTCTGGAAAAGAAGTAAGAGATGCCTGCAGAGCTCCTGCTGCAGGCAAACACATAAAGCCCCATGCATGGAGGGAAGGACAAAACAAGAAGCACTCTGGAATAAGAGTGAACAAGAATGGGCAGAAAACACAGAGGTTTGGTACAGAGTGAAGCAAGAAATGAGTAGTAATTGATTACTTCAGGGCATACCCTGAAAGAGGTCAGAAGGGTGACAGGCATAAAACCAATGCTTGTGGTGATCTTCCTTGTCATCTGCTGGGCCTGGGAAAACCCTTCTCTCCTCCAGTAGGTTAAACTCAGACCTCTCATCCATAGTGGGTTCTCAAGGCAAACTTGGGTCAAAATAAGCCCTGATGATGGTAACAATTGCCTTTGATAAAATCTTAAAAGAGAAGAATAATACACATTTTTTTCGGACAGGTGGGGGGAACGGGGCATGACTGGTATTCCAAGGAGTACTACTAGACTCCAGGCTATCACTAGTCCTAATTCTCAAGGAATAAATCAGGAGAAAATTCCCGGTGTTTCATTTCACGTGAGAAATGAGAATGAGCTCGTTCCCATTTCAGACAGTTTGCTGGGATGCCTCTTTCCCTCCTTCAGCATCTGCAACCAAGATCTGAAAATCACAGAGCAATGAGGGTGGTGTGCACCACCCAAAGGACAATTCCCAAATTCCTGCCCCCCACACGCGCACATTCCACTGAAGGCTGATGCCTGCAGAGGTTCCATCTCGAGCCACCTAGTGGCATTTGCTAGAAATCGATATTACAGGCAGCATCATGATACTGAGTCCCCCAAAAAGGTGAGAGATTGAGAAAGAGATTTAGTGGCAGCTTCGAGGTTCTTCCGTGCCATGCCGCAATTGCACTGAAAGCCCCTTCTGTCTGGCTGGGCCGCCCTGTTCCTAGGTTCAAAGCCATGCAGCCCCCTTTCCCAAGACTCGACTCGTGTTGCTTTGCTCAGAGCTGAAAGCATTCGAGTGTTGCAAATGCCTTAGATGAACAGAAAGCCCTCTCTCCTGCACAGAGGATGCATGGGGGACCATGTAGAGGCCTTCATGGGGCTCTGGGCAGAGGACGGGGGGGGGGGGGGGGGGGGGGGAGAAAAAACCCCAAGACTTATTGTCCAGACGAAGGGAAATGGAGATGTGTCTGGTGCCATATCCCTGTAGGCACTGCTGGAGGGAAGTGGAAGCCAGTGGAAAAGAAGCCCAGGCAGCTCCAGGGTATTTCTTGGGGTGATAAACTGCCATGGAATGGACATCTGTCTGGAAGTAGCCAGCTTGCATTACTAAGTTCTGAGATATTGCATCATGTCAAACAAGAGCTTGACTAGTTCTTTTTTTCTTCTGCTTTCTTGAGAGGGAAACTCAAATCTGCAAAAATCGTAATTAATTCCCCCTAAAATCAACAGGGCCCCCTCCTCTTTAAATTTGCCCTTGTGTTTTTAAGTTTCATAGCTAGGAAGCTTTAAACAATGCAAATACTTGTTTTGCATGAGAAGATGCTAAGATTCTCACAAAGTCAACACTTGCCAAAGTCAGGGGTTAATAAAAATGTCACAAGGCTTAGAATAAAATCATGGATATTCACAGTATTAATATATGTAGCTTTATCTTTTGAATTAGTTTCAGTCTCCTCAGGCCAAAGGTTTTTGGGTTTGATTTGGTTGATTTTTTTTTTTGTCTCTTCAGAACATAACCCAAAATATCAAAAACCCAACTTAGAGTCTGGTTTAAAGGATAATATGTAGAGGCAAGAACACTGTGACTGAACATATCAATCATTTCTATGACAACAGAGGAGGATATAACAATACTGTAGAACTGAGCAAAGGAGATGGAGCAAAAAGAGATCATTATTTTATACTACTGATATTTTCATTTACTTGTAAAGATAGAAACTGAGAATGCAGAAAAACATGTGGGAAATATCCCAAATTATTATTTATAATTCCACATTTACACTTTACAGAAACAAAAAACATATTGTATACAATGAGTGTGTCCCTGTTGACTGTAAACAAGGGATGTGTTTTGTGAGAGTTTATATAATACACCGGGTGTATGTGATTGCATGTACAGACACAGTGATTGAGCCTTAAATATCCACAAAGCTTTTCCCTTTCTATACTTCTCAGATGAAAATCGTAATGTTTAACACAAAGAGTGATCATTTTCATATTTTTCTCATAATGTATTTATTTCTTCTCTTTCTAGTAACCATGGGTGGGATTTAGCTTGCCTGAATTATAGTGCCTGGATGTGATATACAGCTGAAACTCCAGTGGCAGCCAAGGAAGACTGAACCCATACAGCTGGTAGAGCCTAGCAAGCTACTCTCCCTCTGAAGTAGACACCAACATCTGGTCAGCCAAATTGCTCTCCAGACTCCACTAACTGTATGGTCTAGATCCTTACTGACTGTACTGAGAGTTTAGGTACCTAGCTCCCATGCAGACACCTAGCTTTAGACACCTAGCTTTAGACACCTGAGGCTACCTGCCCATCAGTGTCTGGCACAATTTCAGATCCCTGTGGATTGTTGTGACATCCTCGTGGGGCTGGTGTAGGACCTGTGGGAGACTACTGGAGCATCAGCTCAAGGCTAAACAGGATAGTCAACACCAAATGGCATTGTAGCTGAGGCGGTTGAATCAATCAGCAGGCAAGGAGCTAGTACGAAGTCAATGTGGAGAGTCAAGAGAGTAAGTAAGGATCATCAGGGCATAGCAAAATTACAATGTAAGTGGAAAAAAGGCTGGGCACCAGGGCCTGAGTTCACACCAGACCCTGCTACAAAGAGTACAGGATAGATGTCTGAGAGTCTTGTGGGAGGCTGGTCAGGGCAATTACCCTACACCCTAAAATCAGGGTGAGATGAATCCACACCCTTGATGTTTACAGTGCAGATATCTGCATTTGAGCCTGTCACCCACACATCCTTTCCAGTAGCTGGAAAGAAACAGATGCTGCCAGGAAGTTATATAATCTGTTCTGAAGATATGCTGTAGAAAGAGAGAAATTACTCCCTGGAAATACCTATGTCTCTCCTCTGACCGCAAAGGGAATCTTAGTGTAGATGGGTTTGCTTTAAAATGGGTCAGAGAAGCCCTGCTTGATGTACCTCTAAGAATGAGCACAAATACTAGTGCTTATATCATCACATATGAGATAAAAAGTACACGGATGTAGCCCAACAATGTGGAGCCTTCTATCCATTCACAGGCATTATTTATATCATGATATTGGAAGCAATATTAGCATGGGTTGCTTAGGTTAAGTACTGATGATGTCACAAAAATGTTTACTTTTGGCTGAGCCCCTAAAGGTTATTGCGTTTCCTATCCAGAGGACAGAGAAGGTACATACTGCCCCTCACTACTGTTCCCCATGAGTCTATCTTTGCCACTATTTCTCTTTAGTTGCCTCTACATGGCAAAAACATGTTGAATTAGTATCATCTTTAATTTTAGAGCAGCATTGGGGTGGAACAAACACCAACTCACACACAAAACAGAGATGGGTATCGGGGGCAGTAAGCAGTAGAATGACAGCTCTGTCCTTCAGCCCTTCCTCTGTAGGATAGCACAGACAGACCTCCTCCCATTGTCCAGACAGCTTCCACACCTGACCTTGTAAGAAAGTAACACAGCCCCATATTCATTTTCTCAAATAGGTGGTAATTAGTCTTGCGCGCAGTGGTAATTTTCATGATTCTGACATCTCCATAACAGAAGTGGACACAAAAACATCAGCTCCCAGAAGGTTGTTTCTTCTCCTGGAGAAAGCCAGACATGACTGTTTTGAATTAAGGTACAAACCAGCCTCCCACACAAGGCCAGAGATGGTGCTGAGAGTCTCCTGCACATCTACATATAAACACATACCCTACAGTATAGATCATAGAATAATTCAGTTTGGAAAGGACCTGTCTGGGTGCCTTTCACCCATGTGGTCCACTCCTTCACTAGAATGGGGCTCTCTCAGAAGACGTTGTTCAGGGCCTTGGGTAGCTGTGTTGTCAGCATCTTCAAGGATGGGGGTTTCAGAGTAGGAATCAACCCCTTCCATAAGGTTTGGTTTTCCTTTTATCTGATTAGGATTGCCTTTGGTGCAACATATGCCAGTTGCCTCTTGATTTGATCTTGGCCTTCATTGTAGCCTCTCATAACATCCTTAGAGTCAAGTTGCTGAAATGGATGAGCAGACTGCATGGGGGGTGGAAAGCTGGCTGGATCACTGGGCTTAAATGTTTGTGGTCAGAGGCACAAAGTTCCACTGGCAGCTACTTTCTAGTGGCCTCCCTCAGGGGTCAGTACTGTTTAACATCTTTGTAATGAGCACTGCTTTCCCTTTTTTCACAAAGCCAATCATCTCAGCACAGAAGGCAGGCAGGATGGGTAGGCATAATTTGTTCTTGCTAAGTCCATGTTGGCTGTTCCCAGTTATCTATCTGTTCTTCATGAGTCCAGTCACAGCTTCCAGTAGATATGTTCATAATCTTTTTCAGATTAGGCCAACCAATCTGCAGTTCCTTGGATATTTTCTCACACTTCAGATGTGATATTTGCATTTTCCCAGGTATTAGAGACCTTCTCCAATGGCCACAGTGTTCCAAAGATGGCAGAAAGCCATAACTGTCTCTCTCAGCACCCTCAGATGCATCCCAAGTCCCATGGACTTCTGTTCTGCCTGTCTGCAGGCCATGTACACTTTACAATATCAAACCACATCCACAGGCAATGCCAGGAAGTGCAATCTTATAGCTGTGTTTTTCTAGAAATCTGTTCATGTGTTTGTAGTTCCAGCTGGGAGATTAAACAGGAAACCTTTTTGGTCTCCATACCACTACTTTGCAACTGAAAGTAGGACTGTCTGCAGAGAAATACAAGTCAAGGGTTTTTTTCCTAAAAAGACTTCCAACCACCATCCACCCTACCCTTAGAAACTTTGCAGCCCCTAAAGGAAATCTTAAGTCCTCCTCCCTCATAAATATCTCCAAAACCAACACAACACTCCCTGGAGAATCAGGAACTGCAAAGCAGGTCTGAAAGGTCTGCTGATTTTTTTCTTCCTTCAGACATTCTGCTACTGTAAATAACCTACTTGTTGTACGATCAGATACTTATTTTATCCAATCCTGCTTCTTGGTCAGTTGCAAAGGGTGGGATACCCAGTCATCAAACTGACTGCAGGCTTCCACATATGAATGCATTGAAGAGATCCCTTCACAGCTGATGGAAGGAAGCAGGCATTCCTACTTTTCTTCATAAGGCAGATATCTAAAACAGGTCAGATATTTCTCACAGTTACTGGAACGGGACATACAGGACTAGCTCGGATGCAGATGAAGCTGTTCGGTGTTAGCTGAGATGGATGCTGCCCTGGTAGAACAACTAAATCTTTGGACATATTAAAGCAAATCTAGAGAGAAGAAAATTCTAATTTTTTGTTGAAAGCACCAAGCCGTCAATACCAAAACCAAAACCAAGATGTTAGCCTGATTGCCTTAGATGATTTTAAAGACAAAGATGATTTCATGCAAATTTGTAAAAAGATAATATTGTAAAATGATAATACATTTTTGTGCTAGCTGTATCCTTATGCCAACTGTCAGAACATGTTCACTGTAGACTAGAAATTATTTCTTTCACTGGCTCGCACATGGTGGTTTACAGTTAGAAAATAAATGTAGAACTGTACCTGTGGCTATACCTCCAAAGGCTTACAGACAACATAGGAGAAAAGACAGCAAGGAATCCAACCCCTTGCTCTCAACAAACATGTTCAGAAGTTGAATGCAGGGATTAGCCTAGATACTCCCTGCAATATTGCATCAACATCATGTTTGCATAGTTACTCCCAGTCCCAGAACAAACAGTAAGGAAATAGTGAATCAGACCACAGAGGTTTCCAGAAACCTGAGCAGACTGACTGAGGTGCTTGTGCAATGAATAAAAGTACTGTCACTTCTCTCCAGCCAAACTCACTCCAGAGTAATTTACTCAGTGTTGCATGAAGCACCTGTAGTTTCATCATGAGGACTTTTATCATTCTGCTAGAGGCTTGAAGTTGAAAAAATATTCTCTCATCTGAATACATGGTATGTTCAAAAGGGGTTTTGCTTCAGGACAGATAATTCCTCAATTAACAGAAACCTCTGCTTTCTCAGCTAAGCCATGTCTGCATCCCTAATTCATTGTAGGTCAAACTCTCTTATCCTGATTTGGGTTGTCTGTTAGAAATAAAGAGGATTTCCCCAGAGAAGGTATTGATGAAAGATACAGAGTTAGAACCAGCTACACTAGGCAGTGAAGTGTTTCCATTGCATTAACAAGTATTTTGAGGTGAATTAAAATTCCTTCAAATCATAATATGCAAAAAGATAAAAAGATATGTGAAAATATTAAAACCAGACACATAAATATTTTCCATTTCATGAAATTGCTTAAGATATCCCTGGTTTTACTTCACGTTTTTTAATGTGCTGATGTCAGAGGGCTATAATCTGTGCAGCCCCAACTTTTTATTTACATATTTATTCTCTAGTGAATCAAACACAAAAGATTCAGTAGCTCTCATTTTGCCATCAGAGTAAAGTTTAGAGAAAGTAAAAGCATCTGTAATCTGTACCTTTCAGGTATGAAACACTTCCTCTAAAATTAAAAGGAAAACAGAAAACAAACAAAAAGAACCCGCTTTCTCTCTATGCCAAAATAAATCTATCTGGAAGGTAACACACGTAATGAGAGAGGAAAAGGTGCCAGTAGACAGGTGTGACCTGGCTTTCATTAGCCATATCTTTATCTAACTGGGTGGAGACACAAAAGAAACAAAATCTTTCCATTTAGCTGTGTCATTATGGGGTGAGGCACCCTGGCTTTGGTGCACTGAAACTCTGACAGTGGGTACAGTCATGCTCTCCCACTGGTTCCAGTTGCTACATCTCTTTCCCAGCCTCTCAAATATCTTCCCTTTCCCCAGCTTTTCTAATCACTGAATAGTGGTTATGTGTCCAAAAAGGCATCTCTCTCTATATCCTTCCAGCATACCAGCACATTAATCGTACTGCAATTTATTGCTCCCATTTTTCCCCTTGTCCCCTTTGGTCATCTGATGGTCTGGACAATTCAATTAACAGGTGAAATGCAGCTCTTGGATATGTACTTCCTGCTTCCACTGGCTCCAGAAGAATTTACACCTGCAGTACTAAACAATGATTTGCTCAAAGGAATTTAACAAGATAGTTGGTCACGTAATATATGCAAGTTCTGGATGTGACAGGAAATATGCCCATTAATAGTTTCAGAAAGAGAAAATTACCTTATAGCTCTTTTCAAAGAGCAAATAAAGCATTTAGGTGCATTGCAAATAAAACACATTATTTAATTCACTGCAACTTCTGAGATAACATAATGGTTTTTCTACTGGTAGAAGCCATTCCGCAAATGCTTTGTGAATTTAGCATAAATTACCTGCAGAAAAGCCAAAAAAGGAGAAAAACTATTGTGTGCAAATCACCAGTTGTCAAGAGAGAAACTTCAGTCCTGCAGCCATGAAGCATGTTGCTTAGAGCTCGACATGAGCTGAGAGTCAAATTCAATAGCTTGCAGACATCAAATATCTTTCAAGCATCAAATAAAATACTTCACAAAGAAAACATAGTTTGAATATTGTTCCAAAGTATTTGGGCAACACTTTGAAATGTATCTATTCAAAGACAACTGGGAGTTTTCAGTGTTTCACTAGCTCAAATTGGTCGGCTGTGTCACAAGTATTATTTCTATCTGTTTCTAGCAAGAGAGTACAAAAATTCTAACACTTAATATGTTTAGCAAAGCAATGCCGTAGCTGAATGCAGCACAAAGGACATAAGGCTTCACTGTGCTATCCAGGGATTAAGATTGGCAAACATGTTTCACTAGAGCAGTTTTCCAACAGAGTCACAGACCAGAAGTGAGATGCACTTACTGCATGGAGGTATCTCCCTCTCTGAATGAAGGCTTGCTCACTATGGAGTGCTTTGTGGTGTCAGGTTGAGACCTCACACAGAGGGATGTCCATCACCTACCTAGGTAGCTGCCAGAGTGCTGAGGAGGCTCTACGAACTGGTAGAGAACTACCTACTAAAATACAACCTGGCTTGTGGGTTAGTACAAACACCTCAGGACAGCTTTCTGCATTGCCCATGGTATGTAGCTGGGCTAAGCCCATACCTATGAAGATTTCTAGACACCTCTTCCTACAGCTCCATTAGTGCAGCTAAGCTATTGTAAACGCAGCCTTATGAATCGCTCCCTGAAGCTTCCAGGTGTCACTGAAGGGTCGCAGTTACAGAAAGTAGGGACCATTTATAGCTTACTCACATTGGTTTACACACCTCAGCCCAGCAGAGCTGAGATCCACCCCAAACCCTGCAGCATTTCACAGCCCTCACAGAGCCCAGGGGAAGCTGGGCAGGGAGGGGGGGGTGGAGGGAGTGCTCAGGTCACAGTTTGGTTTGTGTCTAAGCTGCCTACTGCAGTGAGGACTCCTGGACTCACTTTAATGGCACTTAAATATGTACAAGAGGTGGGCTAACTCTAAACCCCAGATTACAGCTCTGCAGGGTGGCTAGCCTCTCATTTTCCCCTCCTTGAAAATCTGCCCCCACAGCTGTTGGTGAGGATCTGGGCAGCCAAAAACTAACCCTTTGCTGGCACGCAGGAGGGATTTTCAATAACCTGGAATACAGGTTGAATTTTCTATGTATAAATAGTGGATGCAGCATGTGATTAATGACAACGTTATCTCCTGTAATGAAAGAGGGATGTTTGGTCCAGAGCCAGCAATGGCAAGTGAAGGGAGCTGAAATTCAGGTAGGAAGAAGGGTGATTATGGCTCCTTCTGTCCTGAACTTGTAGGTCTGACCAAGCACCACTCTAATCTCAGCTCTTTTTTTAGGCTTTGTGAGTCATGTTAGTCCAGCTCAGTGTTAGTGGTCAGAGCTGGCGGTACAAGAAGTGCTCTGGAGAGGTACTACAGAGAGAAACCCTAAGGAAAACCCAATGCCAAGTGAATTGTTTCAGACACTCCTGATGATCTTTTTCTAACATAGATCAGGCTGCCCACATCTGATCCCACAGAAGAGAAAAAGCATGTCACAGCAATTGCCTCAAGACAGAGATTGTCATACCAAGGACAGCCCTTCCCAGACTAGCAATGTGGTGTGCCTTCTGGTGAGAAACTGGTGGAATAAACCAGAAAAATCCCCAGATTTTGCAGCCCTCTAAGATTCATTAGCCCACTGTTAGAAACAGTGATCTTTTTTCCATTTAGTGGAAGATTTAAGGCCAGCCTCTAAGTCCTTCAGCTGAGCTGGTGTGGCATGAGGTTATTTCCTATGTTCATGTGGCTCCCTCCCTGGGGCTCTGCATCCTCCTCTCTCCCTGGTCTTTCCCATGGGATCTGCTGAACCACTAGATTCTCTGCTGCCTACGTACAAAAAGCTTTCCACCAACCGGGTTCTCCACTTCCTATGCACAAAGAGCTTTCTACCAGTCATCGTGTTTCCTTTGCAACAGTGGAGAGCCTCTCTCATCTTCCTCTGCTACAAATAACTCTTTTGTGTCTCTGCCACGCCAGGTCAACAGCCCCCAGACCAAAAGTGGCCTGGCCTGGCTTCTTTCTCAGCCACACTACTCATCTGGTGGCATGGGGGAAGCTGGAATACAACATGATAAAACTTGTTTGCCGGAGTTGCCAAAGGTAAGTCTGTTTTGCTTCCTTGTTTGCAGCACCCTGACAAGGTCAGGTGGAAGCATCTGGCAATAAGTGACTCACTCAAGGCTGCCCGGTGAGTCAGCATTGAAGGCTGACAAGGCTTAGGAATGCTGATGGCTGGGTCTCACTGTCACCACAAGATCATGTTTTCCCCTGGTTGCCCTAGCAAAGCTGCTCTCACGGGTGAGTACAGCACGGAAATATCTCCCATAATGAGGATTTCCCACTGCAATTCTTGGCAAAGCTGAATTGCTGCAGATTTATGAGCTTCCGTTCAGATCTTCTCTAATTCCTCTTTTGAAACCCCATTACCTCCATCTGTGTTGCCTTTTGCATCAATCAGCCATTTTTACTTGATGGGCTGTTTTTGTGTTTTGTTTCTTGCAAACTCCAATAGAATTTCACCAGCTGAATTTTATAGACTCCTTCATTATTCACATCTTGTGTGCAAACAAATGCAGCCTGCATGAGGAAAAAATACAAATCAGCATAATTTTGTTTTTCTAAGGAAGCAGAGAAGTTCTGTTTTCTACCCAAAGCAAAGCAGTTTCATTGCTAAAAGCAGTATTAACTGACAAAGATGGTAGTACTACAGCAAAATCAGTCAGAAACATTGCCCAGAAAATCTTCTTCCCACCCCAGAACTGATTATTTTGCAGCTTCTGTTTCAATGGCATTCAGTGGCTGCAGGTTAAATTCAGTTTGATTCTGAAGAATGACCAAATTTAAACCTTAAATTTTCCCTCCGTAATTAAGGGGGAAGAAGGTCTTTCCTCACCATCTAGCATGGATCCTTGACAGAGCTTTAAACTAGACTTGAAGTGGGAAGTGGATAATGTCAGGCTTGCCTGTGACAAGCTGTGGGATGACACACCAAGGTTAGAAGGACAGAGTGCTAGCAAGGGCCTCAGCCAGCTCTGAAAAGTGCTGTCTACACTGCAGCCGACTTAAAGTCTTACCAAGATAAACCAGGGGCTCCTGGAGTGATAGAAACAAACAGGGAAATAGAGGAATTAAGGGGTGTCCTTCTAAGAAGGTGACATGGCCAACAGCCCAGCTAAAGTGTCTCTGCACCAACACACTCAGCATGGGCCACAAACAGGAAGAGCTGGAAGCCACCATGCTGCTAGAAAGCTACAACCTAGTTGCCATTACTGAAACTTGGTGGGATGAGTCTGATGACTGAAGTGTGGCTATTGATGGCTACAGGCTGTTCAGAAGGGACACAAGAGGAAGGAGAGGCAGAGGGGTTCCCCTCTGCATCAACAGATGGATAGAACGTGAAGAGCTGTCTCTGAAGAATATCCATGAGCAAGTTGAAAGCATGCAGGTGAGAATCAGAGACAAAGGCAAGAAAAGGAACCTCATGGTCGGTGTCTGCTACAGGTCACCTGACCAAGGGGAGCCTACTGATGAAGCTTTCCTTCTCCAGCTACAGGAGGCACTGTGCTCACAGAATCTTGTCCTGCTGACTTCAACCCCTTCAACATCTGCCAGAAAAGTAGCACAGTGAGTAGCAATCCAGGAAATTCCTGGAATGCATGGAAGATAACTTCATGAGACAGGTAATAGACAGCTCTACCAGAGGGGATGTGATACTGGATCTGATGGTTACCAAAGCAAGAGAGCTAATCAAGGATGTCAAGACTGGAGGCAGCATGGTCTGAAGTGATCATGCACTGGTGGAGTTCGGAGTCCAGAGGGATATGTGTTAGATAAAGAATAAAATCAGGACCCTGAATGTTACCAAAGCAAACTTCCAGCTGTTCAAGGAGTTAGTCAATATGACCCTCTGGGAAACTGCCCTCAAAGACAAGGGAGCAGAACAGAACTGGCAGATCTTCAAGGATGCTTTCCGAAGAGCACAAGAGCTCTTGATCCTCTGATGTAAGAAATCAGGAAAGGAAGGCAAAAGACCAGCATGGCTGAGTCAAGACCTGCTGGTAAAACTAAAATGCAAGAAGGAAATGCACAGGCAATGGAAACAGGGATAGATATCCTGGGAAGAGTAGAGATAGGCAGTCCAGTTGTGTAGAGATGGGGTTAGGAAGGCCAAGGTGCAGATGGAGCTGAACTTGGTGAAGAATGAAAAGAATAACAAGAAGGGCTTCTACAGATACGTTAGCCAGAAAAGGAAGGTCAAAGAAAATGTACTCCAATGAGCAGGACTGGCAAACTGGTAACTGGAGAAGGCTGAGATAGACAACAGCTTTTTGCCTCAGACTGCCGTGGCAACCTCTCTTTCCACACTTCTTGAGTGGATGGACTGCAAGATGAGGACTGGAGGAGCAAAGTCCCCCCTCACCGCACATAAAGATCAGGTTCATGACCACCTGAATGTACATAAGTCCATGGAACCTGATGAGATACATCCCAGAGTCCTGAGGTAATTGGCTGATGTAGTTGCCAAGCCACTCTTCACGATATCTGAAAAGTCATGGCAGTCAGGTGAAGTCCCATCTGACCGGAAAACATTGTACCCATCTTTAAAAAGGGTAGAAAGGAGGACCCTGGGAACTACTGACCTGTCGGCCTCATCTCTATACCTGGAAAGATCATGAAACAGACCCTCTTAGAAGCTATGCTAAGGCGAACGGAAGACGGGGAGGTGATTTGGGACAGCCACAACAGCTTAACCAAGGGCAAGTCCTGTCTGACCAACCTAGCGACCTTCTACAATGGAGTGACTACACCAGTAGACAAGGGAAGAGCTATGGATGTCATCTGTCTGGACTTGTGTACAGCCTTTGACATGGTCCCCCACAACATCCTTCCGTCTAAATTGGAGAGAGAAGGATTTGATGGGTGGACTATTGGAGCAGGTCCAAAGGAAGGCCACCAAGATGATCAGAGGGCTGGAGCAGCTCCCCTACAAAGAAATGCTGAGAGAGTTGGAGCTGTTCAGCCTGGAGAAGAGAAGGCTTTAGCAAGACCTTATTGTAGCCTTTCAGTACGTAAAGGATGTAGCACTAAACCTGCATTATATGGGAAAACTGTGGTTTAAACAGGTTGTAAAATGGCTTTTGGTGGTCTCTTTGCAAACACATGCTTCTTCCCAGCACCCCCCATGTTATCCATGCAGGAATGTCCTGCATAGCCCCCGTGTTATCCATACAGGAATGTCCTGGGAAGGTGTCCTGAGGTGTTTCCCATTGGCCTTTGTTAACCTCTTCCTGTGATTGGGTGTTCCTGTAAGCCCCTTGAAACTTCTAATTGATTACTCTGTGAATCCTCCTAAACCCTATAAATGTAACATCCCCCACAATAAACGCTCTCTTGCCTCCTCTCCACGCCCGGTGTCCTGTGTCCTGTGTTCCTGCCGGCCATGGGGCCACGTACGGGGGAGGGAGGGGGAGCACCTCTCCCCTCCAGGCGCAAGGCCTGAAAAGACCCCTGAGAAACCCCTGGAGTTCCCTTTCCCCATCCTTCAAAGCGTCGCAATGGTTCTTCAGATGGAAACGGAACTAGAACTGGGCCGCCCTACGCCATGGGTGGGGAAAGGGATCCAGAAAAGGGGGCTTATAAGAAAGATGCAGACAAATCCTTTAGCAGGACTTGTTGCATAGGACAAGGGGTCATGGTTTTAAGCTAAAAGGGGGTACATACAGATATAAGGAAGAAAATTTTTACAATGAGGGTGCTGAAACACTGGAACAGGTTGTCCAGAGGGGTGGCAGATGCCTCATCTGTGGAAATATTCAAAGTCAAGTTGGATGAGGCTCTGGGCAATCTGATCTAGTTGAAGATGTCTCTTCTTATTACAGGGACTAGACAGCCTTTAAAGGTCCCTTCCAACTCAAACTATTCTGTGGTTCTATGATCTGTTAGGACCGCCAAGTGCCTCCATGTTCCCTCTAGAGGTGATCAATCTCCAGTGACAGTTTGCAGAGGGACAGTGGATAATAATTTTGTCTTTATAAATCATGTGGTACAGGCAAGATGGATGAACAAGTATGTAGGTGGACATCTTCCCAAATGTACATTGCCTGGGACCATTCTCTGTCAGTAAGGGCAGCTGGGATGGAGTTTAGCCTGTGCCTGTTGCATTCAAGCCTCTTAAAACTTTTAAAACAGGGTATCTACTGGGAAGCGGTCCTTGACTGTGCTAGCTGCCAAATCCCTTGGAATAGCATTAGTCACTGCAGGCCAAACCCTCAGGCCAGGCACCATTCAACAAATGAGCAGTGTTGACGACCAAGGGTCAGCAGCAGGGGAAGTTCCTGCCACCATCTAATTAATAAATACAGCAGGAGGGGGAATTCCACAAAAGTCTAGCCTCAACTGTGCACCGGGCTAGGACGTTATACATGTATGCAGGGCTTGTTCTTATCCCTTCCTTAGAGGTTAGTGCCTTTTCCTCTGCACCAGCTCACTTGCTAACTCTGAGGACTAAATCGGATCATTTCACTGGCCAGCACTGATCAAAATAAGCATGTGTGATGGCACACACTGAGAGGACTGTAAGCTGAAGTGTGCTGGTGCAGGTGAGGGCCTAAGCAGAGGGGCGAATTTCACAGGGTCAGCCAAATATTGTGCTTTTCTTAAAAGAAATCTTCACTGAATTACTGCCTATTTTCTGAATATGCCGAACATGATCTATTCATCCAGCAAGTCACCTATCTGCTTATTTATGAGAGATCCTGACATCTAGAATTAAAGAAAAAATATTATGTGATCACTTTTGAATTAATTTTGACTGATGGTTTTTCTGAAGGGTTTTTTGTCACCAAGCATTACATTGTACAAATACTCTTGGTCATCTCAGATTATGTGGAAGTTTTGACTTTTGACTGTGGCAACTTTAAACCACCTTGACAAAGAAGGTGCTTCTTTTTATTTCAGTTTACAGCACAGCAGTCTGATCACAAAAGCTTCATTCTACGGTCTTTTAGCAAGATTTGATCATGAACTGTAGAAAGGCATATATTTCAAAACACAGCAGAAAATGTAATAGTGTTTTTGTTGTGTGTTTTAACAGTAAATGTTATTTATGATAACTGTCTGGAAAAATAATGTCATTTAATGGTCATGGAAGTCACTCAGCGTTCTGCAGAGCTGTCATCCCTTTTAGCAAGAAGTAAGTTGAGACTGAGGTTGAAATCCCAGCCAAAAAAGCTCCCTTTGAAGATGGCTGTGGAGCAGTACCATCACTGTACCCCTTTGATTACACCCTCATGACGTAACCACATGGTCTTTGATTCCTTCAGAAAGCACAACTTAACTAATGCATTTCTCTGTATGCCACATGAGTCTTGATTGCTTATCCATTATATTTCATATGAGTGGGGAAGGGGAGGGACCTGTTTGACAAGTAGAGCCACTTCATGGGGGCAATGAGAAATCCAGCTTGAAAATGTCCAATATGATGTATGGATACTTTTTTTTCCTCAAGGATGACTCCCAGGCACAACAAGCCTGCTGAGGTTTGCTTTCACTCCTTAGCAGACATTATGTGTCTTCTACAGATTTTCTTCTTTGTGTGACTGGTTTTTAAGGCCAGTTTTTCTCTTCCCATGCTCCTTGTGGTACTGGAGCTACTGTAATTGATTCTAGCCAGGCCAACCTACATACCACCATCCCCACTGGATGCAGTAGTGAATCCTTGTAGTTTTGCAAAACTTTGGTCCTTCTCCCTGTCTCTTCTTCCCATGGGTGAAGGAGAACTGGTATCACTGACAACCAGGACTAGCAATGCAGTGTTGAAGAAGAAATCTTGCCTTTGCTCTTCAAGCACAGAGTAATGTAGTCAATTTGGGTACATCCTTTCTATCCAGCTAATGCAGAGCATCAAGATTTTCACATCTAAACAAATGAAAGAAGTTAGTCAGAAGTCATCTACAGGCTCAACTAACAGAAACTGGGTCCTAACTTTGCCCTAGTCTGGATTCAAGACAACACACAGGATAGAAACAGTTTAGATTCTAAGTCAGCCTAACCTAGGGAACCTCAGCTGGCAGCATTCCTCCTGCAACCGAGAAGCCAATTACTCAGCAGCCTTATGTTGGCACAGCCTTGAAGTCTGTCATATGATATAACCCAGCATAGGAACAGTGTCAGGCTGTTCACAAGAGTCACAGAATGGCCACCCTTGTGTAGTTAAATCAGTTCCATCAGTTCCATCAGTACCTTTTAAGTAGACAACCATTCCTCTCCTCTGTGAGTCTGTGCTGATACTGTCAGCAGTGAGATGCTGTTACTCTAACTTAGGGAAGTAACAAGAGTCCTGGTTGCACCAAAATAGTATAAGCTGTTCCCTTCAAGATGCATCATCTGTGTATTGGTGTGAAACTGCACCTCTGTCATTTGGCCCTATTTGGGTTTTTTTTGCGTTCCCCCAAAAGCCAGTGCACTTTACAGCTTTATCCAGCTCCATATGTGGACACTACCAAACTGGACTTGTATGTCAGCAGTATGTCATCTATATAAATTATTATAGTTCTCCACAACAGTATCATTGCCATCAGCTTATTCCCAAGTCTTGAGCAGGGCAAATGGAGTTAGTTACAAGTGAGTCCTATAATAGAAAGATGTTACAGTATTGTGTGAAGGGAAGAGCTCCAGGGACTTTCCTGTAGACTTTGGTTGAAATTACCAAACCACAACTGGCACAGTGGGTCATCTACTTGCAGAGCTCCAGGGTTCCTGACAGATGAGAAGCTCTTGCTTCCTACCACACCCCACCACTTTCAGTTCCAGGACACTTCCTCCCTATTCTAACAGATGATGACCTGTTCCCCATTATACAAGCTTTTGTCAACTCTTGTCTAGACTAAAACAGTGCAATGTATATGAGCAAGAAGTCACAAGCCCTTAGGAAGTTCCAGCAAGTACAAGGCTGCAACATTCCTTCTTACCAGAATAGATTAGGACAAGTACACTCTTAGTGTTTTCCTACAATGTTGTGTCCAGCCCAAGTCTATTGTCTCCAATGCAGTGGTGTGGGTCCCAAATTAATTTCAAGTTCCTGTGCAAAGACTGTGATGACCAGCCTTGCTCCTCACTTGGAAGAGAACTTCTCATAGTGGCAAACCTCGTCTTATGGGGAATGAACTCCCCTAGAGACTATGAACATTACAAGCCTGCATCTCTTGTGTCAAGTGCAAGACCTCTGCTTTAACTCTCACTTTTTCTACTGTATATAAATAGCAGCATGTGCATTTAAAACAAAACTTCTGCCAAAACAAAGAAGTGCACTGTAGGTGTGACTTGCAGCTTGGGGAAGGGATGGGAGAGAAAGCACATCACTCATGGTACAGTTGTCATGCTGTTCAGTGCATGAATTTCAATAAAACACACTAAAGAGCACAGCAGGTGCTGTGCTCAAATACCTGTAATGTTAAGGTATGGTGATAAAGTTTTTTTCACATGTGCTGCTGTATAATGTCAATGCAGGTGTGACCAAAAGGCACAAGAAAAGGTAACCACTTGCAATCTGAAAATCGTTTGGCACAGGACGAAGAAACCATTCAGAGATGTTAAAACGGTTTTAGATTGTTACATAAAAGGGGAGTGCTCTTTTCTCTTTTTAAAACCCTGGGTATCTGGTCCAGTCCTATGGAGACTCCCAAAATACATCCTCATTTTATCACTACTGTTAAAGGGGAAGGGATCAAGGGAATTGATCATGGAGTCATCAGGGCCTTGTTTTTGCTGAATTAATTTTCTGTGCTCGAAGCTGTGGTATCATGTTCTATAGGTGGATGGGATTTCAGTATGCAGCAAAGGAACACAGGTCAGTATAGTTTTTGAAAGCAAGAAAAAAAATACTTCCTGCTCCTTGATTTTGTGTTTATATTCTGGTCTCAAAACAAAAGTGTTGACTGAAGCCATGAATACAGCTGAAGATACTGTTCTTAGGATGGGGATTCCTCTGTACTGGTTACTTTAGTCAGCCAATTTGAAATAGATACATATATGTATATATATGTACCTGAGGGACAAACAGAGCAAAAAAACCCATAAATCTTTGCATTTCAAGTACTACAAAGGCTTGAGCAAGCAAAATGACCCTCAAGAGATACTCCCTTCAAATAATCTTTGAACTACAACCACTATGCAGAAGGATGTATTTCATAATACCAAATATAAACAGTGATGTAAAAGGCAGATAGGAATGTGCAGAAGAGCAGCAGAAATGTTTTTTCCGGGGTAGTTCTGTGCACAAATTGTTATGCTCTCAGCTGTACAACCTGTGTGGCACAACATAATAAAATATTTCATGACCAAGAGGGAAAATATTTTATAAGATCCCTTTTATACCTCCATTGAAAAGGAGGCCTTGACAGACAGAAGTAAACATTATGCCATCACTAAAGCAGTTTAGTAAAGCTTGGATTCTGTTGATGAAGAAGGATTAGCAGACGATGTCATTACACGTCAGGCTCAGTTTTGCCAGTTTTACACCATTGTCACTCTACAGGGACAATCTCCTCCAGCACAGCAGGGGTTACCAGATTCCTTCAGTACTTAGCACAAAAAGAGCCTAAGACTAAAGAAACCAGTTGACTAATAAATGCCTTGGCAGTAAGATATTGAAGGTCAAATTCTGAGGCTAGTCTATAGCTCTATTGTATTTGGATATCAAAGCAGATAGCTGAAGTATGCATGAGTGTGCATTCATTCACTAATAAGGGGTTACTGTAGTACATTTTCTCCTGATCCTTTTTTCTCCCCAGCTCAGTACTTTCACCAATGATGAGGTGAAAGGTTACACTGATGTAGAATGATAAAGCCCCGCTTAGATAATGATGACAAGTGTTTCTAAAGATCTCAGTTTCCATATGGGCTCATACATGAAACAATCCAAATTTTGCTGAGATCTTACCCAGAAATGTTGGTTAAACCCAGCCTCTAAGAGTTGCTGAGCTCTGTGTACTAACATAAGGACTATTATAAGGGCCTGCTTAAAAAATCAAGGCAAGTTCCAGCTGTTTCAGACTATCAGAAGTTAGTGTAAGCACCTGTGACTAAAAGCTACATTGCATTGGCTTTGCAGGGTGACTGGTGCACCACTGATGAGCCAAGCATTGAAACTGGCCACAGCCTCAGCATTTTATCCTCTCTGTTTCAGAGGCATATGAACCAACTGCTTTTGGGGAAATGCCCAAGAAGCTTGTTCATTTCTAAGCTACAAAGAGTGTGGTTAAACCACACTGAGCTGAAAAGGTAAAAATTTCACAAGTCTGCAAAATGCTTTTCACTGTCACATGTAGAATTCACAACAGTATTTATGCTGGCTGAACAGACAAAATCTGATGTTGTGTGAGGTGATTATTTCTGTCCATGAACAGAACTTCCCTGGTCCTTATGCTTCAGGTATTTCTGCTAGAGCTGAAAGCAAATGTCTTATATCTCTGGTAAGCTGCAGAAACTCCTTTGATAGCTCAAACAGACTTTACTGTTTTTAACCAAACCTGCATATTGTGCCTAATAGACAACACTGTCTCTCTATTTATCTAGGTATTTTTAATTTATTAGAAGCAGTCACCACATTATTCGGTGCTTTATAATTAAAATACACAAAAGAACAGGATTAACTGGCAGAACATGAGCAGCTACCTACCCAACAAAAACAAACAGGGCAAAATACCACATTTAATAATACTACTAATAATGAAAAATTACTTTACATTTAACATGCACATTTTATTTCCCAACCTTTTATCAAAGGGCTAAGGGTTTTTAGCATAGACTAATAGTTAATAAATTTGGTTTCAGGAAACTGAAAAAGCTTTGTCGTACACACACTCAAATGATCTTCCTCTCTTTCGACCAAGCAGACAGTGAATGCTAACCCCTTTGTCATTAATGTGTTCATCCATTCCTTATTTGAGGTTCTTCCTAAATCCTTTGACTTCTCCCTGAAGGTGATAATCCACTCTTTAATTTAAGAGTCATGTCTCATTGCATTAATTTTTGCATGAGCAAGAAGAAAACTGAAGCAATCAACCAAACCGGTACAGAGTAACACTAACCACAGTAACTCTTGATTAAATCTCATTTTAAAAGTAGAATTTGGCCAAAAGAAAATTATCATTTCAACAATAATTAATCACAGCATTAAAAAACCCCAAATATTTGTCTTTTTATGTAATTCTAAGACTGTGCTCACCTGAAGTAAGAACTGCAAATGTGGCTTTGTTTTTTGGCTGTTAAAATGTGACATTGCTCTGACCATCGCTTGAACTCTTTTAACCCAGCTAAGGTGAAGACGTACAAGAAATAACACTACAGCCAATGGCTTTGGGTGTGTTTCAATCCTATTTTTCAGTGTTTCAACTGATCAGGGTAGCCTGCTGTTTACAGGTTTTGCTCAGGAGAACCCTTACTGTATGTTCTTGTTAATTCCCAGCCAGGATTCAGCAGCCTGCATGAAAGGAGGTTTCATCTTTATAGGATTTTGTTGTATTATGCTGCTTGAATGCTAGGAACTGCTAATGAAAGAGGGCAGCTGAAGGAAGCCCCAAGATGAAATAGGAGAGAGGTGAGGGAAAAGTAATTTGGATGGCAATAGGTGGTTGAGGGTTTCGAGACTGGAAGATTCCTTCAGAAAAACTGGGGTGGATATGCCCCTTTACCATAGCCTCTAATTAAAATGAAAGAACCCATGAGAGTAAGCCAAAGGTCAGAGAAGAAAGACTTATGAATATTCACTCCTCTGGAGCAGCTGAGGCTCACCTGCCAGGTACTTCATGGTCCCTTAATTGTTCAGCTGCTGGAGTGCCCCTATCCTGGCCAGTCTGCCTTCTGTGCCTCCACGCAATGGGGAAGGAAACAAGGGGATGCAGATGCATACCTCCAGATCTCATGCCAGTAGGGAGTCAGATTATGGCCAGAGGTCCTTCCCGTGCATTTTCACATGGGTAAATATTAACTGTAAGGAAAACAGCATCTGAGTTTTAGGCATGAAAAATTGGTATTGCATAGGCAAGTAGTGCCACAGTAAGGGGGGCTTTATGTATTATTTATGTATTTTTACTTGGTCAAGCTACATTTCTACAAACTGTGGCCATAACTGTGACAGTGACCTGCCATTAAGATGCAAACTCTAAAAAGATGTTCTGTACTTTCTAGAATTTGTTAAGAAATTACTGTACATAGCTCAATACAATACTTACTGCAATTTGTGGAGAGGTTTGTTAACTAGTTGCATCCTTCAGTACACTAATGCATATAAATGGTGTGAGTGATAAAATAATTCCACGGTAATTTCTACGACATGTTTGAGATCTGCTTTGCAGCTAAGAAATATGAAAATTGGAAAAAAACAAGATGACAGCTGTAGAAGCATAAAAAAGTATGTTGTAAGATTATCTAAGTCATTCATGTAGATCACTTGACTGTGATGGCAAATTAAATCATGCTGTTTTCCAAGATACACTCTTAGTCAAAACTGTGTATCTTCCAAAACAAAAATTTTATGCATTCCCAACAATATGTTAGCATTTCTTTCAATTATGAAAACCATTAAAAATTTGATTTAAAAATATTTTCCCCTATGGCCCCTAAGGCTTCAAATTATGGAAATTATTCTTGCAGAGTTGAAAAGGGGAATAATCCATTGTATTCCTGATTATTTTCAAGACAGCAGTGAAAATACATTATAAATATTTGAAAATTTAAAATATACAGTAAAATTGAACATTTGAATTTTTAAAAATATAGCATAATTTATGAATTTTAATTTTGAGGCTATGCTATTCAATAATAGGAACTCTAATGGATGAGTAGTTGCCCAGCTCATTGCATAACATAAAGAAGAACTCAGATAAAATTAAGCATCTTGAGAGTTGTATAGCTGAGATTCTTCAACTGATTCTTCAACTTTTTCAACTAATTTTTGTCATCTGTCAAAAACATTTCAGAATTGTAATACAGATGTTACTTTATCATATTTGAATGCACTGAAATAGTAAGACATCTGCAAGACACAGGACTGTACCTTAAAAGTGAGCAAATCTTTACATTTTGCCTAGGTTTTCCTTATTATACAGCATGTTTGGAAAAATAAGTTTCTTTTGTACAGCAGGTTAGGAATCCCCATTTGGAATTTTAAACTTGTTAAACAGACAAATATGAGGATGATGAAGAGGAATGATTTGTCTTGCGTTGAATTCTTAAAGTTTCTTATAATCAGTTCCAAAAGTTTAAAAAAGTTTTAAATTCAGAACCAAATTATTTTGTGTGGATTGAATTTTACAACATTTCTATATTCACAAAAAGGTATATTACAACAAGTAATGAGAGAAATTATTTGATCATAAGTGTAGTTGTGTAAAAATGCGTTTTGGCTAAACAAAAAAAAAATCAGCAATATGCACTTGCTATCAATAATTTATCTCCACATTTTTGGCAAAAATAATTCAGTTACATTTTCAAAATAAGACTGCATTTTGGGGAGACAGTAAGTATTATTGCAAGTTTGAAACATGCAGCAAGCTGAACCTCTGTCACTTGCATGAGGAATATTGTAGACTAAGAAATTCTCAAGAACCATCCCCACTCCCAGAGAAATTTTATTATGATTAGTCTGACAGCTTTCCATTTTCATATCTTCTGGAAGTTACTAAGCTTGTCTGAACTCAAAAGCAGCAGTAGAAAGTATATTTTCTTTTAAAAACAAATTTTGGCAAACTGCAGAAACTTCGCAGAATCTTGTTAAACACCGTTTCTGTCAAGAATGAGATTCAAGGGAAAAATAATTTTAAATACTACTGGTTAATGATTTTTTAGGGTTTTATGAACCCTATTATTATTAAAAATAATCCAAGGATATATTGAAAATACTAAAACAGATAACAAAGCTCTGTGATTTGTCTATATGAGTGCAGTAGGATGGCATTTGAGAGAAAAATATCCAAGGTACATTCTCTAAAATGCCTCTTAAAATGAAGTTTTGGCTATAATTTTTGCCATGGTTCTATCTTCCCTGGTGGAAGGATGGTCACACTGCCACTGGCTGCAGTAGCAATGAGGTTGCCAGATTGGAGTCACTGTCCATTAAATTTGCCTGGTTACACATTTTAGATTTTAACATTCAGCAGTAATACCAGACAAAAACAAAGGGTAAAAACTATCTCCATACTCTGAAGTGCAGAGGCTCTGTGCTCTCCAGGTGGACTCCTGATTAGTAACTAAGCAACCACATCCTGTATCTCTAACTCACACATGCTGTTCTTACTAGAAGATTTTCTTTGGCAATTTTTACGTTGAATCACTTGTAGATCTGCAGATCATATTTAAAATGTGCTTGTTATAAAATTGTTAATGAAATACTTCAGTGAATAATTGTAGGTCTGCGGATCATCGCATTTATGAATTTTGTAATCTGATTGAAATTTTCAACTGCAAATGTATCTTCTGCAATAAGTCAAGTAAAGTTAATTTATGCCCCATATATCTTTTGACCTATATTGATACAGTTTTTTAAATTAACAAGTAGAATGTGAGTGTTCATTGTGCCATTGACTATAATATTGCATAATTTTTCTTTCCTTTATCCGCAAGGATCGTA
The DNA here is from genome assembly GCF_003945725.1 of Corapipo altera. Lineage (NCBI taxonomy): Eukaryota > Metazoa > Chordata > Aves > Passeriformes > Pipridae > Corapipo > Corapipo altera. Next base: position 29,854,974 of record NW_020884872.1, read on the forward strand.
ACATTTAATTATAATAAGTAATCAAAACAAAGTCAACAGAAAACTATGATCTGCCTTTTGGTGACCTAACATTTGAGTTAAATGTTTGTCTCCCATGAGTAAATCACACAGAAATTCTCAGAAAAGTATTATGCTAGTAAAGCTCACATGATCGCATATTCATAGAAAAAAAATATGAAAGGATTACAACCACAGCTAAATATAAGCTCCCTTTTGAATGCAAATAGATATTTAGGGTATGTATTCACTCAGCTCTAGTCCTTGCTCGTGCAAAACTCCCAACAGTACCAACCAGAGGGCCAGTCCCATGTTACAAATAGCACAGAGTCAAAATAAGAAGTATGCAGTGGTGGAAATACTTCTGTAAGCCATCTGAGGAGCACTTAGCAGGATGGAATGTATTTGTAAGTGTCAGAAATGATGGAGTGTAGTTCAAAATCAGGATCACAAATCAGGACCATAAATCAAGGAGGTTGATCAGTCCAGAAACTCATAATCCTACCACCCCAGAGTTCCTTCATGTCAATGCAAAACTGTGGGGTCAGAGTATAAACACTCAAGCGCCTCAAAGGGGAATTTTGTATTCAAGGTTTCACAAAGGTTGATTTTGTAATTTATTCCAATGGAAACAGGGTGTGTCAATTGATATAGCAGACATCTTGTCGTTATAAACCATACCAGTCTACTCTAATTTGCTAAATTGGGAAAAAGAAACACAATTTCATTCTACCAGAGCAATCATTCCCAGCCTCTATCAGGTACGTGTTTGCTGCTAGCTTCAGATCCAACACAATCCGTGTGAGCCCACAGTATCTATACATAGTCTAGCTGCATCAACTCACCCAAGAAAAAGATAATATTTTTTATAAAAATTTTGTCTTGGCTATATATTACACTGCTGCAGCTAGAGCAATGCTACTGTTAGCACCACAAACGAATGTTCTACTTATTTGAACAAAAGCCAAACATAGACAAGTCACAAATGCTTCAGATTCAATTAAGAAAGAGACCATGCAGCAGTCACGGAATAAATTAGGTTGTCAGGAATGTCTGGAGGCTGTCTAGTTCACTTCCCTGCTCAAAGCAGGGTCCTGGTGGATCTGAACAACTCTGATTGGTCCTGGTACTTCAAGTTTTGTTGTTCCTACAGTGATTATAGGCTAAGGCTTATTAAGTCTGTTAGGGTGTTTTCTCTCTCTCTTGAATCTATTGGTAATCTGAGATAAAATATTATATGAGAATATCAGTTATGTAACTATAAGCAAGGCATAACTCATGCTATCTCCTGCTTAATTTTCTAGACTGAAGGATAAAACAAGATTTTTAAAAGAATAATAGGAATACAGGACTGTATACAGTTTTAATCATCTCACCCCTGACAGTATATGCAGAAAACACTTCTTTCACGTGTCGCTTTGGTGTAAGATATTCAAAAGGTTGGAAATAAAAAACCAGTATAACTACATAAATAAAACTACATCACTTATGTAACACATGCTTTACCTTCAAAGAACTATAGAGACAGGATTTCTATTTGTTACAATAAAAGTTACTTTCAGAGAAGATTGTTAACTGCATTGTCATTTACTTATGTCAAACTTATGCTGAATCTTTCAACAAATAATTTCAAGAAAATTATTGGTTAATGTAGCTATTTAAGTGAAACATTTTTACCTGTTATTTTAATTTAAAAAAGCCCCATCAAGCAAGCATCTCTTTTCACTGTAAAGTTTGTATTTATACTGGTGGAAGAGGGAGATGTTTTCTCTCTTTTCAAAAGTTTTGTGGCTGGACTTTAGCTTGAGCATATTTCAAACCTGCCCTTAGTACCTTTCCTTCCTACAAAACTAATTGATCCACTGTGTAAACATTCCTGATGCACAAATACAGTCCAGGGGCATTTGCATGTGGTCTGCAAATCAGGCACAGGAGCTCATGTCAGAGCTGCTGTTTGATCCACTAGCCCCTGAGATAGGGAGAGCTTCTCTGTACAGAAAAAAAAATGTTTTGTTTCTCTTCAAATTACTGTAACATGCAAAACTAGCATCACAGTTTATACCGCAGCTATTAATAACAGATTGTCCAATAAACAGAAAGATAACTTAACAGAGAGCATGCATCCAAAATGTAGAAAACAAAACCACAAAAAGAAAGTATCTGGGAAGCATAATATATTATTACTTATACTTGGAGGAGCAAATACAGCATCTTCTGCCAAGCAGAAATAAAGCAGTTTCTTTCTTCTGCAAGCATTAGCTCAGTGTCTTCTGGACAGATAGGCTTTTATCCATATCTCCATCTTCACAACTCACTGTCTAAAGTGTTTGGATGCCCTGAGCAGCTCTAAAGGGAGGGAAATATAAAGAGGGAAATATATCATCAGCATATGGTGGAAACAACAGTCCTCAGCTCCATGGTCACCTTCCTAGAGGCACTACCTGTACAGGAGCACAAAGGGTGACCAGCAGGGCTCCATGGGAAGTGTTCACATCAGACCAAAAGAAGTCAAAGAATTCATTTTTCATCCTGATTAAAAGGAGATCAATAGATGACCTGTCCTGGGCAACGTCTAGAATTAATGTTGTACCAACAGAAATTTAAGTGTTTCAGTTTCTAAGTGGAAGAGATTTCCACTCAGTCTCCCCACCAAACACTCCAAAACCAAGTGATTTGAGATGAGATGAGATGAGATGAGGACTGAATGACTGGCAGTGATTGTGCCCTTTCTCAAGTCACCAGGTTCTAAGACTTTCTAATGGCTTCACATCTTTCAAGATATCTTAATCATGCAATGATTGCAGTGTTTGAATCAGTTTATTCTAGTCCCAACATGACACATCCCAATTTACATACTGTTTTGTGTTTCCAGATCCATCATTAATGTTTAATGGCTCAATTCAGCCATCAATCCCCACTCACCAAAACAATTCAGCTAAGTACATGTTTAAATGTAAGTGCATTCATAAATGCTTTGCTGAAATGAAGCAGTCTTACACACATGCTGACAAGCTTTGCTGAACTGGATTTTCATCTGCAAAAGAGTTCATATACCATAGGCACTTAAGCACTTCTTCTTCCTCATATGCATTCATGTCAAAGACTGTGGCTTGTGAAGGACAGTTTCCTATAATGTCAAAGCATTATATTCAAGGAGAAGGTGGTTGCAATCCTGTTTTGGTTTTGCTGCTGCTTCAAACATTGTGACACAATCAGATATGACCTTTTGTATTTTTTTAATTCTTTCAGGTGATATATTTTAAACTAAAGTTTGAAAGATAACTAGGACTCTGAACATCTCTGCTCACAGTAAGCTGATCGGTTTGAGGTAATGCCTGGTCATTGGCATTATTCAGATCTTGAAGGAAGGAAAAAGAGTAAACCTTTGCACATATGCAATTTTGTCCCTGGTAGGTCAACTAGTAGAGACAAAAAAAACAAACAAAAAAACAAACAAAAGCCAAACCAACAGAATGTACTGGTTTATTTCCCAAATAGGGATGTTTACCAGGACTCTTAAACTAACACTGACCCAATTCTTTTAACTTTTCATATTGAAAATATAATGGTATGCTTCTCCAGGACCTTGGTTTGATGGTGTCAGAGAAAGATTTGGTTTTTTGATTTGACTTTTCAACCTCTTTTACCCATTCCTTTCTACATGAGAATAGATGAAATAAATACCATCGAGGTCTTTTCAACTCTAGAGGAACATACAATTTACTGCAGTCACGTATTTTCATTGCTGCTCGTAGTGGAAGCTGTAGTGGATTCACTTGCCTTCATGACTGTTTCATACATACTTTAGCTTAAGCATTAAAAATCTTATAAAGCACTTATTTTAAAAACCTGTAAATATCTGAGAGACATCGGCACTTACCTTTACAGAACAGCTGTCAGCAGCAAAAGCTCTTACATGATCTATTTACCTCACAAGCCATCCAACTCTCACAAGGTATCCAAATCCTCTCTTGAATATAGGATGGGGGGCTGAGCAGAAGCAGTAATCTGAAGAGGCAATTTTATGCTAAAGACACTCCTTACAATGTTTTGGAGATGTTTGTTATCTCAGAGTTTGGTTTAAATTTGTGCTAGTTATGGATAAAAGTCAGAGGAAGGGAGCTTCTTTAGCACCTCTTTAATCAGTTCAACCATACTTCTAATTTTAGGTCCAACTTTTTTTTTCAGTCAAAGTGCATGTTCATTAAATGCTCTTTAATTTTGCACATGGAGTATGTCTGTGACAGCAATAAAGAGCTTTGCAACTTTCAGCTTATGCAAGAATAAAGACTTTCTACAGCTTGACCTAATGTACATCCACCCAGCCCAATCTGACCGGATTAAATTGAAGAAGCAGATTTCAGGTTTTCAATCAAATTCTACTAGCAGCCTGGCATTTCAAGTCAGAATCTCCCTTCCATCCCTACCCCCTTCCCTCCCCACCCCTCCCAAAAAAGCAAGTGTTAGAATTATCTGAAAGATTAAAGAGTCATTTTCTGAAAAAAAAAATGGGAAGAGCCTAATCAAATAAAAGTAGTGTCAAGATTTGAACAGTACACAGATCTATCCATCTTATTATCTGGAAACTGGGCAAGAGAAGTTCTGTGACCTTATTTATATCTCTCAAGCCATCGACAGTAACTGGACAGTTTTTTTGTGCATCTTTTGCTTCCTCTCATCAAGACCTTTCTGAGTATTAGGTGTAGTCCAGGGAATTTCTGATCTGTGTGACTTCCTTTGTTTTAATCTGTTACCACAGAAATAGTCCATTTATAATTTTTCAGTTTTAGATAAGTTGTAAATGTTTTTTTGGTCTTTTTTTCCTGCTCAGGCATCAGGCCTAGGGAGCTTCACTAGCTTTGTAGAGTTTCAGATAGTCCCAAAAAGTCAGCTGTTGGTCATGACCCCTAGGAACTATGACCAGGACTCAGAAGCACATGCAAACATATAAGCAATCGAGTTGTTGGAAACTGGAGCTGAGTTTTCCTGTTCCTCAGGTGGATTAAGTGGAGGAGACTGCTCTCAGTGCAGTATGGACAGGCACACCCGAATTGGACGTGAGTGTGTCAGGTGGTATCTACTGCAAGCCCCAGCACAGAAGCTCTGTGAGTACTTGGATGACAACACCACGAGTCTTACAGCTGCTGCAATATCACTGCTGCCAGTTCTTACAATAGCTAGTTTAACCTGAGAAAGCTTTCACTTTACAGTATTTGCAGGAGTATCTGCTGTGTAAGTTAAATGTCCCACAGAGGGGATCAGTAGACCGTGGACATAAAAAAACAAGAACTGTATCTCCTGAGGGAAGCTTACACAATCAGTTATTAAGTACAATTATTGGTGACAGATTGTATTGGTTACAGTGCATATACTAACCTTGCTTTGGGCAGAAATAATTTTAAAGGCTTTGGTTCAGGGGCCCTTGAGTGAACAGCATCTTCCCATATGGTTTTCAACACAGCATGAGGCTTCGCAGATTAAGAGCAACATGTATTATACATGATATCTGTGTGCACTGCTCCTCAAAAGCAAGCTACTTTGAGGCACTAGAAAACCAGCAATCTTCTTCCCTAAATTCCCTTTCCTAGTGTTGTGTCCCCAAGTCCGTGTCCATCCCCTCCTTCCCACTTTAACACTGCTGCCTACTGACGTGTTGACTTTGGTCATCTTGTCATTACAAAGCAAGCAAGCCAGTCTGTCTCATATGTGGGCTTTCAGGAAGTTAATTAACAGGAGGCAGCCGTGGGAGTTTCTGAGAAGCTGAGCTCTGATGTAACCCAAAGCCATCCACTAGTAAGCTTTTAGATGCTCCAGCCATACATAATTTATGTTCATCAGTCACATGGCAGCAAAGCTCATTTTGCATAGTGGATACTTGCAATGGAAAAGTGCTTACAGGGTTTCAGCAGAGCAGACAGACCTTTCATCTATCTGCATCAAAGAGAAATTAAACTATTTTCTTCAGAGGGACCTGGACAAGCTGGAGAGATGGTCTGATTCCAACGGGATGAGGTGCAACGAGGCCAGGTGCCGGGTCCTGCATTGTGGCCACAACAACCCCCTGCAGCGCTACAGGCTGGGCACAGAGTGGCTGGAGAGCAGCCAGGCAGAAAGGGACCTGAGAGTTTGGATACACAGGAAGATGAACATGAGCCAGCAGTGTGCCCAGGTGGCCAAGAAGGCCAGTGGCATCCTGGCCTGTATCAGGAACAATGTGGTCAACAGGACCAGGGAAGTGATTCTTCCCCTGTACTCAGCCCTGGTGAGGCCACGCCTCAAGTGTGTCCAGTTGTGGGCCCCTCAGTTCAGGAAGGATATTGAGGTGCTGGAGCAGGTCCAGAGAAGAGCAGCAAGGCTGGTGAAGGGACTTGAGCACAAGTCCTATGAGGAGAGGCTGAGGGAGCTGGGATTGTTTAGCCTGGAGAAAAGGAGGCTCAGAGGAGACCTCATCACTCTGTACAACTACCTGAAAGAAGGCTGTAGCCAGATGGGTGTCGGTCTCTTCTCTCATGCAACCAGCAGTAGGACAAGAGGGCATGGTCTCAAGCTCTGCCAGGGGAGGTTTAGGTTGGATATTCAGAAGAAATTTTTACAGAGAGAGTAATCAGACATTGGAATGGGCTGCCTAAGGAGGTGATGGATTCATGGTCCCTGGAGGTTTTTAAGATGAGATTGGATGTGGTACTTAGTGCCATGATCTAGTAACCACAGTGGTATTGGATCCAAGGGTTGGACTTGGTGATCTCAGAGGTCTTTTCCAACCCAGTTGATTCTATGATTCTATGAATTATGGGAGGTTATGGTATTCTTGTTGAAAACTCTGAAAGTAACATTTTAAAGGCATGCAAAACCTATAAGATGGCACTTGTGATCACAGAATCATGGAATCACAGAATGGCTGGGGTTGGGAGGGATCCTAAAGATCATATAGTTCCAACACCCCTGACATGGGCAGGGCCACGAGCCCCATCCAACAATGGGGCATCCATTGGCCCCTCCCACGGATAGGGCATCCACAACTTCTCTGTGCAACCTGCTTCAGTGCTTTGCCACCCTCATAGTAAAGAAAGGAAAAAATTTTTTTCCTAATGCGTAGTCTAAACCTACTCTCGGTTTGAAGCCATTCCCCCTTCTCCTGTCACTACGTGATATTCGGATGTAGAGCCGCACAACCGGCCATTCTCACTTCTTTCCGATCTGCACCTAATTCCTTTTCTCACCTGCAGTTCCTGTGAAATTCCCATTTGGCGGCAAAGGGGTGGGTGCCAGGAATGCCGGTGAATGCCAGGGATGCTGGCGGTGGCACCGCGGGCAGCCCTCCCCGGGGGGGATGCGCGGATTGCCCGTGCGGCCGGCGGGGCGGGCGCGGGGCGGGCGCGGGGGTGGCGCGGGCCGGGCGTTACCCACCGTCCGTTACCGGCCCCGCCGGACCCCGCACCAATGGCCGATACCCCGCCACAGCCCGCCCCGGAGCCCGCCGAGATGGCTTACTGCGGCCCCACTTCCCTCACGTACCTGCCCGTCCTCCAGTGGTGGGTGTTGCCCCCTGCCCCGCTCCCGGGGGCGGGCCGTGGCTGGGGATGGAGTGGGGAGGTGGCGGGACTGGGCTCTCCCCTTACCTGGGGGCTCGCAGGACCCACCGGGTGGGCTTCCCACGGGGAGCGCAGGAGTCCTGCTTTTAGCGTTTCTCGCGGTTCCGTGGGGCAAGAGTCTGGTTTGCTGCAAAGATCCGTCATCACTGTGGTGCATAAACGACGCCCAGAAAGCAAGGAAACTTCCCTGAAAGTCCCATCTCCCGCCGCAAGCCTTTCTGATATAAAGGTGGTTTGACACGGGGGAAACGGGATTTTCTGTCAGCCAGACCACTGGCCGGGCCCTGGCCCCGGGGCTGTCACCCACTTGGTGTGATGCTGCAGGGCAGCTGGCAAGAGCTCTCCCTGGCTGGACCACTCCTGCTGGTGGGCTCTTACAGCCACGAGTGATTGCGAGGCTGCACAGCTGGTGGGACACTGGCACTCACTCAGAGTGATGCTGAGCATTTGACATTCTCTGAGGTTATGCTTTCTTGAGACGAAGGTAATGGTTGAACTCCTTAATGAGATGCTTTCTGTGGTGGAGTAAGGTTGTCATCATCATTTTCTTGTGCTTTGAGAAGAGCATCACCTGCCATGTGATGGCCAAAGAGAAACCAGGGATACTTTCCTACTTTCCCCAATCACAGATGAGTCCAGCTAGTAAATAGTGTTGAACCTTTGTGTGAAAAAGTAACAACAAATACAAACAAACTTTCAACTTGTCAGCAAGTAATCCTAAAACATTTTATTCTCCCTCTCAGTAATACCTGAGCAGTGGGAGCTCGTCTGTGTTTTTACTGTGATATAGATGCCAGCATTCCTATTTTAAAAGGACAGAAGGAAGAGATTCATCCAACAGGTTTGAAACACAGCATAAAACTGAATCATAAACAATCCTTGAAATGATGAACTGATGATTTTTTTTTCATCATGACAACCTTCTGAATCCCCTTTTCATGTTTTGAAAAATTTTAAATGCTCAGCTTCATTTTACGGTTGGTGCATTGTCAACAGCAAACTAGATTTTGGTCCAGAAATTATTTAACAGCAGACTTGCCAACCTGTATAATGGCGTGGCTGCCAAGGGTTTGAATAGAACAGGTGGCAACCCCCAAAAACCTGGAGTCCATGTGAGGTCCTAAAATCAGTCAGATAATAAATCACACACAAAGTGTGGATAGATAGTAGATAAATGGAGGAGGTCTTTCACCGTGTGCTTTTTGTTTAACCTCAGTCTTTCTCCCTTACCACTCTTTTCTTTAGATTTTTTTTTGTCTCTATTAGCAGTTTTGGTTTGATGATGCCATAAAAACTCAAGTTATGAAAACCTCAGGGCTAATAGGCAAGAAGATGAGCACAGTGCTCTTTTCTGTGTGGATTTTTTTTTCCTAATGGTATTCTTGTATTATGTGTCAGCACTAAGAACATGTTTAACTTATTATTTGAAAAAGACTGGTAGTTTAATAGATGATAAATTCACAAAAGGAAATTCCAAAATATTTTGTCGCTAAGTAGTTAAATGCTGAAGAAAAACTGTTGGCAGAAACCAGCTACTGAAGCATGAATTAATTTATGACGCACTTCTAGAGACTCTTTTGGTGTTATATTAAGGATGAATTTGGACTAAGCTTTAAGCTCCCGTGGGACTGCTTAATTGTGAAGGGTTTTAGATGGTTACTTTAGAAGAAACAACATTTCTGTTGTTTCTTCTGAGCCCTGCTGGGAGGCAGGGCTCAGTCAGGACTCTTATCTAGAATAAATTTCATTTACCTTTGAGCCTGATGATGGGAAATACCCCAGTAATGCAGCAGATCCCCTATCTTTGGATATAGATTCCTGCTCAGGTCTATTGGTGAAACCTTTTCTGTTGGGTGGTGGGGCTGGAGGTGGTTGGGAGTTGGCAGGGAGCCCAGTGCAGCTCAGCCCTGGTGCTTAACAGTACCAGGCTCCTGGGTTGGCGGGTGAGAAGGTGGTTTCCAAGGAGCTATAAGTGAGGCATTTGGGGATCTTTTGCTGGGGAGAAGAAAGTCTAGGGGAGGTAGAAACCCTTCTTCAGTGGAAGAAGGGGAGGAGACATGAATAAAAGGTGAGGTAGACATTGTCAGACAGCACAGTGAACATCTTCTTGCTCAGGCCAGTTTGCTGAAGACCTTATCTGCTATCTACTGCCAATACAGCTAGTTCAGAAAGATAAACACTGGGTTGTCTGAAGTCAGGCTACTGATAAAACAGAGGATGCTGATTTAAAATCCAACTGGCTTATCTCACCCAGTGAATATGAAAAGTCTTCTTTCCCAACCAACTGGATTATCAGTAAACACACAGTGAGTAACTGGCACTGTGGTGTACTAGCCTTCAGCTGATAAATTAATTAAATACGCACAAATCATTTGGTAGAATGGAAGCACAGTTAGAGTAAGAAACCACTGTCATACGAACAATGTGTTATGCTTTGAAAATTAATCTCTCTACTCCTTTGCTTCAGCTTTGCTCCTGTATTTGTACTGCAGGCTATTATCTTCTAACATCAAAACCATTGGTATTATCTCATAATTAAAAGTCATTTTTTTCCCAGTGAAGGTAATACTTCAGGCTAATAAGTAACCAAGTTTACATCTTCCTCACCTTATTTACACAACTAGTTGCATTTACTTGACTATGGTCATTCTGATAAGTAAGATGAGTCAGGGCTTTGGCTAAAGGATGAGTATTTAAACATCTAAACCTGTTTCAGTCCTGGCAGTTCTGTTACATAGTAACTGTAAATTAAAATTCTGTTCTCTTAATAAACTTGTCCTAAAATCAGTGAGGTTGTATGAAAACAGAATTTTGTCCTTTACAGTTTGTGTACTCTCTATTTCAAATCACCATATCTCACATTTCAGGTGGAAAAATTCTCCTATTATTGTCTTTAGTATAGTGGAGATCTTTCTGTTTAGAAGACCAAAGTTAGATCTTTTGATATGCATATGAGAAACGCTAATACTGGGTGTATTGGTGTTAATGTTATAATATTACAAAGTTATATTTTTTAATTAAAAAATTATGAGAACAAGTTAATTTTATAGCAGACTCTCACATGACCTCTCTTACACCTTGGAAACAAGGAAAATAGAACTTGAAAATCTAACAACTCTTTCTTCTAATTCTGATACAAACCAATTGATGTTTTTGTTTTAAAGGCTAGCTGATAATTTCTACTTGTGTGGAGGATGCACTGTACCCTGTCGGCTACTACATGAACTGTATATTGAAACCTGCAATCCAGATTTCAAGATTCAAGTACATCCATCCACCTTTGGAAAGGTACAGCGTAGACAGGATACATAAGATAAGCAGGGATGTCTAAACAGAAAATTTGATCATCAAATATACACACTGCATATCAAATGAGATTAAGTAACAGAGAAGAATGAATATGTAATGGATTATGCTTGTGTGTTTTCTAATGAATTTCTGGTAAACCCTTGTGTAGATGCAGTTATACAAGAGAAATGAGGGTTGTCTGTGGTGGAGTTTATTTTCTTCGGGGAACTGGTATATGTTACGCTAGCAAAGACTTCTTTTGCCAATGTATTTTAGAAAGTTTTACCAGCTTTCTGCTTTTAACAGAAGGTTAAACAACTCATCCCAAGAAGTTGATTCTTCTGTCTTTAAAAGATACCTTCCATTGTTACATAATTTTATACTTCCCCCTAAATTATACTTGCGGAGATTTTGCTCCAAACATACCCTAAAAAGTTGTCACAGATACATCCAAGCAAAACAAATGCAGATGTAAAACTGAATTTCCTTTTTACGGTTCCACTCTTCTACTATATGGAGGTTGATGCAACCCACAGAGCAATTACCAGTTAGAAATCTCAGTTGCAACAAACACCCATAGCTATTCAACATTTTTTATGTAAGTAAGGAAGATAGAAAACCTTGTGATTATTTGTTGCTCAAGGCTTTTTGTTCAGTACTTTCTTTTTAACTGATAATATTCTATTAGGTCCCACACTAAGAGCTACTAAGCACTGTTTTAATACAAGCCCAAAATAATATAAGTACAAGTTATAACTGAAATCAATTTCATTTATGTGGATAACCTCATTTTAGGAATCATTCATCTCAATTCAGTTGAATCTAATTTTTTTACTGGATAAGTTAAATCACTTTTACTGAAAATTAAGATTTGAGTGAGTGATCCAGTGTGATTTATTACCATAGCTGAATGGATCATCAGCTAAGACCATGGGTAGAATTTGCCTGGCTCAGTGTAGACATCTGCCATGAAGCTGGTCACCTTAAAAATCTCTTGGTAGCCAATGGAGAGAAATAAGTAGTTACATATGTTCCCTTTCACACAAAAAAAATCACCTCAGTCCTCTTAGATGAAATGTGCCTCAGAACTGCCTGTTTTTCTCCATTGACTACCAAGTCTACAGTGACGAGCTTAGATATCTCTGCCTTGTAACCACGTAGGCAAGATTAATCTCATTCTGCCTATACACTTTCAGGTATTCCAGCATGACTGATTACCAGCCTTCTTGTGGTTTACATTAATGCATTTTACTTTTAAGTTGGGACAGGCACAGATGAAGCATGAGTCTGGTCACGCAGGAGAGCTCAGCTGATGAGCCAGAGCTGCTATGGGTTGGTACTTGCAACTGTTTGCTCACAGCCTTAACTGGCCCAGTGCATTGCGGTGCAAGTCAACACAACCTAAATGAGCAAACTGGGGTGCATCTCCCCAGTGGCTTGAAATAGTCTGTCCTTCTGCAGCAAGAGAAAGGACCATGCAGCAAGAAGCTGAGGAGGGCAGGAACTGCAGCAGACCTGGTTTAAACTGAAGGTGCACATGTAATAGTTACCCCAGCCTTGCTAATGGGCTGAGCTATTAATAATTCACCAAGCTGTAGTAACCTGACTGCACTACATATATGTGGACTGCGAGGGCTTTTGCAGTCAAGCCTCATGTGAATCAAACTGTGGTGACAAGACACTGCTAATCTCATCTGCCCTGTCCCTCTACTTAAATATAGCGCTGTCTCTGTAGAAGAGACAGCGGGAGGAAGTGTGTGTCTTGTGCCACAGAAGCACCAGTTTCATAGGCTGCCTTTGAGGAAAATGAGATTATGCTAAACTATCAGCTTGAGAAAGGGAGCAGCTGGTGTGGATGCGTGCAGAAACATGCAAAGAACAAGACCACTGTTAAAACTGGAGGTGCATATTAGTGTGAGATGGAGAAATCTGTTCTTTATCAGGCCTTTGAACCAGTGACTCTGCACAGAGTCCAAGCTGTGTGCTGCTGAATGGACACTTCTTACTGCTCACTAACATGGAGTACTCGATCCTCTGTTCCTGCTATATACAGAATGTTAGTTCCAGGTGTCCTGGGCTAGTTTCTGTCTTCACAACACAGTTTATGCAGAATAATCATACTGAAGTGGATTATTAACCTGACAATATCTAATTACACTGTAGAGCCTGACCTTGACAGATGCTGCATGACCTCAGTTCGTACTTACCACCATAGTGGTCAAAAGGTTGCTTTGCAGCTTGATGATTCAGGTCCTTTCAAGACAGATAAGTCGGGCCCTATCCTGTCAGTAACCTTGCAAGTGTAAGTGGGTAGGTGAAGCCCCTTGTGTAAGTCCTGCTTAATTGAATAAGGCTTGCAGGTCTGGCAGAGTATGGGAGCATCACAGTGCCCTCAAGTTCCCCCAGCTGATTGACCCCCTCGATCATGGGGGGTCTACTGGTGTGAGCATTGACTGTTTTTCAGTGCAAGGTAAAAGAGACTACGCTAAAAAAGATTCCTACCTTAAGGAAGTAATCCCTTAAATTACTTAGCCTTTGATCCACAAAAGCCTCATTGAGTTCTGTTCAACAGTTACCATTTGAGAGGTATGTAAGAACAGGTATTAGCCTGCAAATGATGGAAAGCAAACAAAGTCAGAAACAAAGTGATAAAGACAAAAAATACAGATACAGTTTTGCATTTTAGAATGAATTTGTGAAGTATCTGTAATTTTGTGTTTGTCTTTACAGCTTATTCAGTTAGTTTTCCCAGGTCTGGTGACAAGAAAGCGGACCACAGCAGGGAGTATCAGGTATCGGTTTTATGTCCTTTCTTTGAAAATGTTATTTCTGACTATTCTAATAAAATTTTAAAGTGCCTGACTTTTCAGCCCCAGCACTGCAATATAGCAGCTGAATTGTTGGTTGCAAGTCTGTAACAGATCACAATATCCAGAGTGATTCATGGTGTCACCAAGGATGTTAAAATAGAGTAAATTCCATGAAACCCACCATATCAGATCTGCTTGGGTAGGGCACGAATTCCAGGTCAGACTGCTTTGAAAAAAAATTATTGCTCTGATTCGTGCTGGCTATTAACACCATGGTTTGCATGAGGCATCTGCTAGACATCACAACCTTACTCAGAGTTCCTGAGACACTGGGTCTCAAGGCCAGAAAAGCCTGTTTCTGAGGTGCGTGGGGATGGCAGCCATGACTGATGTCTGTCTTGTGTTTTTCATCCTTGCACATATCCATGGAGTGACCCAGCACATACTGATGGTCAATGGAAATGCTGTAAACAGTTTCAAACTATTTAAATCAGACAACTTCAGATCCTCTTCCTACCTCTCCTTTCTTTTCCCTTTCCTCTCTTCTTCTAGAGCACGGAGAGTTTGATGCTCTTTTGTGTCCAAACTTATAATCATATTCTGAACATCCAGACTGGGAAAGGGGACGTTTTAAGGACACTGAGAAAGAGAAATTTTACAAGCATTTTGTGTAGCTGTCAAGTACGGGCTCTGAGAACAACATGCCCTTACTTGATCTATGGCTTTTCTCCACTAGTCTGGACTTGCTATCAGCTTGAGCCACGAGATCCTTTAATTTGGGAGTGCCTCCCTGCAGACACTCCTAGGCTTCTCCTCATAGTAGGGAGTATTTGGGATGGTGTTTGGTAGCCCCCAGCCTCCATGCTCTCTCCATCAGCAGAAGGTTACCCTTTGCTGGCTGCTGGTGGCCGCAAACCATGTCACCGCTCCCTTGGCTTCATCGTGGCCCAATCTGGGAAGAGCCAGCTCAAGACACCTTGGTAGCAGAGGTGGTGACTGCGTTGCTCACTGAGCTCAGGATAAACCTTAGAGAAGGTCTGGTAGGTTTATTGAGTTTTAGTTCACATGACCACTGATGGGCCATCCAGTCTTCAAGCTACTGTGAACGGCCAGGAAACAGCTGCACTAAGTCCTGCAATGTCCATGGGTATATGAAGACCTCTGTCTGCTGAGACTCTGGTCCCTGACTTCACTAACTGTCCTGTACAAATTTGTCGCACCCTATTCACTGGCTTTTTTTTTTTTCATTTAGAAGAAGGTATCATTCCAGGGCAAAAACTGTTAAAAATAGTTTGTAAATAGTTTATGTAATTTTTTTTCTGGTGGGGAAAATAAATATTCAACAGAATTTAAAAAACAAACATAAGGGTTTTTTTACTTAGTCTTTGGTTAAATAGAATGATCTGCTTTCAAAGGAGGATTATGAATTATTTGATGAGGATGAAAATCATATGATGTCAGTTGATTTTTTTTTTAATTTTCTAGATATCATTATGATGGAATAGCTATCAAGAAGAACTCTTCCTTTTATGCACGTTTTTGCTGTCTTCTGTATGAACAAAATTATCTCAGGTTTGTTTTTTAAAATGTTTTAATCAAAAAATGTCACATGACAGTATATATATTGTCTGTACATAAAAGTCTGTAAATCATCCGTTGAATATTGACAACAGTATTATATTTTTCTTCTCATTATGCACACTATAAAAGTGCTGTGCCGTTAGATGCTGCACCCTAATGGAGAAATTGCATTTTGGAAACAGACCTTGCCTAACTGGACTTCCTTGAACTGGACATTTTAGCCATGTAAATCTTAAGAGCAAGAACTCATGCCAAACCTAAAAGAAGAGTTTAATATATTGAGACTCAAAATGGGAGGTCAAAAAACCATACTGAAATGCCTTCATGACATTGTATCACCTTCCTTATTGAACAGTAGGCTGAAGAGACCTGTATTGAAGTATAAATGACTGCGCTGTTTTGAAGAGTCCTACACACAGTCATTTTATCTGGGTTTTTTTACTACTTGAGGCATATTATTTCAAAAATGCTTCCTTTATTTAATTTTAAAAGATCAGATTTTTAAAATCACCTCTTGTAAGAGAACACAGTATAAGACAAGTATAAATTGATTGCAAAACTTAAAAGCCTAAAAATAATTGATGAATATAAAATACTTTGGCAGATTAGAGTGTAGAAAGGAGCATGCTCCAGTTGTGGGCAGGAGAGGACAAATTCTCATGGTCAAGCTCATAGTTCAGATAAACAAACCACAGGCTTGCCTTTCTCCCCAGAAAAAAAGGAAGGAAAATACTGCCACTCTGTAACAGTTTTACACTTCTTTTTAATGCACAGGAGAAGAAAATTATGAAATGCCTTGGACTTTGAAGACTAGTCTTGTATCCTCACTCTCTTATATTATTGTACACTACTTTGGTGTGTATATGGGTAAATTCTGTACTTTGGTTTCTATTCTTTAATATGGAGATATAGCATTATTCTACAGCATGAATGTTAGGGCAATACAAGTCAGCCTATTAAGCACCAAGATATCTGTTAACGATGAAACTCTCAGTGTCTGTGACATTTTATATAATATTCAATTAATTGAGTGCATGCTCTGCAGGAGCATGAAAAAATATACCCATAGGTTTCTTGCCTTTCTCTATGGGCTTTATAGCAGAAAAATGTTGCAGAAGTCCATAGAAGGACAACAGGAAATGATGGGACAGTGCAGAGGATCAGGTTCTGCAGATAAATCAAGTGGCAGTCAGTTGTTGTGAGACCAAACAAATTATTCATAGGCTGGTTTCTCATGACACCCTTTACTGAAGTGATAGTCTTCATATCTGCTGCACCCAGTATGACCAGAACCAGCCTGAGATTTGATACGAGAATTGATATCCACAATTAGGAAAGGTCTTGTCCACTGTTCAAGAAACATTAGAGGTCTCTGGCTAAGTCTATGCCGGTCTTTCTTCTTCAGGGAAAGAAAGTTTTCCTGCAGCATCACTTGGAAACAGCAATCTTGATGGGTATAGTCGGAGAGCTGGTCGTTCTGGTCACAAGAGAGATGAGAGAGAACAAAACAATTTGAATTGTTGCTCTTTTTTCCTCTCAGCATAGAAACATGAGGAAAAATTAGAAAAAGCAGGAGGAATCAAAGAACCAGTGCTGACTAAGTTTGGGCCGGGTGCAAAAAGAAGCTACAACTGGGAGACAGATGCATCACATATGCCAGCATAGCTTCTGTTCTTGGCCCTCCTCATGGAAATGAGCCAACTTCTCCAATGGGCTGGGGAACACTCTGCAGCCCATGCTTAACCATAGGGGAGCTGATGCACTAGCTGCAGACCTCCATCTCCTTCTCCACCAGCAGAGGTCCCTGCCCATACACCTATTCCTAAAAAACTATATTTAATTTGGTCAAACCAAGGAAAAGGGAAGGTATTCCAGGGAAAGGGCTGAAATAAACTAGCTAGCTACTGATCTTGATATTGTTTCTTAACGTAAACAACTGTCCTATTGTAGAAAGGCTGAGAGGGTTGGGTTTCTTCAGCCATGAGAAGAGAAGGCTCCAGGGAGACCTTATAGCACCTAAAAGGGGCCTACAAGAGAGCTGGAGAGGGACTTTATACAGGGCATGTGGTGATAGAAGAAGGGGGAATGGCTTCAAGCAGAAAGAAGGTCGGTTTAGATTGGATGTTAGGAAGAAATTCTTTACTGTGAAGGTGGTGAGGCACTAGCACAGGTTGCCCAGAGAAATTCTGGATGCCCATCCCTAGAAGTGTTCAAGGCCGGGTTGGATGAGGCTTTGAGCAATCTGGTCTAGGGAAAGGTGCCCTACCCACTGCAGGGGGGTTGAACTGGATAATCTTCGAAGGCTGCTTCCAAGCCAAACTATTCTATGATTCTATAACTTTTCGTATTAAAAAAAATAAATCAAAATATAAAGATTTTATTTAGATAGAAGCCATCTTTCTAGTTGCAATAGAAAAGTCCCTTAACTACAAAATTATCTAGTCTGATGCTTCCTTCATTTCAGACAGATATTAGAAGACACTAAGCTGTTGAGTGAAGCCAGACAGCTGAAATCAGAACAGCTTCCACTCTAAATGCAGCCACAGGTCTCTGTCCCAAGCCAACATACAGCCCCACAAAACCTGGACAGCCGGGTGTCACAATTACTTCTTAGTGTCTCATGGAGCACAGCAGGAAAAAACAGAGAGAAAGT
Organism: Corapipo altera; assembly: GCF_003945725.1. Lineage (NCBI taxonomy): Eukaryota > Metazoa > Chordata > Aves > Passeriformes > Pipridae > Corapipo > Corapipo altera. Next base: position 29,872,895 of record NW_020884872.1, read on the forward strand.
AGTAAAAAAAGCACAAGACACAGCCAGAGAAACATGAGTAGCACAACTTTGAAAGAAATAATTAGGTCACATACAAAATAAGCATCAGCTTCAACCTAATAAATCAGTTAGTTTTCATTTGTATGGAGTTTTGTACATTCTTTGCATTTAAGTAGGAATACATCAAGGAAATATCTCATCAAGTTCAGTAATTTTCAAAATCACAGTTATTTTTTTATGATCCAACAAAGCTGGTAAAATAGCAATGGCAAATTCTAGATTGTTTTTTAATTATAAAATTGAAATTTAGAAAAATAATAATTAAAACTTTAGACTTTTCTACCTGCAAGAAGAAATTTTGTTCTCACATAGGTATGTACACCCATGCCACAGGTATTTGACACATAACACCTCAGTTTTTGAGAGTGTGTTGGTGTGGAAATTTCCAAATTAGAGTGAAAAAGATTTTTAATATACCATTTCAGTGTAGTTCAAATGCTGGTCTGTGGCAGACTCCTGTAATGGGATATATTTCTCTGGCTTGTTGCCACTTCCCTCTGGAAGGGACAGGGGATATCTGTTTCAGTAGTGAATGTGTCCTAAATTACTATTGTGCCCTCCCATCCATAAATAAAGTCCAACATGCACATCCTTTTTCTGCTGCACCTACCTTCTGGGGAAGGTGGACCCCAGGACCCAGTTTAGAGACCAAGGCATCCATCCACCCTGCGGGTTGGTGAAGAAAATGATTGTTTCAAAACTATGAACCATTCTTTCTAATTACTGAAAAGGATATTTCTTGACCATGATGAAATAGTCAGCAATTGATATGGTGCTGGTAGTGATGAATTAGGGCTCTGAAGGATCTGGCAGCTTGGGAGCTATGCTTGTTGGTGTCATAGAAATGGCAGTAAGATGGTGTGCCTCTGAATACAAAGAAGGCATTTGCATGTTGATAGTCAGTGGGGCCTCGAATGTGTCAGGATTGGAACATGTTCACACAAGGAGCAATAAGAACCACCTGTGAGCTGGTTCGTTTAGAAATCTTTGAATCTTTGAAGATCTGTGTACCACAGCTTTGACAATGATGTTATGAAAATAGTGCAAATAAGCACAACTGTAATCCATAGGACTCCAAATGCATTACAGACATTAAGGGAATATGTTAATTACCGATTTTCATTATAATAGGAATACGTTCCCTCTAGGAATGGGAGCTTTGAGGACAAACACTCCCTAAGATGCTACTTTCTGTGGCTCAGACTACAGCAATGTTAAAAAAAAAGTAATTGAATTTTGGTTTTGTAAGAGTTGCTTTATGATTCTAGCAATAGGGAAGGTTTGGGCTCCTGACTGTCTAGTGAAGCAAACCCACGATTTTTTCATTAAAAAAATCTGATATGATTCTAGCAAATTAACTTTCTAATCTCAGTGTAATCTAACAGTCAACAGCATGCACATTCACCACCTTTCCTCCTTTCATTTTTCTTTTGTCCTTCCCATTTGCCTCTGTTAATATTTTTGTCTTCCCCTATCTTGTATTTCCCATTTTAGCTCTAGTTCCCACTCCACAGCATCATCTAAACTCTGAAAGAGAGACAGTGAATCTCCTTGTGATTTTGCTGTCACCCATTTTCCCCTTCTCCCACCCACCTCCTCTTTTTTGTGTTTTGTCTTTACCCAGGAACTGCTCGCCAGGGGAAATGAGCATCTCTGAAGTACAGCCAAGCACCTCTGCAGGCACCAGGTGAATCTCAATCCCCTTTGCTGACAGTGGGGGCATATAGATGTTAGCATTCCATAGATATTCCATTTAATGTCCACTGAGCTCCCGGCTAGCTGCCGGGGCACAGAAGAATGCATGCAGCACCCCTTCTCACCCCTCGATGTCCCTGTGCGGGGGGAGTGGGAGCCAGCCTGCCGTGGGAGCCAACCCACTGGAGGCGAGCAGTGCTGATACACGTTGCCATAGTAGCGGCAGCAAAAAAATACAGCTGGCCGCCTTCTCAGGGAGAGCAGGAGCTGGAAAATATTCATTAATTTTGTTTCACAGGCTTTAGAAATCTGCAGGAAGGACTCATTCGAAAGAAGAGTTATAAAATGTCTCTACTTACATGTCTTTCCCTTTGTCCAGCCACCACCTCTAAAATGTCTGGGAGAAAGAGTCACCAGCACTACCAAACATGCCCAGCATAAATGTTGTTCCCTATCTTGGGCAGCCAGTTTGGTTGTTTCTTTGGAGCACAACCTTCATGGCACAGAGTAGTGGCAGAGGGAAAGGTGGCAAGAGTCAGTCCTGTGAGGAGCAGATAAGTGAGAGGAAGCATTTTCAGTGGCCAGAGTTTTCAGGCAGCAATTTTCAGACAGCGATTCAAGCTGTTACATTTTATCCTATGCCCCTTCAGGACGTATGGTGGTACCCTGTTTTATAATACATCACAGCAGTGAAACCCAGCAGCCAAGTTCTGATTAGATAGCCTGAGTGTTGGCAATCACCAGTGGAAGCACATTTTCTACAATGCCCCTGTCTGTCACCCTTCAAAACAGCCGAGTCCAAAAGGTCCCTGGAGTCTGAAATGCCTTCACAGACAGTGAGCACATGTCAGCAGCAAATGGAGGCTTGACTGGAGGCATCCAACTCTCACAGTGCTCCCCTTTTACTAGCAACGTTGTCTCTCCCTCCACCAGCCTTAGCCTCAGCAAAACAGGCAGGGAGGCAGGTAGGAGACAGTATGGTCCAGCAATAAAGTAGCCTGTTGTGCCCTCATCCCTGGCTTTCCAGCTAAAAACCACTGACCAAGCCTGTGCAGGACCAAGTAAATTCAGACTGTATGGAGCATCGTGGCCAGTTTGCAAAGTAGATGGGTGAAAGTCAGAAACAAAATGCTATTTAAACTGAGGTACAGTGCAGAAAATGTCATAACTGTGAAATCTAAGCACAAGGATGATTATGCTTTTGTTATGTTCATGCTTATAATAATTACTGCCATTCCAAACAAACTGCTGTTACAAATACAAACCTGTGATTCTGGTGCAAGAAGTTTAAAGTCATGGTGCTGCTAAATGGCCAATACCTTGTTGTCTTTATAACGAATATTTCAGTTTTATCTTAAAATTAAGAGAGTTGTCTTCAGATTTGTTAGAAAATCATGGGACCACTGAATGATAGGAAAGAGAACAGGGTTTGTTTCCCAAACACAATGCTCCAACCTAGTGTACTCTATTCAGTTTGAGCTCATTTTCTTACTAAATACAGAATAAATTGGTGAGCTTTTAAAAGTTTATTTTTTTTCTGTTGTATATTTTATCACAGTAATAATTCCTGGAGTTCTGAAAATGCAGATGATTACAAGAAGAATAGACAAAAAAAAGGAACAGTGAGTTTCGGATACATTAGACATAACAAAATGTCAATCTGTGTGTTTAGTTGGAACTGCTATCTAATATGTTCTGATGAAATACAGTTAGCCCATCTTCTTCAAAATAATCTTTGTCTGTGTAATCTCACTACGTGCTTACTTCCCCCACTCCTATCTCATTCATTAGCTAAATATTTTTGTTGTCTTAACGTCAGCTCAAATAATTTTGTCTGTACTGAGAGCAGAAATTACGGCTGACAGCCCAGGTTTTGAATATTAGGGGAGTTAGTGGGGTACTGCCTTCCTTGCCTGAGGCCCATGGTACCAGGCCCTCATGCTGGTGAGACAGTGTCTTTTCAACATGCTCAGATGGCATGATAAGTGTTTAAATACTAGGAAACGATTAAGAAAAAAGAGCATAACCCCTGCTCACTGAAAAGGATGGATGCACAGGTAACCTATTGCAGTTCTCCCCTCAGTGAGCTGCCATGGAATGGCTTGTTCAACATCAGCCAGCAGAGCATGAGCAACAAACTTATGTGAATCAAAGTGAGGAAAAAATGAGAGACTGGATGTCTGTCTTACTTTTACGGAGTGCTCGGGTGCAGTAATGAGTGCTCTGAAGTGGATGTAATGGTGGCCAATGAGAGGTGTGCTGTCACCCTGACAACTACCTTCAGCCTTACGCAGAAGGTTACAAGTGTGACATGAGTGCTATAGAAAATATATGTGGAAGATATGTGTTGCATTAAATATTTACTGGTTTTAAAAAGAAATTCATGTATGGTTTAGGATTTAAATGTTTAGGCAGCCCTGCTTGTTTCTTTCATCTATCCCAATTTTCTAAAAAGAAAAAAAAAAAAGAAAAGAAAATACTGAAAATACTTAATACCTCTAACCGAACTGACAAAATAATTGCAATCTTTTTTCTTTTTATTGTTCAAAATAAATTCTGATGCATCAAGAGTAAGAATTTGGAGTATTATCCATCTGTCATTTATCTAAAGGCTGAGAAAGAGACATTTCAATACCTTTTTCCTGAATTCAACCAGTTCTTCCTTGGAGAGCAAGTGCAAAGTGAGACAGACCCCTACGAAATGGTACGTTCAAAGTATCTTATCATAAAGCAAGTTAGCTCTTTTGCTGTGAGATCATTTTGTACTCTCTTTTTGGTCACAGATTGCACTGCTTGCCAATGACTACTACAACTATTGTCAAGTTATTTTACAAATGGTGAGAGAGAACAAGCTTGACAAGGTATGCCTTTGCTTTAATAACACTTATACTGACAACAGCAAACAACTATAAGAAAAAAATTGTGTCTGTGTAGCATATTTACTTCATTATTTGATCTACAGTAGATGATCATTTACGGAATAAAGGAGCATTCAGTCGAGTTATTTTGAAATTCTGAATTAACACAACATGTTCCAAGAATCTGAGTTTGCAACATATCCTGAGCCCGGCTGGGACATCAAAAGGTCTGAGCCCAGCATATAACACACGGCCACGGACACATATCTTTCATTATATCTTCATGTCCATGGCACAATTCTTTGTTTCTCCTCTCTTTCCTACACTGCCTTATGAGGTTCAGGTTGTTGCCATCTCCCCAGGACGCTTCCCCTTACACTGGAGCCCAGCCAGGATGGGCCCAGGTAAAGAGCCCATCTCCACAGTCATTCCTTTGCTTCTGTGCTTGTATGTTGTTTTATTGAAATACACTTCAGATCTCACAAGTGCAAAATCAGTGAAAATTCATAAAGGGCTTTGTGTGACAGGTAGAAGACTGTATCATGTCGTTCTGGAGGTCTCTGCAGCCCGAAAGAATAGAACTGATGTGCTTGCCAGATGTGTGCCAGCTGTTAAAAAGCTATGATAGGTATCTATTCAAGGTATTGTAGCCGCATTTGCTTGTCGTAATTATGTTACTACATGTTTGTGTTTTTTTAGTAATTCTATATAAGGAGAAAGGTCAGCTGTTTCTTGTGTGCTGTACAAATGGAATTTTCATTCGTACCTCATCTCTGTTCTTTGGCTTCTTCTGAGAGAGAATGGTATGTGTTTTGAAAGGAGCCAGTGGAATCTGAGATAGCTTCCATTTTCCTCCTAAGTATTAATTTGAAAGTCCCCGATATCAATGGAATGTGCTGTTATTAATGTGGTCTGTGGTTCTGGCATGAGGTTATGTGACTGAAATTTCAACTGATAACTGTTTTCCAGATTATGAGAGTTACTTTTCCTTTGAGAACACTACTGCACTTGTCAGTGACATTCTACATAGAAATATGCAGTTTTCTGATAAAAATAATTTGCTTCTTACTTGCAGCAGGTCATTAAGTAGTGTCTAGTAATTAATTCAGGAAACAACATTTAGTCTTAAAATCTTTTTCTTCTGCTAATAAAGGTAGCTTAGCTCTTGCTTAATTGGAAGAAAAAAATGGGCTTCTTTACATTTAAACTATCAATAAAATTTTATTTGGTGATGCTGTAAATATCTGTAGTACACCCATCTGCTGCAGTGCCATGAATTTGCATTCTAGGAACTGGAGAACATCCTACTTCCTGATTTCCTGGAGGAGGTGCCTGCACAACACATCGACTCAATCAGATTGTTCAGTGAAAATGTTAAATGTTGGATGCTTAATCCTTTGGGAGGATTTCCACTAATGCTCCAAACATCCAAATCTAATGGTAGGTTTGAGTAAGAGAAATTTTCAAAAATAACTTCTCATTAAACTGTAGAAAAGATTGTATTACAAGACTCTTAAATTATTTTAAAAACTTGTTTAGCTAGTGTAACTTCAATAGTAGCAACAACTAGAGTTAGCTGGGATACAGTGAAAAATAAATAGTCTCAGATAATGTGTGAGAACAAATTTAAACCAGAATTATTCCCAATTTATGGTAAATTGAAGTATACTTAAAGCTTTTTAAAAATCTGTCTTTTGCCATGATTGCTTTGGCTGTGTAGATAACCAAATAATAAGTAGCCTGCCCTCTGAAATTTAGATATTATTCTGTTTCTTTGCCTTGCAATTGGTTTTATGCTGATAAATTAATTAATGGCTATAGCACAGTCCAATATAAAGGGAGGGGAAAAAAGCCACACTCCTATAGAGAAACTATGACTTCCATTAGAGGAACTGAGGATGATTGGAAAAATAGAGGAATTGAGGATGATTGGAAAAACTCCGTACTCTACATATATAAAGTATATATACATATATATACTCTGTGTGTATATGTTTACATTTGTAAATATGTACATACACACATGTGTATATTTATATATATGATGCTGAAGATTCTGACTAAAACATCATGTTGCTCAGTTGCTCCTTGACTGAAGACCAGCTCCGTAGTGGTAAAGCAGGGCTCCTTTGTAGACAAAAGATTGTATTAGGATTCATATGCCTAAGAAAGACTTTCAGACAAACTTAATTCTGGCATTTCTTACATTTGAATGCTTGAGAGAGCAAACTTAGTAATGTATTTTTAACATGTGTGTGCATGGACATATATGTCAATAATCACCTATGACCCTTTGTATATGCAGCCTGGTCTTTCTTCTTTGTACAAACACCATAGAAACAGAAATTTTCACTGAAAATCATTGTCTGTCTGGAGAAGTTGCTTTATACTTGATTTTCCTGCAACTGAAAATTAGTTATTTTATATTTTATTCTTAAGAAGTGTATTCTTGGACCTTTTCATAATTATATAACACATAAACAGGACAAAAGTAGAACCAAAAAACCAACTCCTATTCACAGTGCTGTAGAATTATAGATGCATAAAGGTGGAAATGTAAACTGTCTAAACAAAATACAGGAGGTTTAGATTTACAGTTGCTTTCATTCACTTGAAACCATACAGGCAAAAGAGCATTAGTCTTAATTAGGAAGTATTAAATGTAAAAAAATATTGAAAGTATCTTTCCTGTACATCATGGGTTAATAGATTCACAGTGAAGGAAGAATGGCGACCCAGGCAGCTTCTCCTTGCAAGCTTTGACTGCAAGGGTCCCCAGCCCAGCCTATAATGCTGGCTCAGTGCCCCCACTGTGCTCTCTGTTACCCTCCAAAGCTCCCCTAGGGATCTACTTTCTAACTTAAAAGATTTGTCTTCATTATTGTATTTTAGACTGTAAAATATTAATGATGTGAAACATATGCCTCTTCTTCTTTAACAGAAGTTAAAGAGTTTGTAAAAAGACTCAGGAGACAGACAGACCTTTGTAACATGGCCAAGGTATGTTGCAGAACCTGTGAAGCAAAAAAGCTGGGCATCTCATTCACATAAGCAGTTTGGACTAATTTTCAGATGCTCCACTATAAGACAATAGCAGCAGCAGCATGGGTGTTCTTAACTGATCATGGTCTAACTCATGCTCACCCTCCTACTCACCTCTTCCCACATCGTTAAGTATGCTGACAGGACCTTTTCCTCCTTCTGGATTTTGCAAAAGCCTCTGAGATGTGGTCAGTGGTCCCCCATGGAGAGGAGAACACAGTAGCTGGAAGGATCAGATGACAATTTCCAGTATCTTCACTCATCCATGACAAAGTCAGTCAGACAGCGCATGCTGGAGTTATTCTAAAGTTGGTTTTGTGCAACATCCTGACCACTCTGACAAGTGCTGCAGCAGCCTGCACAAGGGAGATCACTAACACACTGGCTGTGGAGAAGCTGTGTGGTCAGGGAGTAGGCCATGAAGTGTCTAAGGGCTCAAGACCCCAGGGTTCAGCTGGAAAAATCTTTTCCATCCTCTGCTTTAACAGTGTTAGAAAAGAGGGATGCAGGGTAGCCTCCTCTACCCTTTCCTCCTCAGGGTCCGGTCACTCAGATTGGCTTTTTTCCTTGTGAAGAAAAAGAGAAGAACCTCTCTAACAATTAATATTTCTGCCTGCTTTTTGCTCTGCAGTATCATTCTTCTCAGCTACAGAGGTGCCTTCAGAAGCTGCATTTTTAAACCTCTGAACATGGCAAAGTAAATTGTTTCATTCAGTGCTGCATTATTATGCAGGACTGTACCCTTTCTGCAATATTTCTTCCATTGGTGTCCTTGGATCCTTACAAACCCTTGTGTTTTGAGTTGGGCCAGGTCATGGCAGAAGAGGTAGTTCAGAAATAGGGAAGAAAGCAAAAGAGAACAGGTGGTATATTCTCTCCTTCAAACAACAAGGACAAGATTTCCCCAACATGCCACCTGACTTGAATCACTGTGTTATCTCCCCACGACAAACAGAGGGAAGGAGGGAAGGAGAGAGAGAGAAAGGGGGGGGGGGAGAGGGGGAAGGGAACTAGGAAGGAGGGAAGGAAGGAATGAATGAATGAAGGAAGGCTTCATCACCAGCAGAATACAAAACACACACCCATCTCACTTAAAAAAAAAAAAAATGCACAAACATGCATAGGTGTGCTAACACAGGCAACAAGTTGACTTCTGTAAAGTGCTAAGCACTCAGAGTTTCCATCTACTGCAGCAGCCCTTGGAGATACTAATAACCGAAAAGTTTAGCTTTATGTGCTTCAAAACAGGGCTTCTTATGCATTGAAGAATATGATCCAGCAAGATCACAAGTGTCATCTATTCCCAGCCATTTGCATTTGATTTGCATGCTCAGAATTCACATCATTCTTCTTGTAATGTTAAAGGGTGGGTTGTAGCTTTTGAGTCTTCCCTCCCTATTCCTAATGTGCAGAAAAGCTGCAGAGAGTCAAAATTAGATTTATGCCCTCAAGATTTAGGGCAAGAGAATTGCAGCTAGTTGGGGAAATTCTCTAACAGCAGCTTCTAGCTGCTCTACATCCCCTTTACACTGTTTAATCAGCACAAAGTGAGCACAGCAGACCCAAGAATCGGGGTCAAATCTACACTTACAGCTCTCACAAATAAATAATGTTTGTACCTTCTCTAGAGCTTCTTTAAAATACAAGGGAAAAGCAAAGGAGTTCCACTGTACTTGATTATTAGTCCCATCATCAATTTAAAACCAGTAATTTCAATAAGTGAGACTGCGTAAGTCTTGTAAATGAGCATCTCTGTAGTCCTTCAGCAGTCACATAGCCTTGATTATAACTTCTATTATAGATCTTGCCAAAGCCATGGGTGCTGGGCTCCAGTGAAACAGGGTAGGAAAGAAATACCAGTTAATATCTTCCTGCAAATTGTGTCACCCTGTCCAAGGCACGAGATGGTGAGATGAACACCACAGGTGTTTAGACTTTTCAGCTTGCGAAAAATATGCAAATGGTTCATGGGCAACTGGATGTCCCTTAGAAAGACTGCTGAGTGGTTTAGTTAGTCAGACCCATCCTAGGCCTGTGTGGACTCGTATCCTGTTTCACACTGTTGCCCTCCTCAGATGGTCATGTGAAGTGGGTGTGAGTAGAGCAAGCAATACCTTCCTCCTCTTCCACTGTACTCTCCTGGCTTCCGGCAATCTGAGATGACAGTTAATATCCACATCATGGTATTAAATAGCTTGATTTTTGACATCACAACATCTTGAGGTAGTGAGTTCCAGGGTTTGATTATTTGTTGTGTGAAAAAATACTTTATTATTTAAAAAATTTCTACTCTTCTTCATGCAATTCTCTCTGCAAATCTCCATCACATCCTTCCTCAGTTATTGCTATCCAAATCTGAAGTTTATCTCCTCTTCTCACATAGGAGTAATTTGATATTTCTAATTACCCTTCTCTGCTTTCTCTGTCTAAAACACACCTGGGATTTCAGCTAGAGACTTATGGTCAAAGCAGGTGAGAGTGCTTGTGGTAAGAAGTACTACAGAGGCACAGTGCAGCTGCAGCCTCTGAACACTGTAACCACACCATCCCTTGTAGAGTACTTTGCAATAATTTAGCCATCTGGTGAGAAAATATGAACAATTTTGTCAGGGTCAGCATTCAAAAGAAAAAAAGTAAATTTCCCATCACGTGTAGATAAAACAGGCTGACAGCTGCTACCACCTGGACATGCAAAAATAATTAGAGCATAAAAAGGTGTAAATTCCCTTTGAAAAAGGAATGTGAATAAGATGCTTGTCATTTCCTGGAGCTGATTCCTGCCTCTGGTAAGTTGTATTTAAGTGCTGTCATTTAGAAAATTATATCTAGTATAGTCCAATGGCTAAAGTGATAAGTCTGCAGTGTTGGGGCATGGAGTCAGGTGCTAGCAGGGTACTGAAGAAGCTGCCCCTGGTAGTTCCTAGCCTTTGGATCATGTGTTCTTGTTGCAGGCTCTTCTTCTGATACTGAAAACTCCAAGTCAAATAAGAAAAATGCCTTTGTCTTTAACTTAGATGAAGGGGATTACTGAGTGAGAATCAGAATGTTTTTAGTGTTTCAAAAAAGTTAGCAGAATGACAAGATTGGAAATTGTATTTGCAAACAAACTGCATTCACTGCTGCTTGTGGGGTCATGGTAAGCACCCGGTAAAAGGGATTTGTTAAAATGTTTATGAATCATGAAGTTTTCCTGAATTTTACAAAACTTTTTTTTTCCTCTGGAAGGCACAACTGGACAAGGATTATTCATATAAAAGCCCAAAATCCAAAAAAGGCTTTAGGATCTTACTAATTTCAGTACGGAAGTGGGACATCAAATGTATGGGTTAACAAAATTTAATGGATTTGGATTTAGTGTCCTTGACTGTTTTCATCATTTCATCAAGAATTTTAAGGAATACTATGTGATGTTAGCAATTAATTAAAAAAAGATGAAGAGATGAGGATCAAATGTTAGTCTGAAAATTGTTTGCGATATCTATGTGAATAATACTTTTTGGGACAAATTTGAAGACAGATTCATTCACAAATGACTCATAAGCAGATAAATGGGATAAAATCCCAACTGATATTATTTTAACTAATAAACATATTTCTAATGTCATTTTTACTCTCTCAAAGGTTTGGACAACTGGAGAATTGAATTGAATTTGCCTTTGAATTTAATTGAAACATGTATTAAGGACAGGTAACATCAAGGGAAAGCTGTCCCTGATACACCATCCCAAGCTTTAGACAAAATACTGTTATTTGGTGTAATTACAGTAACTCTAGGCAAAACCAATTGCCCAGGCAATTGCCCAGATAATTCAAGCATGTTAGCCTTGTCTGCTTCATTGCAGACAACACAGAGTGTCATTGGAAAGAACAAAAATCTCTTGAAGACAACTTCTTATCTCCTTTGATCCTGTACCCCCTGACTCCCAGTTTGGAGTCTGCTCATATGAAGTCTAGTGTTGAGAAAGGGAAGCTTTCCTTTTTCAATTTCCTTATTTGGCTGACTTAAGGGCTTGAGAGAATGAAAGGCACTAACTGTTTTTTTATTCTCTACAGACAGTCAGAGCACTCTTGAACAACAACAGCACAGTCACTGTTCTGCGATCAGGCTTGCATGCTGTCTTTAATGAGCAATCTCTGGATGTCACTAAAAACCTCTTTCGAGAGAAGTTTAGGAATCCAAAGAAGCGGCAGAAAAATATACAATTCAAATGTAATTTTTTTTTATATATATTTTGTCTATCCACTTAAGCCCTTGCTTGCCATTGTTAAAGCTCTAACATTTCCTCTTGCTCATTCATGGCATCTGCCCTAATGGGAATTACTGTCTTGCTGTAACCCAAAGAGCTGGAAAAAAGTCAATAAAATTGAGAATGGATCACATGGTGTTATCCTCCTAACTCTAAAGGTTAAGAATTAAAGGCTGTCCGTTCTGACTCTCTCTGAAAGCTTTTTGTGGCAGTAGGAGTGGGATTTGTATTACTGAATTATGTATCTTCTAGAAGAAGGTTGGCAAGGAAGGATATTAATTTTTTCTTTCCTTTGACAGAAAAGATGTTTTCAATCATCACATTTTACATTTTTCTCTGTTATTAATCAAAGCACATAAAATCATTTCTTATGGCTAGGTTTTAAAATACTGTATGCTGAAATGGACAAAGCCTTTCAGCTTTCATGTCATTTTGCTGTATTGTGGCCTGTGGGATCAATGTTGTGCTGTAAACAATAAAATACTCAGTTTGTATGCAGCTGTGACATAATGTATTTGCCAGCTTAATGAAAAGGAAGAGAAACATAATGGCAAGTTAATTTTTAATTAATGGTCTATGATATAAAATGTTAGCAAGAGATGGGCAAGTTGGACTAGGCTGTGTACAGAACTGACAGAGGGAAACCTCAGCTCTTTGTTCCTGCTCCGTCACTGACTTGTGCACTGACAAGGGATATGCCACAGACTTTCTGTGACTGCTTTCAGCAGAAATAATAATTTGCCTTCTTCACAGAACAATCAGCAGAACCATTTCAATAATATTTGTATACATGTTAAAATCAAAACCACTGCGCAGAACACTCTTATTACATTTTTCCATTATATTATCATGATCTTACACTTTCCAAGGTAGATTTATTGCATTCTCTGTTTTCATTGCTTTTGCAAACTGTTATTTATAATAAGCAAGGTTTCACAGACTCTATACATGTGATTTCTTGAAGGAAGATATCTCAGTTAGAAGGGTATAAACTCAAAGAGATGCAGTTTCCCTTTTGGCATTGGGTGGTAGGTTCCAATCTTTTGAGGGAACAGCTGCACTGATATGTGGCAACATTATCTGTATTTCTGTTGGCCTATAGAATATTCTGCACTTAATGTTATTGTTTTAAAACTGTTTTCTCCCTTCAAGAGATAAACCAACATTTTTTTTTTCTCAACCACAAAAAATCTCAAATACATATGTTAGTATTACTTATAACCAAATTCCAGCTTTTTCATTAGAAGTGTTTTTTCTTGTCATCTTTGCCATGATGACTAGGTCAGTGGAGTTATGGTGGAAATTGAAATCAGTCAGAATTCACATTCACGTCCAAGTAGGGTACTATATATTAATCAAAATACTAGAAACAGATGTCTTAATCTATTTAAGGTAAAGATAAAAGAAAAAGAAAGCTAAAAAGTGCAGAAACAAACCAAAAGGCAAGCCAATCACTTCATGTAATGATCTCTCTTCTATATTTCACAGGTTTGAAAAACTTAATTTCTTCGCTGACATCTTCCACAGATATTCGAGATCTCCTGAGTTGTTTCTCTTCAGATCTTCAGACTTTTGTCATTAAGGTATAAAATTAATAATTTCAGTAAAGAAAGAGTGATCACATCATTTATCTTGCTACATGCTGACTGTCACTAGTCTGCAGGAGCTACATTGCACACTAGCAACCTGACCAGACTGCAGATTTGCATAGATACAATTTATGCATGCTGCAGAAAATGGAAAATTAATTGGCATACAAAAATTCCATCTGTGCAAACAACTACAAGCATATTTCTGCACATATATCCAGTCAAGTGGTTTCAGTATCTGCTCTCATTTCATAGACACATATTATTGCAGTTGCTAATAAACCAAAATTCAAAAGTAATATGCTATTAAAAATGAAAAGAATCCTTCCTAATCCCTGAAATCCTTGATTCACTAAACTGTTGGCTTTTAGCAGGTAGTAGGAGAGTGACAACTTCTAGTACAAAGTCTCTAGCTCTTGTGAAATGTTCAAATATGAACATCCTCACATATGTACCTTTTGATAGATTACCCATTCTACCATCCCTCTTCCTTCCCTGATTCAGAATTAGCAGTAGCTTGTATGCTGCATTGGGTTGGTTGCCAGGCCAGTTAACTTGGGTCTGGGTGACACTTAGAGTTTGGGTAATTTTTTTCTCTTTCTGAAGAAACAAAGTAAACTATACTTATTTGACTTATTTTCTTCCTTTTTAAATCAAGAAAGATACTTTGCAGTTCTGTGGTGCATTCATCTCATAGAACCCTCAGCTACCTCATGGGATGGTATAGAGAAGAAAGAGCAGGACTTTTCCTGAGGTTTCACAGTTGTAAGGCATAAGGCAATAGAAAGGAAAAAAAATGTACTATGAGAGTAATTAAGCATAGGAAGAGATTGCCTGGAAAGGCTGTGGAATCTTTATTCAGGAGATATTTAGAATTTGGTTGGACAAATCCTGAACTAAGATGGGCATGCTTTGGACAGGAGATCAGATTAGGTAATATCCAAAGATCTCTTTCAACCTCAGCTATTTTAGGATTCTAACAGAAAAAAAAATTTGTTGCTTTTTCCACCTTTGTATTGAAAAACCTGAAACTATTTCCCAGTTTGTACAGTCTGCCACACAGTAAGGAATTCTTTTAATCAACTTTATCATAAACCAATTATTTTCTTTATCTGCAGCCAAGCAGGAGTAAAGAGACATTTAAAAAGCAGGCATCAGATTTTATGTTGAAATGGAACCTCCTACTGAGCACTGTAGGCAAGATTCTGACCATCAACAGAACAGACAGTTTTGGTAAGTAGGATCTTTGTGAGTCTCATTTCATATGCCCCTTTCTGACCTGAGATGACAGAGGCAATAGATCTAAAAGTACCTAAAGGGGCTGACAAGAAAGCTGGAGAGGGCCTTTTCATAAGGGCATGTAGTGACAGGACAATGGGGATTGGCTTTAAATGGAGAGTAGTATTAAATTAGATATTAGGAAGAAATTCTTTACTGTTAGGGTGGTCAGGCAGTGGAACAGATTGCCCAGAGAAGCTGTGGATACTCCATCCCTGGAAGTTCAAGGCCAGGCTGGATGGGGGTTTGAGCAACCTGATCCAGTGAAAGGTGTGTGGCAGAGGGGTTGGCACCAGATGGTCTTTAAGATCCCTTCCAACCCAAACTATTCTCTGTTTCTGTAACTCCATGATTTTAACTGACATAAATTCATGCTACTTAATAAAGTCATCCCTTCTTTCTACTCCCTTCCTTCAATCACCATTCTCCTGGTGATGTGGCTATAGACAGGTCAGGGAAATTAAATTATTAGACCAGTTGTCTGAGCAAAACTCTAGGATTAGCAGAAGGGAGGAGAGCAGAAGCACGCAGCTGGAGATGGCAGGAAGGGCAGGACTCCCTCTTTTGGCAGAAGTCATAGTTTGTCTGTGGGGAAATGAAGAACAGCAGTCTGAAGTGAGAGCTTCTGTTCTCTCTCCACACCAGAGCTGCACACCACAGCAGAAGGGTGTGATGGAGAGCTGGGGTCACTAATATCCCAAAACCATAAACATTCCAGGTCTCTCAAATGATAGCTCCAAGTCTTTCGGGTTCTTTCTATATGTTACAGAAAGAGCTGCTCTGCCAGAGTAGGTCACTGTGATAACTACTTGCCAAAAAGGCAGTTAGGTCATCTGACAACAGCTCCTTCCAGATGCTCTTTTTCCTTATGCCTTACACTGACCTGAATGCTTGCCTAGCCAGCAGCACACCTGTTGAAGGTGTTAAACTGACTGAAAATAGTCACTCCTTTAGCTGGCTTAGTTTTCTCTCTGTTTTAGGGCTCTGAGCTGTCAAACATCAAATCCATAACACACCAGTGCAAGGCAGGAGAAGTGAAGGAACTGTGCAGTCATGTTCAGTTGAAGTGATTTGAAGTGATACAACCATGTCTTAAATCAGTCTCTACCCTAACTGCCTTTCTTGTAATTTGTAACACCTTTCAGAGGCTCCTATCTATTATTCATTCTGCAGAAATGCACCATCTCCTGTGATCTAATCCCAAACTCTATGAACCGCCATTTAGAATTTCAAAGCAGCACCTTCATATTTTTAACTCTTGGATGGGGCTTCACATAAATAGCCAAAGAAAACCTCATTATCTTCTTTGAGATGCCCCTTCAAAACTGTACTTTCATGTGTTTCCTGCAAAGACGTAATAAAGGGGTATTGTTAAGGTTGTTGCCTTCTGTGTTCTTCAGTATTCTTACCCCAATAATGCCTGTGTTTGTGCATCTACGAACACACCCTTCTTCTGCATCAAGCTGCTTGCTACCTTTTGCCTTATGTTTAGATTGTAAACTGTCGTAAACAGGATCAGAGTTTTGTTCTGTCTCTGCAAGGAACATAGAGCACAGTAGGGTTCCTTGTCCATCAGCTGCTGCATTACAGTAATAATAAAATAATCAGTCATTTCTTCATCTCCAGAGGAGTTCTGCACAAAACTCTCTGATGTTACATGCAATATTCTTGGCAACGAGGAAGCTGGGAATGAATTTCAAGAACTGCACTGGAAGCATAATATTTATTGAAATTCCCCATGATGATGACATCCTCTTCCCTCTTTCCACTGCAAGAAGAGTTTCATGAATTGGTTCCTTGTTCTGCAGTTGTCAAAGGATGGGATGCAACAGACGAAGTGCATGTCTTCCTCTGCAGAGCCTTCCTTGAAGTAGTTACAATTTATATTTTCACCTCATGACAGTCTTCCTACTATACTTCAATAACACTAAGATTTAATTTATTCTCATATATGAGAGAGTTAAAAATGGTTTTTAATCTTTTGCTGTGATGCTCCAGTAATTTGGTCATTATTATCCTCTTTCTTAATAACCCCAGTTCTTTAAGGTGTTGAGTTATTTGGTATAATGATGTCCCTTCTTTCACATGTTTCTATTCCATTAGGATATTGAGTTTTAGCAGACAGGCTGAAGCAGTTCTGTTAACAAGCCATCTGGTGTAAAAGTTCTCAGGGTCATTGCTTTTCAGAAATTTCTTAAATCTCAGCATTTCTTGTAGGAATGGTGGGCATCCTGCAAGTCAAACTATGTAGCATCCACACTGAGGACACACAATTATTTAGGGAAATGTGTGAGTGCCAGTGTGTCTAGCCAAATGCAGTGTCTCACACCCCAAATAAACCACACACTAGTAACCAAAACCAAACTTACTTCTGACTCAGTCTCTTGCCTTGGAGTTTGCCACATCCAGCACACATAATATACTGACATACTTACACCTCAGAATTTAGAATTGACTGTTACCCTTTTCCAGCCCAGCCCAGCCTCCACATGGGTGATGCCTAAGCGCAATTGGAGGAACTGTGCAGTTACCCCTGCTGAAAGGCAGCACGGAGCAAGTGTGGAGCCGTAGTCAGGGATACTTGGGACCTCTACAGCTTCTTCAGCTCCACCTCCTCTCCAGCAATTGTGCCTCTACATACTTCCCTCATAGAGTTTCATGTCAGCTCACACAGCTCTGTTTCCTCACTGGTCTACCTTCCAAGGCGTTCCAAGCCACGAGGTCTGGATAGTGACCTGTGCATTCCTCCTTTGCAAGCAAGCTGCTTCAACCTAGTCCCTCTTGAAAACTGTGTCCCTCTGTATTATCCCAAGGGACAACTGGAGTGGTAGCTTTGGTTTCATGCTTACTCTTATTGAATATGTTGAAAATACCTGAAAGACTGATAGAAACACTCTTGGACTACTAGTGTCAGGTCTGTATACTTTCAACTCCAACTATAAAAATCCCTTTCCATAGGTAAACAAGTGCTTCCACCTACTTTGCTATAGTTTAAAGACCCCCAAAAGGATGAACAGCAGAAGCAGCAGCTTCTCAGACACATATAACATCAAAAGAGACATTTTTCATTTTTAAAGCTCTATAAACCTTGGTTGTTCATATATATTGTGGTACTTCCTTGTTGATGTCCCTGTAAACTTGTCTGTGGGAAGCAGAGGTTATGAATTACTTCATGAATTCCTACACAGATTTATGACATGGAAGAAGATCTAATTTTTACTGTAAAGGCTTCCAATCAAGGTATGATTCAAATGTCAGTGGCCTCAGTGAGTCTCTCTTGGCTTTTAGCAGTTATGGCTCAGGCTGCAAGGTAGGTGTAGGCCATTTAATGTCATAAATACAAGACATACAAATGTCAGTAGGAGGTTTTGCTTGGGAAGAGGTGGAATGATTTATCTGTCTGAGTGGAGAATGGGAATGATACGTTGTTACTGATAAGCCTTGTAGTAGAAGTGAATGTGGGGGAAAAACTTGAACGGGAAAGTGAATGAACACAAAGACACTTTCCTCGCTAAGTTGAATAAGGGAAAAAGCTTTTGCTTATGTTTAAAATCTGCACTTGGTGCCTCTTTTGCAGTGATATCTGGAAGTATGTAATTTCGTAAGTCCTGTTCAATGAGTGCTGATCTGCCACTTTATCTAGCCCATTACTGTAACAAAGCCCTTCAGAAAAGAACATGTCATAAAGATAAGTGAATTAAAAGGTTGTCATAATTATCTTTGTTTTTCTTTAAAACTAGGATCCTGGCTTTTGTTGAATTTGCTACTCGTTGATTTTGCGGCTCACATTTTCCAGACCTATATAGAGGAGGAGAAAGAAGATGGAAATTCCTTGGTTGCAAAGCAAAATGAGGTCCCTGTTCTGTGTGTTTATGAGCCCAGCCATCTCTCAGCCTGTTTTGCAGAGGATCAGCCTCAAGCCAATGCTCCACAGACAGCTCTCGTGATGCAGAACCAGAATAATTTTGGATTAAGCAATATTTTCCAGAGTTCTGAGTTGTTTGGTGAACACAGCCACTGTCAGCAAGGTGAAATTAACATTAACTTAAAAGAAAACTATGACAAAAACCCAGTTATAAATTGGGTAGATTAGGAGAGACTGGGAGGGCTGTGTTTGGTTGGGGGTTTTTATGCGTGTAAAGTACAACTAATGAAATCCAGGTTTTCATGGAGCTGTGTCCGACGTCACTGAAAACTGTAGTCATAAAGCATCCTTCACACCTCACACCCATCCCACAATCCTATCAAGGGATTGTAATCTCCACACCACCCACCTCTTCAGTACCGCAGTTCCCTGATCTTTCCTTAGGTTTCCAGCAGACCTCTGGTATTCCATCAGATTCCCTAGGCGTTGCCTAAGGAAGAGCAGTACTTTTCAGGCAGGCTGGGAGCAGGCTGTGGGCTAGCTGACAAAATGGGCTGCATGTATGTATGGATCAGAAGAGAGAGGGCACAGTGTGGTCTTTTCTCACTGTTGGAAGCAACGAGAGCGCATTGTCTGCTCTCCAGTTATCTGTTAATTTTATCAAAAGATGCAGAAAAATTAAATCCTTGAGACCTTTCTCTCCACCAGACTTCCTTGCAGTCAGTCCTCTGCTCCAAACTTACTAGCATAATGTAAGGCATACAGGTAGAAAACAAGACAGACTTTGAGTCTTCTAGGATACAAGGTTAAAATATAGGGACATACGGGAACATGGATCAAGTCTCTGTGCTTAATGCAAGTGATGAATTAGACATTCAGCTGTTTTCAGATTTGTCTTCCATGCAGTAACATGGAAGAGAAATTAAATTTAGGACACTATCTTAAATCTCAGAGAACACTGTGTTTTCCAGAAAACTGTGAAGGACAAATGTTAACGGCACCAAGACGCACAAAGAAAATTACATTTTTGGGGCTACCCTGCTATAGTTATTTTAATCCCAAGAGGTATTCAGTTTCCATATACTAGGACCAGGAGTGGAAACTGACTGTTTTAAAAACATCTTTATTAGTTTTAACAACCCTTAGGGGACCCTAATTTCTTAAACATAGGATATGCTAAGACTAGCTCAGCAATGAAAGTTGGAGGGGAGAAAGCAGGTATGAAGGGGACAAACTAAGAATGATTTATACATGTGATGGGCATGTTTGACAGATTTTTTTGTTTTTCAAATATAAAATAATAACCCATCCTGTCATACCACCTTATAGTCAAAAACCAAACTGAGCTGAGTGCCAGCTATTAGCAGGAGAGCTCTAAATCACTAATGATCAGAAATGAGGAAATAAACCACTAGAAATCTCATTCAGTATCTGCCCTGCTTCCTATGCTCTTCACTGTGCTGCCCACATGGGCTTTTATATGGCCTCCTATGGCCATTTCAACACTTTTTGCAGGTATTTGACCCAGACACAGACAAGGGTTTGACCTAGGTTTGGTCTGTGTAAGTGATGTGCCTATAAATATGTCTATCAGTTTTGCATGTTTCGTACCTGATTGCAAGAGCAGAGCAAGGCTGATTAGAATGAGGAATGAGAGGTGTCAGTATAAGAGAGGAAGGGTATAAAACGTGAAATGAGGAGTAGGACAACTTGAGAGAAGTTATGGATGATGAAAGGACACAGTGAAGGATTGAGTGTAAAAAAAGTTTAGAGATTAAAGAAGCCAACAGATGATGGATTCTACCAGTCCACATGCAAGATGCTGATAATGGGGGGATGAAAAAGAGATTCTGGTAAGAGCTTGTTGATGTTGTGGTTCAGCTTTTTGAGGGAGCTGAAAAACTTCAAGCTGCAGCTCAAAAGAGCTTCAGGGTCTGTGATAGAGTGAGTGAGCATTTCTGCCCACTTGTGTTCTTCAAACAGGTGTTAGCTCCCGCCTCAACCATTGCAGATTCCTTTTTTTTTGTGTGTCAATACTAATTCCATAGGTTGATAAAAAACACAGCTGACAAAAGCATCTCCATCACCCACCACTTTGTTTGTATGGCCACCTCTATAGATCCTCTGAGTAGATTCCCATTACATGAGAATTTTTGTTCTGTGACTTTTGATCATCATCATCATCATGCTCCCAAGCAACCATCTCCCAAGCATTTCTGCTCCTGACTAATACCCTTTTGGCCACAGCCCATTCTGTTGGGTATCTAAAGCCTCAGCAGCCTTAGTGGCATCCAGCAGACACACTGCTCTTTCCTGAACTATCTTTCTGCTGCCTAACACATTGCTCTGTGCATCATGGGTTTATTTCATAATTTTTGCTTCACCTCATACAGCCTCAGCAGCTCTCTGCGGCCCACTGGTCAGTTCCCATCCTCTACTCCATTCACTGCCAACAACACCAACCTCCATAGCATTTTAATCTTGTCCCACAAGGCATTTCTATGCCTTCTCTACAGTCTGTCATGCTGGGGAAAAAAACCAGTCTGCTCATTGCACCTCCACCCTCACCTCATTGAAATTAGTGCTAACTACTTAGTTGTGCTATAAAACCCTGGAAAAACAAGAGGGAGGACTGGTAACAGAAATCAGAAAAGAATCTCCCAACCTTACCCTGTTATCAGCAGCACCAATATGTGTCTGTGGATTAGCAGCTCACTTCATGATCTTTTAGTTGGCACCTTAGTTCTTTCTCTTCCTTCCCCATCTGTTTTTGGTTTTTCTTTCTTAGTTCAGGCTGAATATAAATTACACTCCTCAGCAGAGAGACTATATTTTTCCATTTATTTTGAATAGTGTAGCACATTTCTGAATCTTATTTTTAAATATAGTTTGAAGCATGAAAATAATTGTTAATAATTTTGAAGAGAGAATACCTTCGAAGTTGGTGGCATCTCCCAATGAAAACATTGGGTTTATATGAAAAAATGTAGAGGGAGGGGAGTGAGACAATAGAAGATTTGTACACACACTGGTTTAGAGGGAAGTGTGGCAGAGGAAATGCTATATAGCCAAACACACATAGTATGAACTAAGAATTGATGAAACCAGTGGCAGTAAGGGAGATGTTCTGAGCGATCCGTAATCTATAAAACTGCAGCTAAGAGAGCATTGGCCTGATCTTTATTCCTTATCACAGAGCTTGCAGTTGCTTTCTTTCAGCACGAATAACATTTTTTCATCTAGAAAATCCCATTCTAGGTTTCTGCTCTTCGTTCACTTGTTACCAAATTAAAATCCTATTAAACTTCACACCTGCAGTGGGTTTATCTGCAGAGCACTGTGCTGTAGCTTTTAATCCAATTCCACACCTTCGTAACATACAATATACTGCAAATCAGGGCACGAGGAGACTGAGGGTATGCTATTCCTAGCTCTGTTAGCAGAGAGCAAATCAAACACTTTGATTTGTTAAAAAGGGAGGAAAAAATAGGACATAGTTAACTATCTGACATATAGGAACGGTAAGTGTTCATCTGAGTGGTCTGTATAAGCCAGGATACAGAGATCAAGCGAAATCATCAACTAAAATGATCAAAAAATTAGGGCAAAAACATGACCCTAATTGAATTCAGTGTCAAAACTTCTGCTGATTTTAAGAAAGCTGGAATTTCAGCATGAAAAGGCAGGTCCTGTCAGGACAGAGACAGGCTGAGACTATTTGTTTTGAAAGTGAATAGAAGGGCTCATAGCAGAAATGTAAAGTGTGAATGACATATTAGAAGCGGATGTGGTCTCCTGTCAGACCTTTGCCCACCTATGGGGAACCCCAATGTGCGCCTCCTCTTGTTGGGTTTATCGATGTAAAATAGGGCTTGGCATCTATAAAATCCTTTGGGTTAAACTGGAAAGAACAGAGAAGATGCTTTTCGTTTGATGAAGGGAGAAACTTACGATTTACAGTTCCTATTGCCAAAATATTTCCATGTTTCTTTTCTAATTTTTAGCACATCCAAGTAATTTTGGAAGAGAGATTTATTATAATGTGTACTAAATTGGATCTTCAAGTTGGAAGGGAAACACTTCTTACTCAAAAAGATGGACAGACACTTCTTTGCCTCCAATGAACAGCAAATCTTCAGAGAAAACCATCCAGACTTGAAAATTCTTTATGCTCCACCATTCTTACTTTTTGATACAACTTTAAGGCATATTGTTTTCATTCTCTTAAATTTAAGATTTTTTTTTTTCCTGGAAATACTAAATGCAAAACTAGGCTAGCAATGCAGTTATTTTGTCATGTGATTTGTATTATTTGAATAAATCTTCAGAAAAAAAAGGTGAACTATTTGTGGCTTGCTTTTATGTATTTCCTGTATTTTTCTGTTGTCAATAAAGCTGAAGACCTACCTGAGGTAATTGTGGTAAATTTATCTGGAAGCTACAACATGGATCACAGAATCACAGAATACCAAGTTGGAAGGGATCCTCAAGGATCATCAAGTCCAAATCCTGGCCCTGCACAGGATCATCACCAAGATTCACACCATGTGCCTGAGAGCATTGTCCAAATGCTTCTTGAACTCTGTCAGGCTTGGTGCTGTGACCACTTCCCTGGGGAGCCTGTTCCAGTGCCCAGCAACCCACTGGGTGAAGAACCTATTTCTAATATCCAACCTAAACCTCCCCTGACACAACTTCAAGCCATTCCCTCAGATTCTGTCACTGGTCACCATAGAGAAGAGATCAGTGCCTGCCCCTCCTCTTCCCCTTACGAGGAAGTTGTAGACTGCAAAGAGGTCTCCTCCAGTGTGAACAGACCAAGTGGCCTCAGCTGTTCCTCATACGGCTTCCCCTCGAGGCCCTTCACCACCTTCGTTGCCCTCCTTTGGACACTCTCTAATAGCTTAATATCTTTCTTATATCATGATGCCCAAAACTGCCACAAAACTCAAGGTGAGGCGGCATTAGCGTGGAGCAGAGCAGGGTAATCACCTCCTCGACTGGCTGGCGATGCTTTGCCTGATGCTCCCCTGGATACAGTTGGCCCTCCTCTCTGCCAGGGCACTGCTGAGTCATGTCCAACTTGCCATCAACCAGGACCCCAAGCTCTCTTTCCACAGCACTGTTTTCCAGCATCTCATTCCTCAGTCTGTCTGTACATCCGGGGTTGCCCCATCCCAGGTGCAGAATCCAACACTTCTCCTTGTTGAACTTCATATGGTTGGTGATTGCCCAGTCCTCTAATTAGTTGGGCCTCCAGAGACGGAGTCAACAGCTCCTCTGAGTTTTGTGTCATCTGCAAACTTGCTTAGTATCCCTACCAGTCCTGCATCCAAGTCATTTCTGAAGATGTTGAAGGACACAGGGCCTAAGATGGAGCCCTTTGGAACCCCACTAGTGACAGATCACCAGTCTGATGTCACCCCATTCACTATTACCCTCCATGCTCAACTCCTTAGCCAATTGCTTATCCATAATATTATGTGTTTATCCAGCTGTGTGCAGGACATTTTGTTCAGAAGAATACTGTGAGAGACAATATTGAAAGCTTTTCTGAAATGCCAAAAAGGTTACATCAGCTGGCTTCCCTTGATCAACTAGGTGGGTTACCTTCTCGTAGAAGGAAATCAGGTTTGATAAGCAGGACTTTCCTCTCATAAAGCTGTGCTGGCTGTCAACAATGACAGTGTTGTCTTTCAGGTGTTTTTCAATACTTCACAGAATAATTTTCTCCATAATTTTACCAGGCGTTGAAGTGAGACTGACAGGCTTGTCATTTCCAGGGTCCTCCTTCTTGCCCGTCTTGAAAATCAGGACAACGTCCATCAGCTTCCAGTCAGCTGGGACCTCTCTATATTCTCAAGACTGCTCAAAAATCATCAAGAGAGGTTTTGTGATGACATCAGCCAGTTCTTTGAGGATTCTTGGGGGAATCCCATCAGATTTCTAGGGATCCAGCTGGAGCAGCACATCCTGTACAGTTTCAGGGTTGACTGGGAGTTCATCATTCTCTCAGTCATGGTCCTTCAGCTCAGGGCACTGAGACCCTCTTGGTCATCTGTGTTGAAGACAGAAGCAATGAATGACTCTGTGCTCTGCATCAATGCTGTTTTGTGTCTACCATGTATAATTTAAAATTTATATTTATTGCATATAGAACTTAGCACTCATTCTTATGTCTTTAGAAATGCCTGCTCTGTTTCCCATTTCTGCAGGATACAAGAATCAATATCTCACATATAATTCTATTAACTAAAATAAGTTGTATATAATGTTATTGACTTGTTTATGTTAGAAACTAGTTTGTTTGGACTTGTTCTGTAAGCAAAGTACAAGTAAAGAAGTTTATAAAGAGAAACCCTGGCATAAATTTGTATGAAATAGTAAACATAGACTATGAAATTTGTATCTTGCATGCATCAGATTGTGTGAGGAAATTCCCTGAAACACCAGGGAAATGGGGGGGTTAAATATTTTTTAAGAGCATGCCTGCAGTGAGTTGTCTGGGCCTGGTTGCTATTTCAAGAAGCGACAACCGCTTCATTATTTTGAGAAAGGACATATCCTGAATCAGAGAAAAGCACTTGTCAGGAGCTTAGGAAGCTTTCACTTATTTTGGGTTTGGAAATCTACGTTTATTTTCTACTTGCATCTCTATCCCTCTGTTTCAGCTCAAGCAATGAAGTGGGAATCAATATTCAAAAGTGTGGTATTACAGCAGATGCAGACAGTCCCATGTGCTAAAGGGAAAGGTAATCGTGTATTCTGCAGATTAAGAGTTTGGTGCCAAAATTACATACTCAGAAAGTATCTTCACAGTCAGAAAAATTCACTTGGGCTTTAAGACCTGTTGTACCCATTTCCACTATCCTTCAGGTTTTTATGGTGAAGATAAAAAAACAGAATAGGGGGTCTGGGAAAAATATAAGCTAAAAATACTCAATATTTTCCAGTCAACTTATATTTATAAGAGTTTAGATTCTAGATTAGATATACAACATGTTCTTGTGGTACAATTAAGCAGAAGTTGTGTGAATAGACTGACATTGCAATATGTTCTTCGCAGCTATGGAAAGGTAAGATCTGTGAGATGTACCTGAGAACCTTCAAACAGGCAAAGGCTTCTGTGAGATTCGTTGCTCCCTGTCTCCTATTGAACCTGTGCTCTTTAAGTAATTTGCACGAACACAATGAAAGTTTACAAGCATATGTTTCAAAGAATTACAAGTTTGCATTGTCATATTGAAGGGGTCTACTGCCAAGAAAAGAAAAGGAGCTGGATGAAAAAGTGCCTTTACTAAATCAGACCGCTAATATAAACACAAATATACATCCAAATCTTTGCCTAATTAAAACCTCACCTGGGAAACATATCATTTAATAGCAACTCCATGTACTTATGTATCAAAACACATCCTGCAAACACCAAACTAGTGCTGCCTGCCATCTCGGACTTGGGGTCTTGCTGTTACTTAACCCCAAATGAATCTTTCCCTGCAACGGGAATATTCATATGAACACGCTGCCTCGTGGATTCTCTTTTCTAATAAACGGAGAGGTCTCACTGCCTCTGCCTGGACAGCTCCACCTGTCCATCCGGGTTTTGTGGTGCATGTAGAGAACTTATTTTCGTGAGATACCTACTGGGCTGCGCACCCGACCCAGGGCGACCCAGGGGCTCCAAGTGTCACAGGTGCCCCACAAACGACAGGTAACCCAGCAGGGAGCCCCCCGGGGGGCCCCCACACGCCGCAGGCGGGTGTCCCACGGGCGTCCCGGGCAGGTGCAGGCAGCGTGACGTGCCTCCCGATCGACCGGGGGCTGCTGCGAGCATTCGGCACCGGGGAGGGGGCGGTGCGGGGCGGGCGTCGGCCGCGGGAGGGCGCGGCGGGAGCGGCGCGGCCGGAGCTGCCGCAGAAGATGTCGGCTGGGCGGCGGTGGCCGTGGTGGCTGCTGCCGGCGCTGCTGTGGGGCGGCGCGGGGGGGTACGTGGTGGTCAGCTCGGTGTCGTGGCCGCTGCCCGAGGCGGGGGCGGCGGCGGACGAGCTGCACAGCTCCTCCACCGAGGAAGCGCTGCCCGCGCTGCTGGAGGAGGCGGGCGGCCTCTGGAAGCAGAGCTACCCGGCCTCAGCGTACCGGGAGGATGCGGCGCTGGGCTCCGGGCCGGCGGCGCGGCGGCCGGGGCCGGGGGCCGCCCCGTCCAGGATGTTCTCCTACCGGCGGGAGGGCGGCGGGGCACCGGGACGCGCCGGGACCGCCCGCTTCCTCGCCCGCCACAACACCTGGGGCTTCGTGGCGACGCGGGCCGCCCGAGGAAAGGTACGGTGCCCACGGTGCCCACGCCACGCGGTTCCTGCCGGACGAGCGGCAGCCCCCACGGCCGCGCCGTCCCGCCACCGGCAGCACCCGCGCCGCGGAGGGAACAGCGGAAACTCTCTCTGGAAGAGAAATCGTGCTTGGAGCACGGCGAGGGAGGAGGCACGCCAAAAATGGCACCAAAGGGGCACCAAAAACCCAGAATCTCTAGGCCAGAAAGCAGAGCTGCAACGTTGGGTTTGGAGAGGGCCTGTTTCAGGAGGAGGAGGAGGGAAAGGAGGAGGAGACCCCGCTGGGCTGCCACAAAATCTGTCCACCCGTCAAGCTTGAAGGACGATTTCTCTGTCAGGAGCATTAAACAAAATAGCTGGACTGCACCAGAGAGTCGGGGTCATTATTTTTTCCAGCTTTAAAATATTTCCCTTTTTAAAGTGAAAGGTTGAGATGAGACAGCATCCAGTACAACTCAGACAAAAGGAGGAAAAAAAAGAAATTAAAAAAAAAAAGAAGACATCCATAAATTTCTGTTAAAAGTATTCACAGATTAATTAATTTACAATTTAAAAAACAGACAAAATTAAAAGCATATAAATCTTCAGAAAGCTTGGCAGAGTTAGTGGCAGTTTATGTTATTCTGAAATACAAAGTAACAAGTTGAAAAAAGATACATTAAACAAATCTATACATGGTCACAAGAGACCTGTAATTCTACATCAGCTTGTTGGAAATCCTATTAAATAGTATGATCTTAACTCTCCTGGTTTATGTTTCTTGCCAGAAACCCTCAGTGGAATTACAAACATAATGTAGTCTGCAGTTAGCTGCCTCTAGTTAGAACACAGAAGTAATATAGAAAAATGTGATTCATAATAAAATTTGGAATTCATGGGGTGGTGATTGCTGCTCTGAATGCTAAGCTATGCTGCCTGTGATCACAATTCTTTTTGAGAATCCAGTGTAACCTTGCATGACAGACTGAGCATTTTAAGCAATAGGAACATGTCCTGCAATGTTACTGACAGCTATTTTTTTTTATTATAACTCTTAATAATAAACAAGTATCTTTAGCTTGTAAGTTATGTAGCATCATTAAAGCATTACTTCTAAGGAATACCAACAAATACCATTTATAAGCGCTATAAGCATTAAAATTTTAAAGACATATAAACATTCAAAATCAGAAAGCATGCAACCCAGGTAACAACATTATCCAGGGTTTTCTTATTAACTATTAATATTTAACTTGATTTTGCTGTAAAAGATTTACCACTTACATTGAATTAATATATTGACTGATAATTTTACTATTTAACATCTAATAGACCATGAGGAAAGAAGGATTTGAAAACATGAAAAAAACCCCAGTAGCACATTAAGTATCTGTCACTGTTATTTATAATGGCATGAAAAGCAAAGTAGGAATATAAATCATTATGGAGAATATTAATGAGTGTCACTAGTGGGCAAGGACATTTTTGTATGTGTTACATCCTTTGTGTATACACAGGTCAGTGTATGGGAGAAAACATTCTGATAACTTGGCTCTTTGGTGTCCCTCCTCTGCCATGGGAGGAGGTTTTACTCTGGCTGGCTTGGTGGCTGAGACCCCTCCAGACCTGGTGTTCCTGCCCAGGAAGTTGAGCTGCTGTCCAGTTTGTCTTCAAACAGTTCTCGCTAAAATGCTTTTTTTCTCTGTCTTGGCAAAGCGATGCAATGACGTTGCAAGTCAAAGCCAAAAGGACAGGCAAAATTAGTGTAAAAAGTAGGCTGAATCAAGGCTAAATTAGGCTCTGTATCCCTTTGGGTTTGAGGAAAGGTATCAGCGCTGGTTTAAAGTAAACATTTCTTGATGCTGATGGCATTGCTTTTAATGCACTTAAACATTTTTAATTTGGTAGTGCCTTTAAGGTCGTGGGAGAGAAAATGTACTCTATAGTGCCATGGACAGGGCTGGAAAGAAAAAATAGAGGAGAGATCTGTTTTCATAGAAGCATGATAGAACTAATTTAGAGGAGATAGATTAATTTAGAAGTGCTGTCTCATGACAACTGAGAGTGGGAGCAATGGGGCTGGTTGTCCTTTCTGTTGGAGCCCTTGAGGGAATGCCCCACATTGTAAACCCTCTGTGTGCAAAGATGTAACCAGTTGCTTATTTGGATTTTGCAGATCCAAGGTATGCCCTATGGGAACTGTTTACTTCTCAGCGACGGTCCCATCAATAACAGCACTGGAATCCCTTTCTTTTACGTAACACCAAAGGATAACACTGTGACAGATCTCCTGAAGAATCCCATGGCTTCTCTGACCCTACCAGAAACAGATGGAAATTTCTGCAGGTAATAATTTTATCTGCCTACTACCACCTTTAGTGAGAGCGGAGACCTCAGAACAAAATGCCGGGTCCCGACCTTCAATGTCCTGCTTTTATTTTTGGCTCTCACCATCAGCTGCATGCTCCTTCCCAGGTTTGTTTTGCAGTAAATTGCCTTGGTAAAGCAGAGTAGAGAAAAACAGAGGTGTCACTGAAGTATATTGTAGCATCAACAGCTAGAATGGCTTTCAGCTTGCACACTAACACACCTAAATTTTAATCTCTTCTTGGAGATACCTACATAAAATCTAGGTGTTCAAGATCCTATTCTAGTCTATAGTGATCCAGTCGATAAGATCCGTGGAGTTTCAAAGGCTATCTAATTCATGGTAAAGCAGGCACCGTTGCTCTGCTGAACAACTCTGGAGGCCCTGCTGATTGCCTTCATGGGGATCTAGCTCTCTGGGTTCTGCAAGGGGATCTCAGGTTCTCAGTTCAGAAGTTATACATCCAGGACTGTGACACTCAGTCTAATTTCCACCTCTTCAGAGGATATGATTGAATATCTTTAAAAAATTTTTTTATACCCTGTATTTCATAAACAGTCAGTAAATGACCCCTCAAATAAAGAAAGCCAGGTCTTAGGTTTACCCATCTACATCCAGTCCCAGGTTCTTCTCTCCAGAGATAGCAATGAATTGACTTCTTCCCAATCATATCATACAATCTTAGAATCAGAGAATTATTTGTGTTGGAAGGGACCTTGAATGCTAAGTCTAGCCCCTCTGCCATGGGAAGGGACACCTTCCACGAGATCAGGTTGCTCA
This sequence comes from Corapipo altera, assembly GCF_003945725.1. Lineage (NCBI taxonomy): Eukaryota > Metazoa > Chordata > Aves > Passeriformes > Pipridae > Corapipo > Corapipo altera. Next base: position 29,902,962 of record NW_020884872.1, read on the forward strand.
AAACCCCATCCAGCCTGGCCTTGAACACATCCAGGGATGGAACATCCATAGCTTCTCTGTGCAACCTGTTCCAGTGTCTCACCACCCTCACAGTTAAGAATTTCTTTCTAACACCTAATCCAAACCTACCTTTTTTCTGTTTAAAGTCATTCCTCCTTGTCCTATCACTACACCTTGTGAAAAGCCTTGTGAAAAGCCCCTCTCCAGCTCTCTTGTCAGCCCCTTTAGGTGCTGGAAGTCTGCTGTAAGATCTCCCCGGAGCCTTCTCCAGGCTGAACAGCCCCAACTTTCTCAGCCTGTTTTCACAGGAGAGGTGCTCCAGCCCTATGATCATCTTCGTGGCCTCCTCTGGACTCACTCCAACAGGTCCATGTCTTTCTGTATGTGTAATGAATAACATCAGCTCACCAAAGCTTTACCTGTGTAAAATGTATGTATGTAAACTCAAAGATGATTCAATTTTCCCCTCCATTCTTATCTCCTTGAAAAAGACTTATCTCTACCATATGGTTTTTTACAGTCAAACATGTGGCAAACTTGGCTGGGTCAACCTTGCGTGAAGTGTTATTTACAAAGGCCTCTTTATGTGACGAGGTACATGACACTGAAATTGTGTCAGACAGGACTCTGTTACCAAAACAGATCTTAACTGATGTTCCAAAGAGAGATAGAGAACTGGTTCCTTCAGAAAGAAATGGCACTAACAGTTTTTACCCCAACTTAAGGTCCTCTTTGGGGAAGAAGAGATTTTATCTTAAGAACAGGTTTCCCCATCTGGGGATTGCCTTGTGTATCACCCCACTTCTCAAGCCTGCTAGCTGAGAACAGCACTGGGAAAAGCAGCGAATGGCAAATATAAAACATTACTTGTAACACTTGTCTGTATTTGTCTCCAGAATATGCTGTTTTCTGAAGAGTTATATAGTGGAAAAATGAAATATTTCTTAGTCGTAAGAAGTACAGGTAATTTTAGGCTGATATCCTATTCCCAAGGAATAGAAATTATGGCTTCCTCTGACGCTGTCCCATCACCACATTTCTTAAGGCAATTCAGCTTTGAATGCTTGAGGAGGTCAACAGACTGGTGAACTTAACACTGGAATGGTTCTGCTTGTTCCTTAAATATCTTCTTTAATTATTTCATTAAATATTTTGGATTTATCATTTAAAAAATAAATATATCTCTTCTTTCATTACATGCTAATGGCATTTATCCTGCTTTCTAAGCTTTCCCATTCAGTCAAATAGTGAGCTAAATATCTAGACCAAGGGCTTAAAAATGGTATTTGAAGTCCTATGTCCTACTACCCAATGCCCTATTTTCAGAGGCTCAAGACTCATAGCAGCTTCCATCGATGATAAGTGGTGGTGCTGAGCACTTCTGAAAACTACACACCCATTTAGGCACTTAAGTGTGGCCTTTAATCCCTGCCTTTAAACAGCCACACTTGAAAGTCTTTGTCTTTTATGGGTTAGCAACATCACTGCCCAATTTACCAGTTTGGGAAGTCCAGTTCACCAACAAAAGAGAAAGCTGCATGATTTATAGAAATATGAAATCCATATACATCACAGACCTTTGAGAATATTTATTCAATGTCTTTTTGTTAAGTGACTATTAATTTTCAAACCACTGCCCTTTTGTTCAGTATGCCAGATATTTGCTGCTGTTTGTTTTGCAGCCAGGGAAACGTGTATTCTGTCACCTGGCTCTCTAGTCCCTCTGCAGCCCGAGCCTGTGCCCTCTGGTGAGAGGAGCTTTCTGGGCACCATCAAGAAGCTAAATCTGGATTTCCAAAACAGCTTGGGCCAAACTAATTACCAGTCACCATATCCTGACTCTCCCTCCCTACCACCGGTGACGTGCCACCCTGGCCCCCATCGGTTCTGGGCTGTGCCTCACCCTGAGCTGAAACATAAATCTGAAGAACATTAACCTGACAGTGAGACTAAGGTTTTCTGCCGATCCTTCTTCCTTTCCTCCTGTGGCCACTGCTGCTCCTGGCCATGTAATCCCACCCCCTCCTTCCAGCTGACCATATGGTGGGCCTATTTTAGCTCAGTAACCCAGCAGAAACCTCTTCTTTTTTTTTTTTTCTGGATGAGATTTCTACTGGCTTAGTAACTTGAATCAGCTCCCCAAGAGCCAGAGGAGAGCAAAGGAGAGGGGAAAGGAAAAAAGAAGGTGGAGGAAAATAGATATCCTCATTTTAACATGTAACCATACTCTAAATATTGAGCTGACTATTGAATTGAGTGCACAGATTCAGAGTTTGATCAGAGCTCCTTGCATTATTTATTTTGTTCTTACAAAAACAAAACCAGTTTGTTTTTCGTTATTTCTGGACTTCTCATCTGGAACAGATATTGTTTGGCATTAGTGCAAAGAACAAGCAATACGGCCAATGAAAAGTTGGGACATTTGTGAGGTGCAGTTTGTGTTTTTGATGATACAAAAATGTGAGCAAGCTTTGAGGCTGTCTCACAGTCAGGAAGCATGTGGTCACTGGGATTTAACTTTCTTCTCTTCCTTCCACCTATAACTAGGGTCAGAAATTAATTTATATTTTAAACTGTCAATCTGTGAGTGATTTTTACATTTAAAAGTAGCAACATCTAAAATTCCAGCCCTGCACACCATCCTGCTGTTACCCCACAGAAAAGGCCTCTGCCATCAACACAACAGTGAAGGAAACAACAAGTGTATCTGGGCCCTGCTGCCAGTGCTTGGGGTGACCTGTCCCCAGCTTCAGGGTGTGCTTGACCTGCTGAGATAGCCAGGCTGCAAACAGGCACACAGCATCCTTAGTCCAGAGCTTTATGTGATGGCTCAAGTTTTGTATAGCAAAAGTCGTCTTTACCCACACTATATTAGAGGCAAGACCTTTTACTCTGAGATCTCTGGTCAGTATTAAAATTGTATCTGTGAGGTTTTCTTTGCAAAGGAAAGTGTCATTCTTGTCAGATGTTCTCTTTGTCAAGTGCATTATTTATGGTTTTGGTTTCAAAATAATTATGTAAAATATCTGAATGAATCATGTTCTATGTGAGAAAGTTCATGTCCTTGTATGCCAGCAATGCATTTATAGCTTGTTTTCATGTGGAACTTTATTAGAATTCCATTATTAACCCACTATGAGTTGCAAGAATGAAAATAAATGTGAAAGCTAATCAGTGCCTGTAGTCCATGCTCCTGGGAGTATTTGGCACTCTCCTGAAAAATGCTTCTGACCTACTGAAGGCAAAAGAAATCTCTGGCCTTTAGAAAGAAAACATAGCTGACATTTCGATAGTCTTCTTCTATCTAATGAGTTTCAAGTGACTTGTGCACACCAATTTGATATTAAATTTATTTAGTAGCAAATTTCATTTGTTTTGTTTTAGAACAGACTCAAGTTCCAAACCTTGACAATAAATATTTTCATTTTCAAGGTTGTGAGGAGTACAGACTGGCCTTTTTGGTGCTCCAGCCTTAATATTTAATCAGCTGGAGAGAAAATTTGAAAACCCTAAACTAAGAGAAATAACATTTAATAATGAAAGAAAGACAGCTGTGGTGCATCTGACTAGCACTAATTGCAAGACATTTTAGTGTTGCAGCTACAGTCTGGATTCCTCATCTCTGACCTAGAGATTGCCATTTCCCAGAGGGATATGGGCTGCCCCTCTCTGAGAAGACTCTCTGATGGCCAGGATAGAGACAGCATTTGTTAGCAACTGCACAGCATCCTATCTGAAGGCTGATAAATGGATAATAGAGGCAAAAGAAATTAAATGGTTCAGGGATATAAATAGACTAAGCTGGTATGTCTATGCCACAGACAAGCTGAGAAGATTGAGTCCCATTCTTGCAGTTTTCAGTGGGAGCAAGACCAAGCCCAGCATTAAAGAATAGAGCAGCTATTGTTCTAAACACATTTCCCAACACACAGGCTGCTCCGAGGATCCCTCTTTCCAAGTAGGCTCCTGGGTCTGCCTCATTACAGCTGCAGTCTGGAAGACAGGCAATTAATTTTATACGTGTGTCACTTCTTTGACATCAGGTTCAGCACATTCATAGAGACTCACGGCAGCTTCCTTAGAGAAGGAGCCATTACATAGCTGCTGTGAACTGGCACAAGAGAAAAGCAGTGAGCTTTGGGGTCAGACCACCATTGGTTTTCTTTTGCTATTAATTTGGAGGATGGTATTTCAAATTCGGATTCCCGTCCTTATTTATGACCTCTATCAGGGGTGACTCCATGAGGGCCATTTTACCCACCATGCTCATCTGGTGCTTGAGGGTAGCAGATCAGCACAATCAGGCAAATGTGTTCAGTGTATAAAAGCTGGCTCCTAAACTCTGTCAGGTTTCCTAAACTCTGCATTGAAAATGCTGACAGGAGGTGCTGAGTAACCCCAGTGCTTCTGGATACCAACAGGTCATGAGGAGAGAAGAGGAATTTTGTGGGATAAGGTCCTGGCTGCATGGTGGATCAGCAGCATATGCAAACATCTGACTTCATTCCCTGGGCAATCCTGAGACAATAAGCCTGCCATGGGTGGCAGGCACAGCCTCTGAGATGTGAGATGGCCAGCTAACATATAACTACCCCTGGGTTTGTGGAGTCTGTGCTTGTTAATGTATGGATTAATACAACAAATTTGGTACTGCACCTTCTCACAAAGAGAAATGATGCATGCAGAAGACAAAGGCTGAATTCAGGTATCCATCAATTTTTGAGATCCACCTCCTGATTCAGTAGCACTGACACATTTCTAGTACTGGTATTTATATTGGCTGTTTTTAGTCATATACAAATAATTATGTCAGTAGCTGTTCCTGAAAAATCTGTATTTAAAAAAATCATGAAGATATCAAATTAGAAAGTCAAACATGAAACCTACTATCATCATGACTCAATGCACACAACACAGCTCTAAATTACTATTTTTTTGCTGTATTCTTAAATAACCAATTTCCTAAAATCCCTTTCTAGTGAAGTAGTATGTGTTCTTCTGACTCTGTTTGCAAAAATAGTTGATGCTGTGATTCTTTTTTTTTCTCCATGAATTGTCTATGGTTAAACTATATAAAAGTTTCCTGTCTGAAACATGGAGTTCAGCTGAAGAAATGAGCTGTTATTGTCAGTGAGGACAGGCAAACAGACTGGCTTCACGTAACACATTGTAATTAAAACATGCTGGGAAGGATTATCTTCTAGATAGTGTGAAATTATTTAAAACATGAAAACAGATATACCATGAATACAGGCTCACTTAGATGCAGAATAGCCACTGTATCAATACTCTTCAGCTCCCGAGCCTGACTTCAGATTCAGACCAGAAGACATCTTCCAAAAGCAAAGATGTCTAAGTGCTATCTCCCAGACATGGCTGATAAAGAAATTCCTGTCAAAATCAGAGCAGGGCAGAACTGCCCAGCCATATCCAGTGGAAGGCCAGCAACAGCTTTTCAGATTATGAAATTGCTTTCAGCAGAGATTTTGTTTGACGTTCATGCCACGCAGATTAGCAGCACCAATACGTTATTTCTGTTTCGGAGACACTGGCAGTTAGTGAGTGGTGAGCAAATTAATTGTATGAGAAGGATAACTTACTTTTCAAAATTAATCACATCTATTAATCAAAATTATATGCACTTTACAGTAACTCTCTAAGAACATAGCATTCCCTTCCTTCCTTTCTGTAGATTTTAGAGGACAAAAGTCCTATGATGCATTGTATATACTAGAAAAGAACTCTGCTTTTTCACCTTGTGCCCAGTTTGGGGCTATGTAAGAGGAGCCTTGTGTAGGGTGTGACAGGATGCCTACCTTGCATCTGTGGGAGGGGACAGGGATGAGCTGTGTCAGCATCCCATCCCCACCTCCTAATGACATGGTTTTGCACCACTGCTGTCACTATAGGAGAGGTTAGGATGTGTGGAGGCAGTCATTGCCCTTATGCCACACGTGAGCTGTATGCTTTAAAGTAGAAAAAAAATGTAGGAAAACTGTTCTCTGGGCCTTTCTTCTTGGCCCTCTGTCTCTTCTTTTCTGCAACAGGAGAAAGCTCTTTCCAAACTTCCTCTTCCATTCTGCTCAAGAAGCAGAGGGATAAGAGCAATGCTTTCTCACAGGGCAAGGAGAACTGTGTTCAAGGGATATGGGAAGGATTTGTATACCATGACTGGGAAGATGGAAGGTCTTGTTTCTTCAGGGGGGTGGAGGAGAATGACGTCAGCTGCTCTGTGGGAAAAGAAGGCTGGAGAAGAAGAAAAAGAGAGATATTCCTCTCCATAGACCCCTGCTTCTGCCCCTTGACCCCAGAACATTACTGAACATTTCTCATACCAGTTCCTTCTTGGGGACACCTGGCATTCCTTCTCAAGTGCCTCCCAAACTCTTTTTTTTGTTTTACTGCTGATCTGTGGCAGATTTGTGTCACCTCACTAACGGATTGCAGAGACTGAGAATGAAGATAATACTTAGGGATACCTTTGGTCAGAAACCAGGAGACAGAAAAGAGTCGGTCAAAGGAGAGATCTCAACTGTGAAAGGGAGTCCTTACCAAGACCAAACATCATCACATTATGTGCCAATATAACCACAGCAGCCTGAACTATGGGTTCATCACATTTGGACTTGGATAGTTGTTGTATAAGAACCCTCTAATTAAACAAGAGATGGCTAGTGTAATAAACAATTTAATGAGTAGGTGGCACTCTTTACTCTGAACCACTCTTGAACTGTGACCCAAAAAGCATGGAAGCGTTACGTAGTAAAATAAGTGGGACATGTTCATTGGCAGTGCACTTCACAGCATTGCATCTCTGTTGGGAAACATATTGCACTTGTATACAGACCTCTCAGTAAAGCTGGGACCTTTGTAACTAAATGTGGCTCATGTCATCTCACATGCTTGGAAAAGAACTGGCTGGACTGGGTCAAACTCTGCGTACCTACTTTTCTCACTATAAGCAGAGAAACAGGAACAATGAATTCTTCTCTCTTCACAAATCAGATGAATAATTAAGATGCTTCCTCTTAATGCACTGTCTTCTTATAAAATGCATAAACTGAATCTTCTTCCCTTTTAATCTAGTTTTCCTAGTTTTCTGCAACAAAGTATATGTATTTTAAATAAGCATGGAAAAATGTGTTCCTCTGCTGCTTGGTCTCCTTCCAGTTACCTTCTTTCTCTTCCCCTCAGTTCATATTTTATCCTCTCCAGGGAGACCTGGAGATTCTGGTAAAGACAGGGCCTGAGAAACCACCTTGGGTTTCCTCAACAGAGCAACAGTATCACCACCTCTGCCTCTGGCTCTGCCTCCCCCTCAACCCCAGCCAGCAGCACATAAATGTTATTTAAAGCCGCTCCTCTGCATCTACTTGTTCTTGTGCCAGCAAAGATAAAAGAAACCCAAGGACTGAGAGATGAATATGTGCTTATATAGAAGGCAACAAGTGACTAGTGAATGCATGAATAGACCTCTACAGATATAAGGGAGGAATATTTTATGAAATATACCTATTTATCCCTGATATCCTTTTATTATCTTTAGTAAAAATATGAGATCTATTCCTTATTTATTACTAGGAAGCAAATCCTGCATTTACGTTGGTTGTGCTTGTAACAGCACTGGAAACTCAAGCCTGCTTACAACATTTAGAAGTAGTAACTGTAAGTTTAGTGATTTTGGATGGTTTAAGAAGTATGAAAGTAATCACACATCATTAGGGAAATACTGTGCCAAAAAAAGATGCAGAAACAGATTTACTTCAGAATATGAAGGTTCCTTTGAAAAAGAAAATACTAATGCTAATGAAAGGTCAGAATACAAGGTTTCTATTCTGAAACAGAAAACCTATGATAAGAGGCAGCCCTGAATGCAAAGCCAACAAAGTAGTAACATGTGCTGAACTCAAATGTATCATTGTCCTGTTCAGCTCTTCCAAAACTTCACCTAACATAATCTCAACAAAGAACTTGTTTGCCTCATTTCCCAGAAAAACAAACTGACCCTCCAGAATATTATTGCAATGTGCAAAATTCAGTTTGAATATAGTACTGTGTGTGTCAGTCAGTGTAGCGCCCTGCCTCACAATAATGTACAGAAAACTGTAAACAGAAGAAAAAGCCAGAGGTAAAAAAAACCATAAATAAAACCATTCCAGGTATGGATGCATAGTGTGTGGGTTTCATTGTCAGCCAAAAGCGTGGAGAGCAGCTTCTTATGTAAATTGGGAAGTAGTCACATCTGCCACTAGTCCTATCAGGCAAAACTTTCTCAGCATAGGCAGGCAGGGTTCACTGCTTAACCACAGCAATGTCAGGTCTATTGCCTACTCAAAATCAATGAGCACGCTTTCAGAATAAACATGTACTTGCACAAAACCACCACATAATTGTAATCTGAGAAGGTCAGACCAAAACCTCTCACTGCTCCTGATCACATCCAAAACGTATCACCTTGATCCAGTCTGTGAAATGCAGACATTCTTTAATAGCAATCCTTTTGAATTCCTCTCTGAAAGTAATAACTGCATCTTACCCAGGAGCTATGCAAAGAAAGACACTTGCAAATATTCCTGCTTTTCCTTGCTCTTCAGTTGTTTTATGATAGTATTAGGCTGTTGAGGAAAATGTACCATATTTTTGGACACACAGTTATTTTAAAGTAATCTTTTGAACTGAATTTTTGCTAGTGAGAAGTTCCTTCCTTCATCAATATATGTGTTAAAAATATGTTGAATATATAAACATATGCAGAGGGTTTTGATATGGTATTAAGATTAAGAACAGAAGATAACAATAGATCAGGAGATCGCCTCAAATGGACTTTTAGACTCCATTATCCAGGGCCAGTAGTTCTAAGAGTGTGAATCTCCACTGCCCTGGCTGCTGGACACACAGACCCTCAGCTGACATCCTGTGTATGTGAGACTTGGCTCCTCTTTCTTCAGCTGTATGTACTGTATTCCTATATTTATTCATGTTTTGGTGGGTGAGTCTCATTGGACCATGTGTGCTGAACAGCCACACAACACCCAAAGCGTACACAAAAAAAAATACAAGGAGCTAGAGTTGTCCCTAGGGCATGGAGCTGTGTTCCTTAGGGACAGGGTGCTCTCAGGCCACTGAAAGCCAGATGTGAAATGACATCTTCAGCAGTCAGTGTGAGTTAGTGCTGAGGATCTACGGAGTGCCAAGGTGATCCATAGACAAATTTGTGTTCCGGATACACACTGATAGAAATAAACCCAGTGCCAGGGTAGGGAATGCAGATTTTCAGACACTCAGAACACCACTTGTGTATTATTTCATAATAGTTTAAAAAAATTTTACTAGAGAAAATTAGACCATTATACATTGATGTGAACAGAAAGTTTAAGCTTGATCTTTGGCCACTGCCCTTCCTCCTGCACAGTAAATCTGGGAGAGGAAAAAGAGTACAAGTGGAGTTTGTCTGAAGGTTGTTAAGCTGAACATCCCCTTCAGACAACTGAACAGGATGCTGAAAAAACTTCCCAGAGATCATGTGACAGCAAATGGCCTTTTGGAGGTCAGGCTACAGGTGGTGCCAAGTGCTCACTGGGCACAGCCAAGTATCAACCAGCCTCCTATACTTCCTTGTGTATCTCTGTTCATGGCCCTCTCTAGAAGAGTAAGTACTTTATCCAGTGAGCTACACAGTGTTTACTAACCATCTGTGGAGAATCTGCAGGTGTTAAATTAGCTGCAGGAGGATGTCCATATGTTTCCTGCATACACTAAACACGCACTGAGAATTATAACCAAAAATGAAGCCATTGCAGATTGCACACAGTTAAGGCTAAAGGGCTCAAGCGAAGATCTTTAAGTAAAACTGCACACAGATGAGATGCAATTTACTGTGATTTGCCGCTTCCGACTAAACACAGAGAAGAAGAAACACAGCCTTCATTTCCTAATGCAGCTTTTTGGGCTTACATGGGGAGATGGTTCCCTGAGATGCTGAGCGGTCTCAAACTACTGGCAACAGGACTTGGGGCCGCTCAGCACTCACCAGAATCAAGCCTTTGCAGTCATTGCATACAACATGCTTTTGCAATTGGTCAATTTACTTATGATTTATATGCTTGTATTGTATATATCAGAGTCAGCAATTGCCCTGCAGCTACTAATGGGAGTTATTTATTATTACTGTTTACGAAGAGCCAAAAAGCAACAAGTACCTTCCCTGTCTTGATCTGAAGACAGCTGGAGAATTTGTTTTAACAGATCTTGTCTATTTGGTGTAAAGCAGTTGAAAAATGGATAAAAAATGAAAAAAGATTGAGTTTCTAGGATAAGCACAAGGAAAAGACCTTACATTTTACATACAAATACATGTATTCATACTTTTTTTTGTAGGCGTAGGCACAGAGTAACCATCTCACAGTTCTCAGAATCCTGAATACAGATCTGTACATCTGTCTGGGAAACCTGCCATTTTCATACTTTTTACAAGCCAACATATATTAATCCAGGTTTTGTGAGCATAAATTAAGATTAAGCAAATATCTACACAGATCTATGTGTCAGGCAACTATTCCTTCAAGATCTCCCCCCTCCACCAGATGGTATAGCTGGGTGTAGAAAAGACTTGCAAGGCTTGACAAAGCTTTCTATACGTGAGCAGGAGTTCACATTTCTCCAAAACCCTTAAGAAAGAAATCAAGCTATTACTCATAAGCATTTTTCTCTGTGCACAGAAAAAATGTAATTGATCCAGAGGATCCGAGGTGCGCCAGGCTGACTCTCATGGGACAGATGGTCATGGTGCCTCCGGAGGAAGTGGAATTTGCCAAGCAAGCAGTGTTTTCCAGGTCTGTATCTAACAGGCACACAGTAGAGTGCAACCCACAGGTTTGAGACAAATATACAAATGTGGCACAGAAAATCTGAGAAGTAACAAGCCTGATCTTTACTTTGGGGCCATGAAGCATGTTGGCTCCTGTGTGGTTTGGAATGACAGACTTCCTTTTAACTCTTGAGGAAACGAAATATGGAAATGCAATTAGTTAGTGTTGGACTCTCATAAGGCATGTAGTTTATAATCTGGGGATTATGAAAATATTTCACCTGGTTGCAAGGAGACATTCCATAAATCCAGGGTGTATTTGTTATCTTTAATGATTCTACCCCACTTTAGGACAGGTAGTGCTCTTCAGCTACAGCCTCCTACTCAGGGACAAAGCAGAGCTCTGCTGCCTTTGGGCTTACAAATATTTTCAGGGTGGAGCTTATGGGTTTTATTGCCTCTTCTGACATACCAGCTGCTGCAAAGCCATAGTACTTACCGAACAGTCTCCTTTGAAAGATGCAAGCACAACCAAGAGGTGTACACACACACATAGAGGGTGTGCCCCCATGCCCTCCAGTGGGTCTTCAGAATTACAAGCACGAAAAGCCTGAACCTTAGCTAGGGCATGCACCTCCCACACAGGCTGCCAGAGATGGTCCTCCAGGCACACCTTGCCTGGTCAATCAGATACTGCTGGGAAACTGAGATGAGCTGGGATCCAAAACAGCCCAGAGGCAATACTCTCTCTGACCTATGGGAAGGGGTTAGGGTGGGACTCTGTCAGTGGGTGCCATCAGTAGCAAAACTGAGGCCGCGGACAGGTGGGGCCATCTTGGCACAGGAGCATTTTTTTACAAACTTTGTAGAAATTAGATTTCTGTGTGTGCCACAGTTCAGCAGCATCTCCGCAGAGAATGCTCCATTGTCAGGGTGCAAAAGCCAGAACAACGTGGGGAGGGCTGCTGGGCACACCCTATCCGGTGCCAGCAGCATCTGGAACCACTTCCCAGTGCCACAGTCATAGGTGCTCCAAGGGACTGCAGGAGCTGTAGGAGCTGACAGCTCAGAGTCTGTGCTCTACCTGCTACCCAGTTTTATTAGCTCTCCCACCACACCACAACTGCTACCAAAGGTGTAGTATTTTCAGAACACTGTTTCCTTTGAACAGGTACAAGCACAAGCCTGACACACATTCAGTCTCCTCTATTTTTCACTTAGTTAGAGACCAACAACATCTGCCTTTAGAGATGGGGTTCTGCAATGGGGAAGGTGGTGTTTGCTGGCTGCCTGTGTTGCAGTTCTCCCCAGATTGGGGTGTGGAAGATCATAAACCTTACAGCAAGGAAGGACCAAAAAGATGAATAGTGGTGGTTCTCGGATCTCAGGTTTCACTCTGGCTGAACACACTAGACTGAAGAAAAAAGGAGACTATGCATATGCTTTGGCACATCTTTTAATTTTTTTTCCCTTTTCTTTGTCTTTCCAGGCACCCAGTGGTAAGAAAGTGGCCTCGTAGCTATGAGTGGTTCTTCATGAAAATGAACATTGAGCACATCTGGCTTCAAAGCTGGTATGGAGAAGGTTCTGCCATTGCAGTAGAAGAGTATTTAAAAGCGGTTCCAAGTAAAGGGTGATTGAATGTGCTTTGAGATAGAAATCTCCTGAATGTCCTTTCCAAACACTTTTAAAATTTCATGCTGGATGGTTACTTTACAGTGATATTTCTTTTCTTTTCCCAAAAGGCTTCAAAATAGCCCTGTCTGACATAGAGCAGAGTGAAAATAAATCAACAAAGACTTTCAAATTATAAAGGAGTGGCGGATACTAGCCCTACCCTGCAATGTACAAACTTGTCATTTCAAGCAGGCAACGCGTCATCTTAAATGCTGTTTAAAAATGCTTCGTATCTGTTTGTTTTGACTTCTATTGCTGTGCACCCACAGGGAAACTACAGTATGTGCTAAATATAATATTCTGAAAAAGCAAATTGCCTACTCAGAACCATCTATACATTGTGGAGATATTACTGCTGTTTGGTCTCCTTTGATTTGTACATACTCTAAGAGAAACTGAATAGCTGCAAATTTAGGTATTTAAGTTCTTAAAAAATGTTATGCTAAAGCTGTCCTCTTTTGCGAACTTGTATTTTCTACGTGTGCTTCTCCCTAGTTAGATAATTTGATATTTCACTTGGAAATTGAGTAGAACTTCTCCATTTTAGTAGAAAAAATGCAAACAGTTCAAAGAACACAGCTCCAGCATAACTTATTCCTCACTGACAAAAAGCTGGTTAAACACATTAAGGGCCAAATCAAATCAGCCCTACAAGGATTATCTCAATACAAGTATAAACATTGTCATTAGAAGAATTTAAGTAAGTGTTCCCAGCTAGCCTATTCCTGTTGAGGCAGGAAAAGTATTTTTAATAGCCTGTAGTCCCAATTTCTTTTGCCTCCCTTCTCCAGCTACTGCTTTATTTTTAACTCGTTTGTGCAACTGATTTTCTGTAAACCCTCACTAACTCACTGAGGGCTGGAGCAGTCCCTTAACTCTGTTTCCTTACCAAGATTTAAAGGGCTTGTTCACGCATTTTTATTTTTAAAGAATTTATTTTTTAAAAAAGATATTAGGTATTTCAGGCCACAAAAAACTCATTTTCCTAGTGTGGAAGGTGCAAACTTTGCTGCAAACACATTATTAATAGGCATCTCACGTGATAATACCAGAAGAGTTAAAAGGTATTTTAATCACCTTCAGCCCTTTCTCTAGATGTCCTCCTGAAAAATTTACTCTGCAGTTCCTAAGGATATCACAGAAGGTTCCCATGGCTAACCAGCCAAGTCACTACACAGTTTGAAAATTATACAGCTGTTCTCCCTGTTACATATAAGAAAGAAATACATTGAGATGAGGTATCTGTGCCTGTGGGGAAGGTCTTCCAGCATCCTTGGGAGTGCACCTGAGCTCTAGACATCAGTCCACACCACATCTGGGCTGGGGAGGAACTTGGGTGCCTGGGCGAGTGGCCCGAGTTTGTACAGGTTAATCCCTGGGCAGAGCTCAGAGGCAGCTGTGTGAGCCATGATCAGCTGGAAGCCAATTAAGTGTAGCTGAGCTTATTTTGGTTGAGGCATAGAGAGAGGGAGTCGTTCCGACAACAGTGCTGGGCACTAAGCTGGTTTAACTACCAGGGGCCACTTAGCCCTTGGGCAAGTTCAGGACTCCACACATCACTATCATTCCTGATATTCCGTAAGAATCAAATGCAAAGGAGAGGGGAAAACATTGTTTAGATACTCACTAAGCTTTTTTTTTCCCCTTGTCTTATTGCCAGAGACTCTGTTGGCAGTGCAGATCTTTTGCAGAGGTAATTACACAAAAGGAGGAAGCATCCTGCCTCAGTCTATTTCCTTCTTTTTTTTTCTTGGCAGATAAGTAGCATTTTCCCATTTGAGTTTGTCCCTGAATCTTGCACTGTGTAGTACTGAAGCAAAATGGCCCATCCTATACAGAAGTATAGAATATCATCAAGTGAAATCCTCCTTGATTCATTTTGCCATGAAGATCTTTGTCCACTATGGATTTGATAACCTTACCCATTAGGATTAATGGAACTTCTAAATCTGAGTTCAACAGGAAGAGTACTAAACCTTGTAAGGGAATTTCTGCAGGTGTAACATTTCCGTGAAACTATAATTACATGTTTCATTATCCCAGTTCAGTACTATTTCCAGAGCCCGAAATGCCTCTTCTGTGCCCCACCCCTAAAGACATACACACAAATTCAGAGTAAAAAGTTAATGTTTAAACAAGTTGAAGAAGAGAGGAAGAATTTCAGAAATGCTGCTGTTACTATACTCTCAATTTCACTTACGTCCCCTGGCAACAGTAACATAGTCTTGTGTCGTATTCATTAACTTATTAACTTGCCTTGAAGCAGTAGGGCATTGTGTCAATGATGTCCAGTAGAGCTTTAATGGTTTAAGAAGTTAGTGTGTACTGAAAAAGGTTTTGAATTTACAACACCCTACCTGCTTAGGCTGTCTCCCTGGATACATAGATTAATTGGAGTAACTTCTGTATTGTAAAGTGACACATTCATCAAGAAGTTTTTCTATATGGACCAGCCATGAGGCTCTTGAGAGAACCTCAAAACATGAAATGGTGATGGCATGTAAAGTGACAAAAGGAGCTTCGTGAAGAAATGCTGTCTTAAATCACCTGTTCTCATTTTATGCTTCCTTCACCCAAGGAATAGCTACCACAGAGGTCCTTGAAAGTGTGTAGGAATTTATCAAAAATATGACCTGCAGATTTTGAATGGAATTTTCCAGACCAAAAAAAGGGGAGGTGATAGTAGTTTGCTTAATTGGGATTTACATTATTATTTATATGCGAGTACCAGTTTTTCTTTAAACTGACAAATGTCTCAAGTGATATTGGTCATCACATGGTGTTATTTGGGAAAGCTTTTAACCCAAAGAGTGTTATTTGAAATATAATAAAATCATAGTTCCTTAAGACTGTGGAGTCTGATCTTGCTTCAGATCAAGCAAAAAATAAAAATACCATTTATTTGTTGTGCTTTAATTATTACATCAAACAAGCATTTCATAAAAGGTCTTGATAAGCTCTTATGAATTCATTAAGCATTTCAACTAGCTGATGTGTAATTTCTAAGTGTTCTCTTTTTTTAGTTATTTCCGTAGCTTCCTCAAAAAACCTTGTTGTGCAACATGTTTAAAACTCTAACTGTGGTTTTGCAATATTTAAGAGATGTATTTAGTCATTTCTGTATACTTGCTGAAAAAAGGAAAACAAAGTTGAAAAGTTGGGTTCTCACTTTTTGCTAATTTGTGCAAAAGTAATGCATGTACAGCATTTAAGTACAGCTAGTTTGAACTGCTGTTCTTATTTAACCAAAGAATGCTCCATTTCTGATGAAATTTTCATCACTTCAGTGGATGAAATGCAACCTGTCTCATTTCTGGATGTGTATTGTCATTTGCAATGTATTTTGATTTCTAAAAATATTGAAAGTTGTTAACAAAATGCCCATGGAGAAAAAAAACACAAATAAAACAAATTTAAAAGTGGAAACTGTATTAGAATATTTTTCAGTACATCATTAGCCAGAGTAACTGACCTTCTGCTAACAACCGTTATAATTTCTATCTGACCTGAACATCTACTTTTTTTCCCCCAAGTTTTCCTGAACCAAGCTAATTTCTCTCAAAATATTTGTGGGAACTGAGATTCAGATCTGCCTTTTCTCTAGTGAAAAAAGCCTAGCCAAGCACCTCTTATCATTCCTTCATCATCTCTTTACCGTGAGCTTTCACTGTGACAGTTAAATGTAACTTTTGAAGTTTGCTCTTCTTTTCTGCATGTAGGGACTGAGCACTCATCTCTCGGGTGTGCATTAATGGTGTTTTGGAAGTTTCCTCAGTGCTATTTCTTCCCTTACCAGCCTTGCTCTTACAAGTTCTTGTTACAGCTTGCTCTCTGCCGTCCAGTTTCCTCTGCCCATATTTTCTCAAAGCCAAGGATGACAATTTACCTTTTCATCTTGTTTTTCTGCACCATCTCTTTCCAACAAAATTCAACCTCTCATACTAAAATTCCCATTTAATATCCGATAAAAGTTATAGAACAGAATAAAATAGAATAGCAGCATATGTTAGAATAGAATAACAGCCTGTGTTACCTATTCACACCTTAAGACTTTCTCTTGCTCCTGGTTGGACTATATTCACTGTGAGAACCATGACAACAGTTCCCTAACCTGTACAAATCATAGTCAACATCAAATTCCTATTTCTAGTAACTCATATTTTTAAAAGATCATTTCCTGCAGCTGTTCTTTTCCTTTTTAATTACTCTTTTCACTTTTGTCTCATTTCCAGAGTTAAGTCTGTTCTGATTATACCAAGTGTCTTTCACTTACTTACAAAAAAAATCTAATTTGAACATTTTTGGAATCACTGAAGTACTGTTACTTTTTTTTTATCTGGTTTTTTTTTTTTTTGCCAAACACTGAATTTGTGCTTCTTCTGAATTGCCTGTTACTTGTAATACTTAAGTGCAGCTCACCTGTTACTTGACTCTTCTCTGCTACCACCTCCACACACCCTCTCCCATCTAACATGCTCCTCAGTTTCCTTATCCTCTTTTCCCTATTTTTTTCATTAACTCTAGTTTTACTATGTTGTTCTTTCAACTTCCAACTTCTCCACAGCTCCTTCCACATTACTCTGTCTACTCAGTCTTGTCTGTTGTCTTGATTTTGTCACTTTAAACTTTTTTTCACAATGCTCAAGTGCCTTTGGAGAGAGTCCTAACATTGCCAAGTGTTATTTTGGCAGAACGCTAAAGAGTTGCTTTAAGGAATACATTGAGTTTGAAGGTATTTGTTTGTTTGTTTAAACACTTAGTCTGGAACAGAAATGGGAACATATTGGTCTTGATGTTGACACAGAATAGGGCAGTTCACTGAGCTCATGGCTTTTGCTGACAATATCTTTTGCACAAACTATTCCAGGCTCTACTGGACCCTATCTGCATCAGCAGCCCCAACATATAATCATGATTAGGAAGGACATCGACAAAGTTTGACAATGTTGTTTGACAGCATAGGTAACAGTGTAGAATCACACAATTGTTGACTTCTGAAGGAAAACGCGTATATGAGACTATTTAAAAAAGGCTCATGAAAACAAGCAATTTATTTCAGAAGCTGGAAAAAGGTGCAGATGTCTTCTGTGAAAGAATAGGTAAGACTTTAAATGTATTTATTTAAGAAGAGATATATGTCGAATACTTCTAATGGAAAATGAATCCATAGAATGATCATGTTTTTTCAGTACCTTCATTTCTTATTTAAATACATTCTCCTCCAGACATAGTACTGACTCTTTGACCATTTTCTTCCTTCTGAAGTGAGCTCCCCTCAGCACAACAGCACAAGTACCATTTATATCTGAATGTGCATATCTCCGACCCCTTTCCCCTGCATGGCTCTGCACCGCTCTGTTCCTGACTTCTGACCACTCCTTCTTCCTGTCTGTCCTTGCTTCTGGCGCTTCAGCCTCCTTCCACTCCTCAGGAGGTCATACTTCACCCTCGAATGAGGGCGAGGTGTGCCCTGGAGTCTTCGGTGGTGACTCATTTAACTTCACACATATGTCACTGCTCAGGCTGATAGACGGGAGTCAGGACTGACGCCCATCCCAGGGTCCAAGGCCAAGCAGCCCCAAGTTGGCTGCAGCGGACACTCTCTGTGCAGGAGGCGCTTCAGGCACCGGTTTCGCGCAGGGGTCCGAGCTGCGCCCCCAGACCAGCCCCCGTCTGACCGGGAGCAATGGCATCTTCTTGTATCAGGACCAGTGTGGCCAGCAGGACCAGAAGTGATTCTACCCCTGTACTCGGCACTGATGAGACTGGGTCTCAAGTTCTGTGTCCAGTTCTGGGCTCCTCAATTCAGGAGGGACATCGAAGGTGGCTGGAGAGTGTCCAAAGAAGGGTCATGGAGCTGGTAAAGGGTTTGGAACACAAGTCTTATGAGGAGTGGCTGAGGGAGCTGTGGTTGTTTAGCCTGGAGAAAAGGAGGCTCAGGAGAGCCCTTATCGCTTATCTCTAGAGCCAGGTGGGGGTCAGCCTCTTCTACGAGGCAACCAGTGACAGGACAAGAGGAACATGGCCTCAAGCTGTGCCAGGCGACGTTTAGGTTGGACAATAGGAGGATAGGCGTAATTGCTTCACAGAAAGCGTGATTAAGCATCAGAATGGGCTAGGCAGGGAAGCGGTGGAATCACCGTCCCTGGAGTTGTTTAGGGAAAGAATGGACGTGGCACTTAGTGCCAGGGTCTGTTTGACAGGGTGGTTCGGTCATAGATTGGAGTCGATGATCTCGAAGGCCTTTTCCAAGCTAATCGACTCTCTGGGTGCCGCAACGCCCCGACCGCCTCAATCCCCGCGCCGCGCTCGCCCGCCCGGCCCGGCCCCCCCCTGCTCTCCCGTCATGCCGCGGGGCGGGGCGGCCCGGCCCCCTGCTCGCCATCAGCCGCGGTGGCGGGCGGGCTCCGCCTGGGGCGGCACTGCTGGTACCTGCGCGGTGCGGGGCGGCCGCGGGGCAGAGCGCGGCGGCGGCGGCGGAGCGACCTCCTCGCACTCCTCGTGTCCGTGGCGGGGGCGGCCGGGCCATGGTGCGGCGCGCCCGGCTGGCGCTGGTGGCGGCGGCGCTGGTGGCGCTGGGGGCGCCGCCGCCGCCGTGCGCGGGCGCCCGGGCGCTGGAGTGGTACACGGCGTGGGTGAGCACGGCCTACGTGGAGCCGCTCAGCAACCGCACCGTGCGCGGCAACACGGAGAGCGGCCGCTACGGGGACAGCTCGCCCAAGGAGAGCGCCCAGGGCCTGGTGGGCATCCCCCGCGGCGCCTCGCCCCGTCACATGGAGGGCTGCGCCGCCGACACCGACTACGACGTGCCGCTGCCGCCCGGCGGCCGCGGGCCCCCCGAGGTCGACCCGCAGCCCTGGATCGCCCTGGTGGCCCGCGGCGGCTGCACCTTCAAGGACAAGGTCACCAACGCGGCGCGGAAGCGGGCGGCCGCCGTGGTCATCTACAACGAGGCCCGTTTCGGCAACAGCACCGTGTCCATGTCCCACCTGGGTGAGCGGGGAGGGCGCCGGGCGCTCGCCGAGGGTTCGGGGGGGATGTTTCTGGGAGGATGGCTTTGTCTGACGCCGACCCGCGTCGGTGTTGCGGCTCTGCGCGGTGAGGGATGGGGATGCGGGAAGGCAGAAATCCCTGTAAAAATGGTACAGAGAGCAGGGGTTTTGTTTTATCTTTCTGTAAGCCACGCTCGGGAAAATGCCGGGACCGTGTTCTGTCTCCCAAGTTACGGCCCAGGTGTCGAGGGGGAGATGCGGCGGAGCCTTCGGGGTGGGCAGCGTGTGACAGACTGCGGTGGGAGCCTTGGGTTTTCTTTAGGGATACCTTTTTGCCTGGCACCCTCTGGCAGAGTGGCTGCAGCGGTCGCAGGTAGGCCGCTTTCTGCAGAGCGTGTGGAAACACACGAGGTATCCCGAAGATGCCTTCAGGTGTCTTCGAAGGCATAGCCGTAGCTATTTAGAGATAGCTTTTGGTACAGGCTTTGTTGTAATAGCTTCGTCGTCCTTCCTGCGCAGGTCTGTGAAGGGTGGGAGAGGGGTGTAAGCATCAGGTAATCCTTAAACGCTTGCGAATGGAGTAGGAAAACTGAATCCTGAAGAAGGATGTTGACTTGGCTTGTTTGAGCGTGCTGCTGCTATGTAGCCTGGGTTCTGTGATTTTTGCCGAGATAGGAATCCACGTGTTCTGTCGCCGCAGTCCCGGCTTGGGCTATGACACTAAAACCTTGCTGAATTTTTATGGTCATGACGACATCAAATGCTTAAATCAAAGGGGGAAAAGAGCCTCGAAATTCAGTAATAAAATCCATGTTTGCTTTTGTAGATTTTTGAGAAACTGGGAGGTCTTCAAAGGAGGATGCAAAGACAAAGCAAACTAAGTAAAAAATTCTGCAGATGTGTGCTTCACACGGCTTTTTGGTACAATGAGTTTGTTAATGCTCACGGTCTCATCCTCATCCTCGGTCATGAGGAAGGGAAAGACCAGGGACCTGGTTGAAATAGAACCATAATGCCTTTCTAAAGGAAACAAACATATTTTCCTAGTGTAGTGAGCTGAAAAACTAAGTTAGGGAGCTGTTCTCTATCACACATGTCATTTATCGTTTGGAAAACAAGTCCCTCCTTGGAATACCAAGGGGCACCAATTTGGGGGTTGGAAGCATGATTACTGTTACTCTTACCCTGCTGGTTGCTTGGGATCAGCTTGGCCCATCTCATGTTCTTAATCTACTGTGAAAGTGGAGATGAGATGCAGGTACAACAGACCTATGATTTTGATCCCATGTGGCAATTAAGATACGTTGTTTTGTAATAATTCTTTCCTCTTTACCAGCTTCTTTTTCTTGCTGTCGCTCTGTATTGGCCAATCAGTACAAATGTTTTTTCCTCATTCTTCTGCATTGCCCATTGTAGCATGGAATTCTCTCATACTGTTTGCTCTCTTGTTGAATCTTTTCCTCCTTTTCTCATCTTGCTTATTTTATTTTATTTTTTTTTAATTTTCTCTTTTCTACTATTGTCTCTGGCTACAGAAGACCTTCTTGAGCTTACTGCTCAGGGTTGGACCTGTTATCTGTCAGTGGCATAAAGAGAAGTGCTCTCTGACTGCTGTTTGGGGCTTTTTGTCTTAAGATGGCAGAATGTTGCTGATAAAAGTTCTGCCTATATAAAGAGTGTGATTTAGTATAGTGCATATATACAATAGTGTACTTGTGCTTATACTGATTTCACAAGTGCAGGTTGGACTTTAGAATGGTTTGAATGGGAATATAATAATATATCCCAATATATACAAGCTCTGATGCAGTCATAGATGTTTGTTTCATGGTTGAAACTTTCAGACGTGTAAATGTTCAAATATTTTTAGTGTACTTTGGGAATATATGGAAGAACTGCTGGTATTTTAAATATTAGGCTTTTTGAAGTGAGAGAAAAAGAGTGTGTGGAAGAATGGCAGGGAAGAACGTGGAAGGTAAAGCTGTATTTTACACGATTTAGGTTTTCCATTCCTGTGAAGGGATTTGTGAATTGACACATGAGGAAGCAAACTTTGCTTCTGGGAAAGTGCTGAGGATATATACTCTGGGAAATCTACAGTGCAGTAACTAAGGAGTGGAGTTATATGCATGAGTAAAATCCACTTAATGAGTTTGCAATTAGTGGCGCTGAAAATGGTGTGAGATGGAACAGTGCTTATGGCTGGTAGAGGTGCAGCCTAAATTATGTGAAAGTGATAAACCGGTGGCTTTTCTGATTCCAGTGTCATCTTTTCATTCTCCTTCTGAAAAGCCTGGCCTTTGAATTTTCTGGGATGTGTGTGATGCATGTGTGCTATTGTTGTTGTAGGATTTTTGGTGGGTTTTGACACCTTTCAGCTTGAATAGAAAGAGAAGTTCTTGAGTAGGTGAAGAAATCATTTGTTGTAGCTGATGTCAAAGCATTTGATAAAGGGCAAATATTCTAAATAGTCTGTATTTTTCTTGGATACCTTGTAAGCTTCATGAGTGCAGTGAGTAGGGCTCTTAATTACAGTTTTGAAACAAGAGAGTCAAGAATTTAAATATGTAGCCTTGCAATCCTGTCTCTTCTTCTAAAAGAAGATTCTTCAATTGTGACTTAACTGGTGTGTCTCATGTGTTTCAGGCCTTTGCTCTCTGTCTGAATTACATTGTTCAAAATGCTGAATGACTTCCCTCCCCTAGCAAAGTAATAGTGACACAACTTCATGTGTGGCTGAGGACATTTTTTCTAATGGAAAACACTCATTTTACCCAAATGACTCAAGGTGTTTTTCACTTATTGTATCTCAATAACAGAAATTCAAACTTCAGTTTTACAGACTTTGCAGGCAATCTTAAATCTGTTCATTTTTGTGATGGTGGCAAACTTTAAACGAAAGCTTCGAATTAATTTCCAAAACCAAAACAAGTATTGCATGTAAATATTAGCTGGGAGCAGGCTGGAGAAGAGTCTGGAGAGGCAAGGTGTGAGGTATTGTGGAGACCAGACGAAGGAGAGTCAGAGGCTCAGTTCTGGTTGAGAAATTAGGGGAAGGCAGAGGTGTATTGCAGTGGAAAGAAAACAGGGTCTTCTGGTTCTGTATTTTTTTCTATTGTAGTTCATGCATCCAACCATCTCTGAATCCCCCTTCAAACTAGGATTTGTTGATTCTAATTAGAACATAAGTTACCTTGAAGACTGGTGGAATTAAAATGTGATTGTGCTTGACACACAGGAGTGGGAGGGACTGGCTTTCATAGTTTGAGATAGGTCTTTCATAGTCTGAGGTAGGGCTTTGGTTCATGGGCTGTGGATTTAAGGGAAGCTTGAGACTTAATTTGAGATTATGACTCTAGCTACATAAAGAAAAGGGTCTTTGATTTGCCAAAATACATCCAACTAGTTCTTTCCTTCACTGTCATGGTTTTTTTTATGGATGTATATTGAACAAAACAGATGCAAATTACTTTGTATTCATAATTCTATAAGATCTTGCCATCTCCAAAGCAGCAGTTAGGGTTACTTTGGCGTGTAGTTCAACTGTTTGCTACATTGCTTGCAGCACCACTCAGGATTCTCAGGTGGTGCATGATTTCTGTATTACTGCTGTTTTCTGCTGAAAGCTTCTGGTACTGTAAATACTGAAAGGACAGAACTGGAATTAGTGGCTTGCTTAACTTAGTGACTGTATGATGTTGAGCTGCTAATCTTGTTCTGAAGAAGCAGGAGTAACTTCAAAATGTTGTGTATAATCTGTGTTATACTTAAAAGTGCATATGTGTTGGAAACTCATGCTGAAAAAAGTATGTGTACCAGTGGTTATGCATCCTGCTTCTTGCATCAGGTGAAAACACAACAAGCACCAGGGATTTGATGAGATGAGGTTGGGGTAGATGGTTGTCATTAGATTGTTAGTGTGCTGGTAACAGCCATTTGTTTGGACCAGGAGCTCAAGAGAACATTCGGTGTTAATTGTGGCAGTATTAGTAGGATGCTTACGCTTAAATAAATCAGTGGACTGACTTTAAACATTTTTACTAACATGGCCAGACTCTGGGAGCTTTCTGATGTTTCTCGGGAGGACAAAAACTAGAGTGTTTCTGCCGTCGGTTTCCAGATGACAGAAAATAATCTTTTTTGTCTGTAAGTGCGTCAGTGGGAATAAATGTTGTAATTTGGGATGCCTGGAATCTGTATCTGTCCTGCGTTTTCCTCATCAGGTGAGTGCTGGTTTCCTCTTCCAAGAAAAGACTAGCAATACTAGCAGTAAAACTGACCTTTGTGCACTGGCAGGAAACATGCCTTCATCTTCAGAGTTCCAGATTTGCCCTTTTTTTGCAAGTATCCTAAGGATCTGCCAGCCATGATAATGTTAAAAAGCACAGACCAAATTTTAAATCTGCCCAGTTTCACTGAAGCATCAATCAAACCTAGACGAGAAAACAAGTTTACTCTGGCAGAGTAAAAACATAGATTATTTATTGTAAAATTAGAAAGTCATAGAAAGGCAAAGCCAACAAAACTTACTTTCAGTAGATACATATATGTGACACTTGGAGTTTTCTTTATAAATGTGAATTGAGATCTCTGAGTTGTGTTGTGGTTGAAGAAGATGATGGAATGATTCAACATAATTTCAGTCTTTGAATAACGTGTTTCAGAACAGAAGGCTAAAATTAGTAAGGAATGAGTTAAAGCCCTTAGTCTTACATGCTGCTCAGGGCAACTTCTTCTCTGAGACTCCTCTTGTTCCTTTTGTAATCGTTTATTGCAATTATTTTTTTCTTTCCCCCTTTCTGTCTCATGACCTTCAAGGCCACTGTGTTCAGTTGCATGTATTTTTAATGGTAGGTTCATCACCAAGTCTTTAAAACTGTTAAAATGCTTTTAATGGACATTTATTTAAAAATCTATGGCATGCTTGTGTTAATTCTAAAAGTGGAAGGTGCCACAGTATCTAGCAGCCATTATGTAAAAGTAGCCTGATTTCAAGGAAAAAACTGCCTGATAGTTGGGCATGCTAGTGGCAAAACAGAGAAAGGCATTACTTATTGTTGTGGGGGTTTAGAATACTTCTTTGTTAGAAATCGCATGGAGGATTAGATAGCAAGATTAAAGTGACTCAAGATTTCAGGACTGAGGTGGAAATGCTTATTGATTGAAAAATCCAGGCTGTCTCTAATCTTGAAACTTCCTTTTCTTCTCCAAGCTTGAATGAAACCATATGACTCTTTCCAACATATCTGTACCCTTCCCTGGCCATCCTTAGGCACCCCTGCCATTACTTGTAACTCTTACAGTTGAGTAAGGACATTGGACCTAATCTCTTGATTTAGGTATGGGGATAGCAGTTCTCAGCAATGTGAAATAAATTCTTACTTTTATGTGTTCTTTTCTTGTTAACTCCCTGTGCAGGGTCAGAGAGCAAAGAGTGCTTCACACAGTCTTCTCTGAAATTCATGATTCTCTCTGGTAATGCTTTCATGCTGGTTCAGAGAGGAGAACAATATTGATTAACCAATACTTGTGATAACAGGTGATAACCTGGATTGGCATGTTGTTGGTGAGCAGAACTCATTAGTGGAGCCTGTCCTGTTTGTCTTCAGCTTTGCTGCTTTGTGTCTCCAAGCACACCCACCAGGCAAGGCAGCAGGAGCTCTGGTCGGCAGAGTGGGGTGCCTGAGGGGAGGCACAAGTTGGGCCTTTCTCCATTAGCATATTTCCTTTTTTTATGTGTATCTCTGCACCATCCTCACAACTTCCAGAAACATAACTCTCTTCAGAAAATCTGCTCTTTTGCTGGGTCTGGATCTGGCAGACAGGGGTATAACAATTCTTATAGTAGGTGATCAGAGGTTGAATCAGAGGTGCACAAGGTGAAGCTGAGAAAGGGTAACTGGCATTGAGATAGGAGGGTTACTCATCTTTAGTGTTTCATCCAAAGCCAGCCGTCTGCACCTTATGGAGGGAGGAGTTGCTACATACAGGAGTGAAACTTCTGCAAATTCCCCTTGGCTTGTTAGCAGAGTGGCCAGGTTGACAAGGTGTCACAGCCACAGCTGTCTCAACTAAAGGGATTTGGGGTAAATAGTTTAGGCAAATAACTCTTTCTCTTAGTAGGCAGAGAGGTAGGTGAGTCCAGAATGCAGCTTTAGATTTTGAAAGTCCCCATTTGATGTAATGTTATAAATTAGGAAACACTTTCTTTTGACATAGCTTCTCAGTAGGGAATCTAGCACAACTGGGAGGGGAAAAAGGCTTTAAGCCTTCAGTGGAAGGTCTTGTTGCAGGTAGGTAATCTTGTGAATCTAAAAAGGTAACTGTGACATTACAGCTGTAGTTTTTCAGCTAGGAAAATCCCTCTCTTTTTCTTCCTTTCTCTCTGAATTAAGGTTAGTTTCACTTTTTCTCAGAGGTAGGAGAGCAAAGTAAACTATAAAGCCGTGACTTACCAAGGGTTGTAGCAGTGTTGGTACCTACAAAGTAAGAGCTATTCAAATAAAAATAGCATAGACCAGTGAAAATGTGACATTTTTAACAGGTACATTTGTTTGTAATTTTTTTTAATACTTAGGTTAGATGTTTCTGAGACAATACTGGAGATGCTTCCAGAAAAAATAGAGTAAAACTCTAGTCACAGAGGGTCTTTAGTTTTGGCTAGTTGGTCTTGACAGTATCCTTACTGGGTTTGGTGGCAACATGATGCCGAAAAGTTTTGGGGTTTTTTGAAATTAGGGTTTTTTTTCATACAGATTGAGTGCTTTAGAGTTCTACTGTATAAGAAGAATCCTTTGGTCCAATGCTCCCAAAAGAGTCCCTGAGTATTTCTTGACAAGTCCTTGTTGTGAAGTCTCATTACATTTTGAATATTTAGTATTAAAGAATTTTTAAGTATTTCAATGTTTAATGTAATTTATTATTAAATATCTGAATCATCTTTTCTTTTTTGTTTACATATCCAGTGTCATTGTACTACGGATTCAGATTCAAACTAAATTGAATGTGTCTCTTTTTGTGATATTCACATACTGTCTCCATCTGCAGCTAAAATTCCCATGCCGACAAATAAAAAAGCAGCTGTTCCTGAGTTGCAAGTTAGAACTTAAGCAGCTTCAAGATGAGATGTGTATAACTTGTCTAGCTTTTTTGCATGGCATCCACATGTCACCTCAGTGTGTGGAATGATGACTATATAGGGCCTTGAACAGTAGAGATGCATCTGTTGTAGTTTATGTCATGTTTGAGAGTTTCTGAAAGTAAATAAGGGATTCTTTAC
Organism: Corapipo altera; assembly: GCF_003945725.1. Classification (NCBI taxonomy): domain Eukaryota; kingdom Metazoa; phylum Chordata; class Aves; order Passeriformes; family Pipridae; genus Corapipo; species Corapipo altera. The sequence goes on from NW_020884872.1 coordinate 29,929,717, forward strand.
TAGTAAACTTTCTATCAAGTCTGCTATGCCTGGGAAAAAAAGCATTGAAGGTTTTCCTGTAACTTTGTTTCCTGATCTTAAACTGAAGAGGCCAAATTACCATCAAGCAAGAATGTCTACGTTTTTACTGTGATGACTGACTTTTTTTCTTTATTTTCCCCCTCCAACAGGAACAGGAAATACAGTGGTGATAATGGTTGGCTATCCAAAAGGCATAGAGATATTGGAGCCAGTACGAAGAGGGATTCCAGTAAGAATGACCATTGTTGTTGGCACACGACATGTGCAGGAATATATTAGTGGTCAATCAGTTGTGTTCGTAGCCATCGCCTTCATCACCATGATGATTATATCGCTTGCTTGGCTCATATTTTACTATATACAACGTTTCCTGTATACAGGATCACAGTTTGGAAACCAGGTAAATGGATCTGATGATGCATAAGAGTATTTACCTCCTCCTTTTGTCAAATCAGTTGCCTAACTTTGATTGTTTATTGATGCATTCTTGAAGATCTGTGCCTTCCTATTTTGCTAACTGTGAAAGCTGCTCAGTAGTAGTTAGTGAGGCTAATAAGCAGTATGCTGATTGGCATCACAAGTTTGACTAGTTATAATTACTAGATACTCGTATGAAGTAGTGAGAAATACATTTAGCCACTTGTCAACAACAGAGTAAGGGCAGCTTCTTGTGTGATTTGTCACCTAACTGAACTTCCTTCCTTTTGGCATTAAAAGTTATTTTCATTCTTCAGTAATTTTCATTCTGAAAGTATTAACTTCCCATACCAGACTTTTTTTAACAGAAAGACACCACGGTAAGTTTTTTTTCTTTCCTTAATAAAACCCATAAGTTGTTCAAGGTAGAATTTTTGGTTCTAAAGCTTTATGAAAACTGCTTTTGATACTTGTAATTCCACCACTCCACTGTAGAGTTACTGAATTGCAGCAGACTAGAAGGTGTATGTGTGGTGAGATTCACCTCTCTTGGGCTGCCTGAAATGTTGAGAGCACTGAGAGTTCTGGGAAGGTTAAGAAAGAATAACTTTGCTCCACATGTGCTCTTTTCATATTCCTGTACTTTGATAGAATAAAAAAAAGTCAGCTTTACTTTTTTTCCCTGAAGGAAGTGCTACATCACAGAACAATTTAGGTTGGAAGGGACCTCTGGACTCCTGTGACCAAGAGAGCAACTTCCATGGAATTACTGAGGACCTAAGTCCAGCTGAGTTTTGAAAATATCTTAGAATGGCACTTCCCTCTGCTTTTCAACTCCTGTAAATAGGTTAGGTTCTTACTGTGGTCATCAGTAGCTCTACCATAGTTTTCTACTAATAGTGAAAAATAAAGTTGCATTTATTTATATTTGCAAATGGTTCTTGTTTTATCCTCAGTCCAGGAAAGAACGTTGTTTCAGTCACTGCTTTGTATGTGGACTTCCCCTTCCTTCTGTTTGAAGATGTAGATTTTGGGGGAGGAGGGAATGGATTTTTGTTTACTTTCAGGAGTCTGAGCTCTGTATAGGACTTACAGGACTCTTCTAGGAAGATATTTAATTTCTCTTTTTAATAACTGAGGATAACACACAGGACTTCTGTATTGATTGAACTTGTGGTCTCCCTGAAATGTTGGTTCTGTAGAGTCTTTTTTGCTAAGCTTTAAGTCTTAGAACTTATATTATGAGAATACTTCCAAGAAAACAAAATGTTTAAGAAATGTTGTAGAAAAAAGGATATGTTTCTGTGTTGCAACAGTTGTTTGTTGAAGAAAGTTGCTTCTTCCTGTTGCCTTTTGGGTAGTTCACACTAAGGAAAGTTCACATGCTTTATTAAGCATCATATCATATAACATGCTCTAGTTTTAAGGTGTTTTGGGTTTCTTTAGTGTGAATGTGATGTTTCTCAGAAATATGTACCACAGAGTCTTAATAGATTATGTCATTGGGCTTGTCATCCAAATACTTCTTAATTAAATGAAACTGTCTAGCATTAAAAGGTTATACCATTTTCTCAATTCTCTCTCTTCTAAATGACCATTGAAAACAAAACTAATGCAAGGTCGGAAAATGTTGTGAAGATATTTGTCAAGATATATGGTCTCAAAAGAATTTTTGAGACAAAAAGCCACTTTTCTAACCCAAATCTTATTTTTGTTGGCTTATGGACTCCAAGACAATTAAAATTCAGGAGTTAAATATGTTATGCTTTAAAGCAAGGTGCTGTGTAGCTGCTAAGTGAAGGTGAAGATGGTTATCTTCAGGTTTATTCTAACACCAGTTCAGCAGTAAAACTTTGGAAGACCTCCTTGCTACTGAATATGAAACAGGAATGTGCAGAAAACCCTGCGGTGCTACAGAAGGTGGAATAGGCTTCTGCTGCTGGTTGTCTGTCCATTTCTGGGAGAACTTTCAGACTAATTATTTTTAACACCATAAAAATTTAAAAATCACAATTTTCAACACTATACATTTGTAAAATTATATACATAATTGTAATTATTACAGAGAAAAGCTGCCATTATAGGGTTTTTTTTATTCCTTTATGGTATTTCTTTAGTGAGTGTTGCTGCTAGACAAGTCAGCATCTGTTAATTGGGAGTGTTGAGTTTCTCAGTTTCTTGCAGTAGCTGGCACTTTGTCTTGGAATACAGTACTGCTTTCTTTTCTTGCTTCCCCTCTAAGCATAATTAGGAGTTACTGTACAGAAGTCCAGTATGGTGCATCATGTCTGTAAAGCCTTTCTTGTCATCTCCTTCGCATAATGTGTCCTTTCAGTGCAGAGCTTTGTCTAACGTAGGAGACAGTGTTTAACTGAGGGGAAGTATTAATAGCTACAAGCAGCCTTTTGACCTGGTGGCCAGCTGTAGGCTGCCTGGCAGGATTCCACCTGCTCTCAGGCTGGTGCAAAACGTAAGGTCTGCTTGCTCATGGGCTTGACTAACTGGAAGGTCTGGTTATACGGGTGCTGTTTCAGCTCTGATTGCGTCTAAAGCCTACGCAGGTTTCAGTTTTCAGGTGCAGAAAGACCATTAATGCCAGCAGTGAGGATGCAAGGCTGGATGTGTCGGTGTGGTCTGCTCACTTTGGTACTGCTCGGGGTCATTGTACAGATAACATGTGCTGCTGGGCCCCAGGAGTGCAAAACCTGCAGTTCTTGAACATCTGCTGGCTGGAAATAATTTGTAAACAAATTAATTAGCCAGAGATTATTTTTTTTTAGATGCATTCAGAAGACTTAGTAATCTGCATGAAAAGTATTTAAAAACTTTGAAATATAATATCCTGAAACTAATGTCTGTACTAATACTTAAAATCTTCTTTCAAGGGACATAGGAAAGAAACCAAGAGAGCGATCAGCCAGCTTCAGCTGCATACTGTGAAACGTGGAGAAAAGGTAATTCAGTGTCTCTGGTTATTGCTATAAGTTTTAAAAATGGTTGTAAAGTCTTCATAGCATTTAAACTTAACCTCTCACAATGTAATTGCAGTGTGACGTACAGTTTTAGGCTTATTTTAGGGCCTTTGTTTAAAAGGCAGAATTTAAAACTGAAGAGTCAAATTTGAACTACTTATGAAATGTAAGGCTGTTTTGTTGCAAATAATATCTGATTATACAGAATGTATACAAGGCTGGTACTATAAAGATGGGAAAACATTGTTATGTTTTCAGCACTTGAAAACATCAACAAGTGGATTGCAAAATACTTCCTGGGATCTACTGATTGCACAGTTCTTACAGTGATGTAATGTTCAGTTTTCTTAAAAGAAGGTTCATCTTTTTATTGATCAGAAGGCCTTAAAATATAAATATATTTGAAAAATAAAACACTTGATTTATCTTTTGACATACAATACATTAAGGAGCTGTGTAGACTTACCTTGAAATGTAAATTTTTTGAAGTACCTTTCTTATGTTATGAAATCTGTTCTAAAAAGTAAAGCAGCTTTCAGAAAGTTGGCTTCGACAGCATACAGCCTAAACTGAGCTGTATTAGAATAAGCAGTGTAGAAAAAAACAAGGTTTTGAAGGAAAATATTTTAGTTGGAGTTTCAGGCAGCACTGATGCTAGATGCAAAATTAGCTTCTGACTAGATTTCTGCTACTACATAGACACTTTTCCCCCTCAACCCTTGTCTTATTTGATTACTTTTTACTTAAATGAAAGTATTTATTATTTGATTACTTTCTACTTTTGCTTAGAGATGAAAAACGAGGATTAGGTTGTTTTTAAACCTGTAATAAAATCGAAGTGAGAAAGGACATTGATGTGTAAAAACTTTAAAAACTGTGTTTCAACAGAAGCTGTTCAGCTAAGATCTTGTGCTACACAGAATATCCTTCATTTAGTAAATCGGTTTTGAAACTTAAACCCAAAGCTGTCTTTGAACTTCCTTGCCTTTTTCCTTTTATGCATTCAACATGTTTAAGTAGTGTTTTATGAGTGTTTCTTACTTTCATTTAGATTCCTTTTTGATGGAATTTAGCATATATTTCAAGCTGTGAACAGAGAGATATTCATACTTCTGTTCATACAAGATCAAGAAAGAAGGAATTGAACCAAAACATGTGTAAAGCAGTATCAAAGCATAACATCAGCATAGGAAAAAAGGGATGTAAAAGGGTCAGGATGAAACCCATGGTGAAAATCACATGCAGTATGTTAACAGCTTTTAAATATGTTCAGTAAACCTCTAAAAATAATTTGTATCGTGATTCTTGCAGTGTACCAGGGAGTTCCTTCCCATAGATAGACCCTTGATGAAATAAAATGAAGGAGTTTAAGTTGTTATAAAGTATGCTGGTTGTACCTATGAATGCCATGTTAGATAAGCGCAGTAGAAGATGAAGTTAAAATCTCTCTATTAAAATAGTCTTTCTGCTTAGTAAATCACTTCTAATTTGATTTGAATCAGCCTGCTATCAGCAAATTTATTTAAATTACTGATGTAGAGGTATTTTCATGAACTAATGTAAATTTGTCTGGAAATATAGTCCTATCTACTCTGTAAATGTACATTTTTTTCTTCATGTATTTTCAGCCATTTAAAAAGAGTCTGTTTCTTTTGTTGTGACACAGTACAGTCTTTCGTTATCCCTTTTTTTGAGGTTGAGGTATTTAACTAAAAATAGGTCAATATATTAAAAGTGTTTTTACTATCATGTAGATTTTTGCTGAGAAGCTTATGGGATTATTGTAAAATGGACACTCATTTGAGTATGTGCTACATATGGTGTGCTTGGATTTTGCCTCTTGTACTGAATGAAAAATAACTTGTTACACAATAAGTACTTGTCTTAACTTTGCTTATGTAAAAAAAACAGTCTTAATGTGATTTACTTAGGAATTTAAGGCATTAATTATGTAAATTGATAGCATGCAAAGGAAGGAAATAGTTGCCTTGAACTTGAAAGTTTACTTGCAGAACTAATTCGAGTGTCTGTGGTAATGAAATTGTGCTTCAGTAAGTGGTACACCAAAAATACTTATTTTCTGGGGATAAAAGTAAAGAAGTTTGTCCACTGTCTGTTATTCTAATACTTAGGTTTTATACAACCCAATTAATGTTGGATTATTTTTCTTGCATTTGGAGATACCCATCATATTTGCACTGCAACTATAAGCATGGCATCAAAAAGACAGTAAGACCTGTTAGGAAAGATACTAACCTTTAGAAAGAAATAGAGGTGGGGAAACACTGCATTTGATGTTCTACCTAGTGTGAGCTTGGAGAAAGTTTTTAAACCATCCCAAGTTGCATACTTTACTATAAAGCTATGAAGGAATATCTGTTAGGATGTGGTAGAAAAAAGTGGACAAGATGTTTGCAGTATTCTACCCTGAGAATCTCTTCCTGCTCAAGCACTTGAAAATCTTTGGGACTGCTAGTTCAGAATTAGATTGTGTACTTTGATCTGTGCTGACCTCTTTTAAAATTATTTCATTGGATAGTTACTTTAAACTGAAATGTTCCTAAGCTCCCATGATCAAAACCAATGTTTGAGATGTAACATATTACCTAAGATACCATGTATAGCTATTTAAAGTAGAAAATCCAGGTTTGGCTGCTTTTAGCATTTGGTAACACTTGATCAAATCACCTCTGGATAGAATCTTGAATTAAGTGAGGGAGATATTTTTATTTGCTATGCCATTTAATACATTTTGCACTCTGTGAAGCTATTACACAAAGCTTGTTCTGTAATGGAATATAGACGTAATACACTTAAACATGTTATCACATTTAGGGTTTAGATGTTGATGTGGAAAACTGTGCTGTGTGCATCGAGAACTACAAACTGAAAGACACTGTCCGAATTCTGCCATGCAAGTAAGTTGCTGTAATTCTTCTTTACTCTTTAACATGTTTTTCTGAAGAAATAAGAGTGAGTTTTCTGTAAACTCTTCTTAACCTCTGGGGCACAGCTGAAGCTGCCATTTGTTGGCCTGTTAGATGTTGAAGGGCACTGCGAGACCACATAGTGCTTCACACCTATGCAGGTGCAAGGGAGCAATTGGGAGGACTGCAGGAGTGAAATAGAGCTTGCTTAAATTAGAATGGTACACTGTTGAACTGGTAACTCTGGGGTGTCTTTGTGGTTAGTAACATCTCTTACATCAGAAGACATGAAAGACAAGGCTTCTAGAACTGTTTTTTCTAGTAAATTGAGCAACATCTAATTGTCAGTGTTACCAAGGAAGAGTTTATGTCTAATGTGTTGTTAACTTGCACACTGTGTGAAGGAGTAGTGTGTGGCTTTCATGATAAGTTCTAAAGGGCATTTCTTTTCTTTAGGCACATCTTCCATAGAACGTGCATTGATCCTTGGCTTTTGGACCACCGAACTTGTCCAATGTGTAAACTAGACGTTATCAAAGCTTTGGGATACTGGGTATGTTGCACACTTACTTTAATCTTCAAGGTAGAAGTACACTGTAGGAGGCAAGACTTCATGTAACTGTTCAGAATGAGAACAGCTGTAACTTGACAAGACTCAAGAAGCTAAGCAAAGATGCAAGACTAACTGAGAAACAGAAAAATAAGGGAATTTTATGAGTAAGAGCTTAAATAGTGTATCGAGCATCTTATGAATCTGTGATAACCAATTTTTTCTGTCTCCAGCTGGTGATAGTAAGGAAATTGAATCAGAGGTGAGATAGTTTGTCCAAGCTACAAATATATAACTGAATTCAGTAAATCTAGAGCATATATTTGATGTTGTTGAGAACTACGATTCAAAGGAAAAAGAACCAGTTTTTCTACATAGTGTTTGTGTACTTTCACAAACTGTGTTTCATCCCTGTAAATGAGCTGGTACTTAAAACCTTCCTAGAGTCATTCACCAGAAATTGGTTAAGTAGAGAAAATGATGTGCTCTCATTTCTTTCTGACAGCACCAGAAAAGAGAGATGAAGACACATGCGGTAGGTTACTTGGTCACTGTTGATAAATAGTCTTGAGTTCCACTAAAATGCCATAGACATGAATGTACCTCTCTCATCTCCTACTGATCTACAGAGATCTTTTAAAAAATAGGGGTGTTCTTTGGTTTCAGGGACTTTCCTTTCATAGACTAGGTCTGCATTTTGACTACCTTTTCTCTTATTTCATTGCAGAGACTTAGCAGATCTGTGGAAGAGCTTTGTGAATTACTGTTTTGTTTTGTCAAAGGTGGCAATACTCTTGCTATGTAATATGTATATACCAGATTTTGGTGCTTCAGTGTATTAAGTCAGGCTTTACCTAAGAGTTGCAATATGTTTGTCATGTGAAAGAGCAATTGTTACTTTAATATTGTTATGTTAGCAGCTTGTTTTTTCTCACTTTCAATGCTTGGAGGTGATGTATCTTGTGTTATATGCAGAAGGACTTACCCTTTTGAATACAGGCTGAAAACCAAAATACTTAAACCTTCAGAATAGTTATATTTGCTGAATTCATGCTGTTGCAGTGGATACTGATACCAAGCCCAACCAGGAGGAGTAAGACCTCCTCTGCTTGTTGGCCAAAATGACTTTTGGAAAGCAGATGGAATGGGATTATATTAATTACAGAAGCCCAGTTCATTTTTCTAATGAAATAGAGCAAATATATCCTGCTTAGTCATCAATCATTCAAGTCTTACTGACAGTAATAATGTGGGAAATCATTCAGGATTTTTTTTCTGCTGGCAGTCCCAGTCCAGCTTTCCAGGATGCCTGAGCTTCTTAGCTCTTCTCTGTCTCTCTGGTGCTGCATTTTAGGACTCCTCTCATGTGGGAGTCCACCACCCCTCCTCTCTAGGAGAGGTCTCCAAGGAGTTTGGGGAGTTTGTTTCAGTTCTTACCCAGACTCTCTCTCTCTGTAGAGCTTAGTCCTGCTCTGTCTCCATCAGACATTTCTCTGTATCTCTCTTCCTTGGCTGCAATGCCAGCTTTGCTGCTTCTTCAGTTCTTATCTCTTGGCTTTCAGCCGTAGCCTCCTGTCATGGTTTCTGTAGCTGCTTCTGCTGCTGCTTACAGTGGAGAAACATCCCCCAGCTCTTAGCTACAGATACTTAGCCCAGTCTAACACTGTTCCAAGTCCCTGTAGCCCCCCAGCTGGGGGCTGGGGGGGGTCCAGCACCCAGTGGGGCTCCAGGCCCCTCTCTCCTCGTGGCCTCAGAACATGGCCACCTCTCCAACAACAACAGCCACATCACCTTCTTTTCTGGTCTGCTTGTCATATGTTTATATTTTGCAGGAGCGCTGATTGGGTCAACCCCAAGGGTCACCACCCCCTTGGGGGTTACCATTTTATAACTCCAGGGGGAAATCGTTTTTCCCCCACCACAACTATCTTAGTTTTCAGCCTGATCCAGGTTGCCCAATCTAGTCTGTAGAGTAATTACTTGAATTTTTTTACTGGTGTGAAGAAAAAAAGTGCAGAAAGCAAAGCAGCTTCTCTCAGCAGTGCACTCGCTGAGTGACATACCTGCAGAGAAGAATGTGCAGCCTTATTATAGAAATATGTTAAACCTTCTGCAAAGAGGTTCAAGGATCAGTTCAGTTCTATAGACAAGTACTTGAGATACTTCAAAAATTTTAAAGGCTCAAAGTAGAAAGAAGGTACTAAGTCCTATTACCTGGCTTTTTTAAAGGATGGACTTAAGTGGTCTAGTTCTTCATTATACTATTTTTTAAGAGAGAAAGAACTGCAGTTCAGCATGTCTGAATGATTTTGTAGAGCATTGCTGAATTTTGTAGTTTCAGCTTATTTAACTATCTAATTTTTGGAAAATCATTAATGTACCCTACCCACATACGTAAAGATTAGCATCATATGTGTCTTATGTTCAATTGTAGCAGTTCTGTAGCTTATTACAATTCGGTATATTTTAAAATGTAATGATTTGATGATAAAGAATCAGACTAGAATTTCTTAAATCTTAAGATGGGCCCTTGCTAGTTGTTTGAGGAAGGGAAAAATACTTGTTAGGAGACTCACAGAATAGCTACTTATACTGCAATATACTTGCTTATGTATAAATAATATCACTATAGCTATGGCAATGAAGGTAGTCTGCTTAATTTTAGGAACAGAAATGTACATGTAGGACTTTGAGTTAAGTTTCAGAATGGATCAGAAATAGCCATGCTATACAGTAGGCAAAATAAATCCCTTTGCCTGTGCTGTAGATGTTTTGTTCCTGCAAAGTGACAAGCCAGCATATTTGCATTTTTGGAACGGACTTAAAGTTAGGCTGGAGGTAGACGAAGAGAGAAGTTTGTTCTGATGTCAAATGTTTGCTCACCCCAGTAAAAAAAAGTCTTAACTTGCCCAACTACTGTCATGAAAAAGAGAGGTTTCTGCAAATTCAAAGGATCAATAAGTTTCCTCAGTGGAGCCTGCTCCTAACTAGACTGCAGCAATACTGTTGCTACAGTGTTGAAATATTCCATCCAAAAGGCTGACTGGGTGGACTCCTGTTGCTGCTCTTGGCTTTGAGGTGGCTTTGAAAAATGGCTTTTCTTTTGGTTGGCTTTATTTCTTTATGTTCAGACAATAACATTGCAAGTGGACAATGTTCAACACTGTTTCCAGGAGTGCACAGATAATAGCTAAGAAAATGATCTTTTTTTCCAATAATGTGAGATTACAAAGTGGTAACATGGACGAATGTTGATGCCTGATAGGAGACTAAAGTGTTAGTTAAATATGTTTAATTTTGAAGGGGGACCCTGAAGATGTACTTGAAGTTCCAATACCTGAATCCATAAGTGGCAGTGTTTCAGTTGGAAGTCTGAGTATTGCTTTGCAAGATGATGATAGAAATGAGGTCAGCGAATTGTCAGCTTCCTCCACAAATGAATCTGTATTGCAGTGTACCAGTTTAAAAGAGGATGCGGGTGAAACCACAGCATTGCTTGGTAAGTCAGTTTATTGTTGGACAGTCCTTAACACCATACATTGCATTAGAAGAAGCTCTTCTCTAACTGGTGTTAGTATTATGGTGCAGACCAGACTGAGTGGTGTCAGTTACTACTGGTGTTCAAAAAATACAAGCAGGTAGATTTTCATAGAATTTGATCAAGGTGGAGAAAACTGGACATGAGGGGGGGCAAAAAAAAGATGTAAACAGTGTCATAGGAGGATTACTTACCCAGAGAATGTTGAGAACTTTAGGTGTATATGAATATGAAATTTGTTGCCAGAGTCTGCATTAAGGTAAAAGATAAAGCATATTAAAATGGTAAATCAACAAAGAATTTTCCTTTTAATTCCTAATTTTTAGATGTGGATGTCAGTAGTAACCGGCATGGAGAACATCTATCTAATGGAAATTCCCACTGAACTGCGTCATGGAAGATATCTTGAATAGACTGTTGAAGAACTATTATTTTTTATTTAATTAGTATGGACTCTTGTCTAGTGAACAGAAAAAATAACAATGTAAATTATTTTACCTTTCAGACTTTTCTAGCTGGTGTTCCAAAAGGGCTAATAACTAAGAATTTTGTACACAGGAGGATTTTATAAAATCTCCTCTGGATGTCTCATCCTAAAAAAAAGATGCAATAACCCTTTTTCTGTAAGCATTGTTGCAATGTCATTGTGTTCCAGAGGGCTGTAACAAAGATGAAGAGTAGGCAGTGAAAACAATGTACAATGTGTAACAGTGAAGTATATTGGATGCACTATATACATTCAGTATGTACACATGGAGAACACTTACAAGACTACAACTGTTAAAATGTTCTGAAAGTTATGATCTGTTGTAATTGGAGATGGATATTCTTAGAAAAAAACACGATCTAACCTTGAAGGAATCAAATAACTTCATGGATATGTTGTGTATTCTTTTTTTTGTGATGGAAAAATTGCTAGTTGCAACTTTTGTTACATGTAACAAATACTAATTTGATCTTGTAATGTGTTCTACTTGGAGTGGATGCTAAGAAAAGGAGACTTTCTCCATCTCGCAAGCTTTTTATACTGAATTTGGCAGTAATAAGTTGTGCTAGGTGGTCTTCACGTGCTGAGCATGTAGACTTATTTAGGTATATGCACATTGGTTACCTCTTTCAGTCTTAAACTCAGTAGAACAGAGGTAAAGGGCTAATTATGGCTAAGATATATTTATTAGTCTATTTATAAGAATTTACTTAATTCCTTCTTGCTCCTGTTCCCATCCTGATCCACTTTATGTACAAATTGAAACTGTTTCTTAAGAAATACAAAGTTTGGTTTGGTTTTGTTTTTTCTTTTCCTTTGAATAGAGATGCTGGAATTCTTCTCTTGGATATTCCACATTAGGAGTTTTGACTGGGTTTGCCATTAGCTTTTATTCCTTTCTGTTAGATTAGCAGTATTGTGCCTTATAGTAAAACACTTAAGAAATCTGAAGCATCTGAGAGTAAATATAAACCCTGGCATCTCCCATTATGACCTCTTATCCAAATATTTATATACTGTAAGTGGTATAAGGAATTGCTAAACTGTTTTGTAAAGAAATATGTATATTTAAAACACTACTTAAGAGTGTTAAGTGAGTTGTTCAGGATTTTAGCATTGTCATGTTATAATATGCTACATTCCTCAATTTTCTTTTGTAAAGCTCTTGCTACAGGTTGCTTAAAACAGTGTCTTTCACCAGACATTTGTTTTAGAGTGCATTTTGTTTTTAAAATGTATATTTGGAATGTTTTTAAGAAAATATGCAATTCTTTTTCTAACTTATATTGAGCTTCAGTAGAAGCAATAACTTTTTTTAATTTTAGAATGAATGTTCCAGAAATGACAGAGGCTTCAGATGGGGAAATATAATCTGAACTTCTACTTTGCAGAGCAGATATTTCACCCTAAATTTCCTTCAAAAAATTCCTCTTAATGCCGACTTAAAAAAAAATTTGCCTCTTCCTTGTAGGAGTGTAACTCTTAGGTTTACTGGAAAACTGTCAGGTGTAGTTCTGATGTCACCAGCAGGTGCAAGTTTTTGTGATGCCTTTATCTTATGAGAAGCACATGAGAATGGAATATGACTTACCCACCATCTCCAAAACTGAACAAATAAAAAACCAGCCCATAACTAAACCAAGCAATGTATAAGGACGTTTATGTCTCCAAAAGAATTTTATCAACATTTCCAGAACTGCCTTTTTAACTGTCTCTTCACTTTTAAAAACTTAAGTCTTCTCCCTCTTCTTTAACACAAAACTGAACATTGATGTAGTGTATGTTGAGAGGGTTTAAACTCTAGCTCAAGGAGGAACCAAAAGAGAAGTTATCAAGAGAAGTGTTGTCAGTCTGTGGATTGTGTCTTGCTGATAACTACTGCACAGTATTCATTCTGGAGAGAAGAAATGTGGTAAGTACTTGAGCCTTTATGTAATACCTATAAAACCAAAAACTTTTCTTAAGAATCAAATCTGAGATCTGATAAAAAGCTGGGAGAAAAGCTAAAGGACCTGCAAACTGAAAAGAGTGCTTATAAAATCTGAAGTGTGCTGATTTAGAAAAATACCCAAGTACGAAGAGTCCTGGGGTCTGTTTCTGATGCCGAACTGCACCTGTTTCACTTCAGCCTTTCAGGAGAGTAGTTACAGTTGTTTCTATCAAATTGGTTTGTGCATAGTTGATCTTTGATACAGTTAGATCTTGTAAGGCCAGCAGTGCTGCTGAGGAATGATGACAGTAAAAGGCCGAATTGCAGTGCCTCCAGCAAGCAGTTTGCTCTCCTTGGAAGCACGATGACAAAAATCACCTGAAGCGAATCATTAGTCTGACCTCAGTCAAAAAGCTGACATCCATTAGCAAAAAGAGAGGTAGAATAAAAAGTACAGGGCAGGAAAGAGACAATCTAGGGAGTTTAAAACAGTAGCAAGATAGGATTAGAAGCATGAACCATGTGAGCTGCTGTTACAGCTCATCTGAAACATTTAAAGTAAACAGGTGTAGGCAGCTGTAGGTAAGTACAGGTTCACAGACTGCTATCTGGACCTCCACTGTGTTGGATCAAATTGGTGTTTCTAGTTTTTAGCACTTTACCTACCAAAAGCTTATATGCAGGTCAGAACTAGAGTCTTTTTTTCATCCCCCCATGAATGCTTTTTGTAGGCCAGGTGCTTTCTGACTCCCTTCCCTACCATTCGGGGAATCTATATTCTGCCTCTTTGGCTTAGGCTGTGTCCTGCGTAGTGTGGGAGCTGTGTGTGTGTTGTGGTTCCTGCTGCCTCCCTGTGCCCTGATCTCTTTCTCTTCCTAGCTGCACATTTTTCATAAAACATGCAGGAGCTTGTCTTGGAGACATCTGTCCCTTTGTCAGACTTTGCTGTAATCAGGCAGAGGATTTCTTACTAGAGGTATTCATGTGGTATGATTATACAAAAAGCTAAAGCCCAGTACCCATATGAGGTCTGAAGCCCCTCAATGGCAATGCTGAATAAATCACTTGGGAAAAACCCCTAGCAGGACTACGTGATGCTATTTGTTGTGGGATAAGTTTTATTAGTGTTGTGTTAATTGATATGGCTTTGTTAGTTCTGGTGTCTCTGTTAGAGAGAAAATTTGTGAAGTTAAGTGATTGGTTTTGTTGTTGTTTTTTGTTTGTTTTTTTTTTAAGGAGCTATGAATGTGTCAAAATAAGCTGGTGTCTTAAAGCAAAACTAGAGGCCCCTCTTTGTTCAGAAATTTTAGTTTATTATTTATAGTCTACAAATGACAAAAAAAATATAGTAAACAACCATTTAAACTGGCTTTCAGCAAGCAAAAATGAACCGTAGACATATCAGATCTAAAAGTGTGTTAATAGCGATTTGTATTGCTTACAGTACCAATTTAACTAGAAAATTTGGATTTTGTTTTACTAATGACCCCTCAAGTGGATTCTTCTTTGGCTCTAAGCAATGCTTAGAGGAGATGCTTTGCAGGTACTGGAGAAGTTTGATAGGATATCAGTAGCTCCTTTTCTCTGCCCCTCAACCCCACCTTGGATCTGAATGTAGTCCAGTAACCTGTTGCCAGTAAATAGGGCTAGATTCTGGAGGTATGCCAGAGGAGTTGTAGGATAATTTAACTACAGTGAGAATGCTTTTAATCCATGCTGATTTAATAAATTGGGCACCAGTCTATTCCTGCCAAAGCTGAGCTGTTACACTTTGGGAATTCCAGTCCTGTGCAGGGTGTAACTGGCACTGAGAAATGCCATTGCAACAACTTGTCAAATGTGCAAGCTGTTTTTTTTAATTACTTACTGGTTTGGGAATGGTCATTCAGGTTTTTTGCCTATCTTCTAAGCTTTCTCTAAGACCAGCCAGTTGTAGTTGTGCAGAGAGGAGTCCAGCAAGTGTGCAGTGCTGGTTCCCCACGTCCTAAGCCCTGTGGATGAGACAGAGGCAGTGGCACTTGCAGGTTTTCATGAGGTCAATGAGAAGTGAAAGGTGTTGGTTTCACATTCCAGTGACAACAGATAGAACACAGTAGGTTGGACTGATAATTTAGCTGTCTCATAAAAGCAGACTTCTGTCTAGACAAGTGTAGACATTCAAGTACTCTTAGCAACACCAACTGTACTTTGAAGTACACACCACTAGGTTAAAGACTGCATTCTGAATTTGTGGAACATTTTTTAGTTGTTGCCACAACATGTAATAAAACCATGTCCTTTGTTACACATCAGTATCACACATGTTGAGCTGGGAACTGTTGCTCAGCAGAGCCTTTAGCACCATGACCCAGTAATATTGATAATGTGATAGGTTGGGTTTGGGGAGGGAGGGGGGGATTAGCTCTTTGGAGTTTGTTTTGTTTGGGGTTTTTGTGGGGGTAAGGCCTGGGGGTTTTTGTTTGTTTGGGGGTTTTTTGAGGGGAGAGGTATCATATACAGTTTTCATTGGTTTGGTTTACAGCACTTGGCACTGAATGTAGTGTTTCCGTGCTGGATGAGAATACTGAGATCAGTAAGAGCGTACTGACTCTGCAGCTTTACAAAGAGAGCTGGAACTGAAATCTAGTAGAGGAGTCAACTGGAAGTATCTCCTGAGGTTAACATGGAGGGAATGGAGTTGTTGGTGTTGACTGCTGGGTGCCAGATTGTGCCGGCAGCTTGACTGTTCTGTTGTGTACGTCTCCATTCAGTCGCCAGGCTGGGTGAGACTTCACACAAAGGCTTGGACCGATTTAGTAGCTTGCTGTTGTAAGAAGAGATAAGAGTGGTCCTTTCTGGTTTTCCTTTTCTGCTCTTAACTTTGCTGTGTCTCACATTTAGATTAAGCTGAATTAGTTTATCACATACTCTTTAACTGGCAGAAAATTAAATCTGTCAAGGCTGTAAAAAACTGAATATCCTTACTGTGCACTTATATGAGTTTTAGAGCAGGGCTAAAGGGAGGAGGAGTTGGGGTGGAAGAGGGGAGAGAACGCTCCTCTTGGTTAAGTTGAAGAGATGCAATTTTGTAAGAGGGCCATAGTAAATTAGTCAAATATGGCAACTCCAATTTTTTAAATGGGAATGCTTGTAAAAAATTGTAACACGTATATGAGACTGGTCTTTACTGGGTGTGTTCTTTTCTCTCACAGGTGATATGTGAAGATTTGGGAATTGGAATTGTAGATTAAACATGCACAAATCAAGCTGAAGGCTTTTGGGTTTTTTCAGTATGGGTCCTGATCTCTCTCCTCAGCTATCCTGCTGTATTGCAAAACTTGATTTGAGAAAGTTTTAAAAGTAGAATGTCTCTATAACTGCATGTATTTGTGTGAAGAGTGCATTGCCTGGGACTGTCCATTATACTTCCATTGGACCTGAAGCTACTTTTCACTGTCTCAAACATGGTAACGATACTGCATTTTAAAATGAACATATCCTTAATTCAGAAGAGGAAAATAATTTGAGTTTTCATAATTTTGTTAGTCAGAAGCTTAGGTCCAAAACTTTGAAGTCACTTCTATTATAAACATACCTGCAGAGAATCATTTGAATTTGCTAGTCTGTCAACAACTATTCACAACCAACTGTCTTTTATTGTAACCTTGTACTGACTCGGTTGCATTGTTTGGGTTAAGCACTTGTGTCTTTTCCATTGTGTATGTACAATTGTAAGAATGTCAAGTTATGCATTGTTGTTGTAACTTAATGGCTAAAAGCTCAAATTCCTTAATAAATTATACAGACCTTTTAAAAAGCAATGTCTGAGAAGCTTGAGGGGTTTTTCTTTGATACACTAAGAGATTCAGCACTAGCACAGCACAAAACAAGCTTAACTTCATGGTAGGTATCTAAGGGGGACATCCCTTCAGCCTGTGCCACTTTACCCCTGTAACCAATACCTGGGGGGGGTGGGCTAACCTTGGCTGGCTGCTGTCCTGTTGAAGAGGGGGAAAGTAAGATGGAAGAACTCATGGGTCAAGATAAGAAAGTTACAAGTTACCATCACAGGCAAAACAGACTTGAGTAGACAAAGATTGCCTTTTAAATGGCAATAAATTAGAGTAAGATAGTGAAAAATAGAAAACTAAAACTACCCTTCTTGCTAGGCTCAACTTGACTCCCTCCGCATTCTTCTCCCTTTCATGTGCATGGTGGCAGGGGGATGGGGAAGAAAGGGTGTGGTCTCTGCTGTCCCCTGGTCACCCTTTTCCCCTGCTCCATCATGACCTCCCTCATAGGGGCTGCATTTCTTAAACAATTGCTCCAATGTGGATCCTCTCCATTAGGTATAGACCACTGCTGGGTTATCACAGAGCTGCCACCAGCTTGGCTGAGGGGCTTGGCTGTGCCAGCTTGTCTGACCCACTTCTCGCACAGGCCAGCCTTGGCCTCAAAACATTAAGATACAAGATTAGAGCACAAGCTCAGTTAACTGTTGCTGCTAAAAACATCTCATAGCAAATGTCTTGGGTTTTAGAAGGAATGTCTACAATTGGACAGACCTTAAAATAAGTGTTACATTAGTTGACTTGATACATCCTAACTCTGGGAAGCTATACAAGTCTAACCCCTAATGAGGAGAGAACACTTCTCACAGGACTTCTTACCAAAAGATTATGCTGTGTGAGATGGGTAATCGATGGGATTTTCAATCCAAGCAATTCTGCAATTTAAATCAGTTGGAAAGAGGAAGCCAAAAGACAGTCTTAACCTTGCATTACTGATCTTGTACTTCCTAAAAATTTGAGAAGCAGATTTAAAACAGCTTTCATTTATCAATCAGCATTAAATTGGAACTAGTCAGCTTTTCCAGTTACTTTCCTTTTCAGTCTCAAGGCTTGAATAACAGCAGCTATTATTTTAAGCTGATAGTAGAATAGTTATGTGGACTCCTTCCCCAGTTTCCCCAGCACCAGGCATTTAACCATGTGAATGGTACTACCCCTCTATGCTTTAGAAGGAAGACACTATTTTAACTTTGGCAGCCACAGAGCAACTGCCTATGCAAGTATGGAAGCAGGAAGAGGCTCATGCCTTGGATTTTTATGGAAGCAACGGCACCATCTTTCCTCTGTAAAATTTTCTCACAAGCATGAAATAGGTGTGGTATTTCAGCTCCTGATGGCATGATTCTGGAAATACTCAGTGATCTTGCAAAGAGAGAGTACCACTTTGAGCCTACAGCACCCAACACTTCATTTCTGCCATGTAACAATAAGCCTTTAGCAGTTTTTAGACATCAAGACAGACATTTTCTTACTCACTAAAACCGCCATGCGTTTTTAGGAGTTGTATCCAGCTCCTAGGAGGCCTTACACAGTGAACAAAGGGCAAAACAAGGAAGTTACTTAACTCAAGTCAACTTGTATAAAGGTATATACAAAAAGTTTTGGGCACAAAACTGCGAGTGGCAGATTAATACTTAAATTGGCTGTGAAATGCTAGGTATCATTTATAATCTCTCTGGAATTAGACCCTGAATCTCAGGACATACATACAACATACACTATTTTTGACTATGGTTAAACTTTGTAACACCTAACACATTTCACAAACTTTAACACGTGTATCAGAAAAATCCTTATTTATTGTTTAAATGCATAAAATGCTATTTATAATGTATTACACAGTCCAGAGATTTAAGTTTAAAATAGACAATTAGTATAGAATGCTGGCACAAGGGGTTTTTTGCCAGTGACAGTCACTTTATTTTGACGTTTTCATTTCTGATGGATTTTCCCCTGTGTCCAGTGTCTTCAGCAATCTGAAGAGGCCAGCTGCTTCTCGTATCCGACTGAACTCAATACAGAATGCTTGCACTTCTATAAACAAGTCCTGTACATTAATAATTTTGTTTCTGATTAAAGACTGAAGAAAGACACAAACAAGACGTACCAAGCGGTTCTGAAAAAAAAGAGACATGGTTTCATAATCCAAATAAATGTCTGCAGCCTAATCAGTGAAGGACTGTTGGCCCTCAGCAGTGCAAGTGAGGCATTTCAGGAGCAGTTTAGCTTCATCAGCTATCTGGTACTTCAGCTTTTTCAATGAAAAAATTGAATCCTCTGCTTTATAGTTCTGTACTTCTGGATAGAGGAGCTTTCTCAAGATTAATCCCATGTATATATGAAGCACCAGACCCACCTATGCACTGCACTTAATTTGTTATGTAATCTCTGAATAAAGGCAGAAAGAAAGGATAATAGTTGAAGACGATATCATTTGGGTCTTGCTTAGTCTTACTTTCTACAATAACACTATAAAGTAAAATGAACAAGCTTCTATCTCAAAATTCCCATCACATTATCAAGGCACTCCAGATGGGAAGTGACAGAAACAGAACTGATTCCCAACTTCCTTCATGGAAAGTGCTTTGCTGCTGAATTAGCAGATGACCCTCTTGCTCTATCTTAGAAGGAAAGACAGTTCCAGGGACACCTAATCCAAGAATATGCCTCAGAGTTTATGGCTCACTTCCAATGAAAAGAGGGGATCTTGGAAGTGTTCCTCCTTAAGAGCTGCTTAGGTAACACCTTGAAGAGCATGCTAGGAGGTGGGAAGTGAAGGCCTAGGAACTGGCACCTACAGTTTGTCATACACAGATCCAGTCACTGCTCTCTGCTTTACACAGAGCACATTCTTCCCCAAGGACGAAAGCAGATCTTTATCGTTAAGTGGTCTCATACTACTTCATATTACGAGAAAGAGCTGAACCCACACCTTTCTCTAAAAGCAACTATATACATGTACGATGTTTATCAGACAGAACTGAGGGGCTTGATAGATTACTACTGCAAAATTTGCTACAAGAGAATTCAGAAACTGAACAACCAATTTCCTTCACTGCAATCAAAAGGCATCATGCTTTCTCTGCAATACAAGTTAGTTACAAGAGTAACTAATAATTGAGGAACGTGAAACTCGGAGTAAAAGAACAAATGCAAGATACTGGCCGACTCCCAGTCTCTGAAGATCATTTCCAATAGTAGTTTTGTACCATACTTTTCAAACAAAACATCTTATGTCAGTGCGGCCTTATACACATTAAGAAAGTGTTAGATCTCCCAAGCTCTGCCTGCTGCTTAGGGATCAGTATGTGTTCCTTGACCCTCTATTCTTTTGTCCCATGTGTGCCTGAAGCACAGCTCCTACATGGTCTCTTCAAGCACGAGCCCCTTTGAGCACAGTGTCCCACTCTGGGCATATTCTCAGCTGCAGTCCAGGTCTGTTGCTATTTTCCTGTTCCACTACCAAATGTAATAGGCACAGCAGCTATTCAGCAGGTCACAGGTCAAGTCACAGGTCAAGTCACTCGTGTGTTTGGCAGAGTCTCAAAGCAGAGAAGCATCAGAAACCACCAGAAGATAACAAATGGTTAGTCACCATCTGGAAGGGTTCCAAGAACAAGACAGAAGGAGGGTTGCTGCTATCTCAAACCCCACTGCAACCCCGCTCTCTGTACCGTGCACACTTTTCATCTCTGTAGCTTAAGGATATAGTAGAGCTGGAGAAAGCACTAGAGAAGGACACCAAAAAAGCTTAAGGAACAGCTGCCTTGTTGCAAGAGAATAATGAGGCTGCAGTTCTTCAGTATTGAGAGGAAAAAGCTGAGGCAGGATTTGGTCAAGATTCACAAAGCCTTGGGTAAACTGAACATGGAACTATTTTTTACCAATGACGTACCCAAGAAAACAAGTTCTAGTCATTTGGTGAAACCAACAGATCAGGAGAGAAGGAAGTACCTCACACAGCACACAGACAACCCTGCATGCTGAAGGTGTGGAAACCTCCCCAGGTTTCCCCTGATCCTCCCCAGTCAGGGATTCTTAAAGTGGCTATAACTTGCATGCTGGTACTGAAGGAGTATGACAGGCTTGTGAAGTAGAGTATGGTCTTAAGAAGACAAAAGACTTGCAAGCTGTTACGGGTCACTATTGAAAAGTGAGACTTCCATGTGAGTTTTGTAACATCATCTCAGAGGTCTGGAAGTGTTGGGCACACTTGTATAGAAAACAAGCTTGAAGCTTAAAACTAAGCAGAAGGCAAACTAATACTGGGGGAGAAAAAAAGGGTGAGTGACAGATAAACCTTTTGGATGTAAGAACCCCAGTCACATAAAACTGCAGTTTTGCCAAGAAGAGATGTACGATGTCTACAGAAAAACAGGGAACAGTAATTACCTGTGAAGTCTTATAAAAAAGTGCAGAACCATCTGTTAAACACTATGTTAACTGTGTTAGGAAAGAAAATGTGCCTTTGAAATAAAGAAACAGTAAGACAATGACTTGATGCTTATCAGCCTTATAAAATCACAGCACATATTAAACAGAGCAATATATGGGACACTTTTTCCAAACCAATTTATTCAAGTACTCACCTGCATATATTTGTCTTTAATCTGTTCACAGGTGGAAATACAATTGGAGATATAAAGATGAATAAATTCAGGTGGGAGATCAACTGCAGTAGTAAGTCTGTTCAAATAAAAAATGTCCAGTGGTTTATGAAACCATAGTTCTAGTGATTCTCTTGCAAAATAAGTAAGTTAGACCTGTGATATTAGTTTATTCCCAGTCCTGTCATACAGAGCTGATTTTTGACAGCTTCCACAGACATTTCTACATATTTAAATTTCTTCATTAAGAGTCCAAAACGTTTTATTTTAACTCTGACACAGAAGCTGAGTTAGATTGGTTTCTAGTATATCTGACACAGCTAAAACATTACACAAATGAGTCAGTGACACTACTTTCCAATTTACAACGAGGCCCTCTAGCTGTCTTGAGCACCAAGGTTCTTTGCAATAAGCACTGCGATACCATTTTGCTTATTCATATTTGAATTTCATGTACTGATTCTAGATGCTGAAATCCTTCCTTATGTATACAACTGGAATAACTACTTTATTACTGCAAAATATCAGTTTTTTAGTTCCTTCAGCTGTAAGTTTCAGTCCTAGTATCTGGAGCAGTATGAATCTCTACAGTTAAAATAAGAGACCCTGACTAGATGAAAAACTTAACTGAAGATTGATGATGCACGATAATCTCAGAAGCTTGTTACTACAGAAGAATTGGAGAACTATTGCATCAAAGAATGGTACTGGTGTATTTTTAAGGTTTAACAGCAAAGCACACCTATTTGTGTTTTAACAATACTGACTACCAATGTATTTGAGTTGCCACTGTTTCTTAACTGAAAGAGCAGTACAGCTCTTTTAAGATAACAACATATGCTAAATGTAGAACTGCCATAAGGTTACAACAGATTTTGACCCAAGTAAATCCAATCAGTCCTATCTCAAGTAGTGAAAAGGGGGCAATAGGGAAAAAGGTGCATGGTTTCATTTCAAGTGTAGTTTCAAATTTTTGTCTTATTTCACTTAAAAATCAGTGTCTCCCTGTTTGCACTGACAGTCATTTGTCAGCTTGATAGTTGTTCCTATGGTAGCTGTGGTGTGGGAGAACCAGCATGCCTGGTGGTGTAGCTATCCTGGGCATTCAGGGCAGTAACTGCTGTCACTCTGCACCAGTAGGGAGGGATTTGTTTCAGGTATGTTTCTTTCCTCAAATGATATTTAAGTGCAATTTGACCCTGCTGCAAAAAGACTGCTCAAGAAGGCTGATTTGGTAGTTCACATTCAGTAACTGCCATTCAGAAATGGAAGAATGTAAGACAGATGTACTTCTGTAGTTTGTGGGGATTAGCTGTCTGAGAAGGTTTCCTATTTAAGGGGCTAGCATTCTGTTAAGAAAAGGGGTTGTATCAATATGCAAAAGTTATTCTCAATGAAAACAGGGCATGAACCTAAAGCAGGGCCACCATTTAACAATAACACCTTTTGTTCATTTAAGCTGCATCAAGAATGCAAATTGGGATTAGGCAGATTAGCCACGTGGAATTAACTGTGGAGGATTCTCACAATAGCTGCCCTTTGTCCCACTGTACTCTTCTATCTCCTACACAGGCATGCCTCAAGAAGGATCAAAATGAACATTTCCAGATGTCCTAATTAAACACAACTGCTCTCTCAGATGGAAGAAAAGATGGAAGCTAGAGATGAGGCTGAACTTTTAGGTATGAGAAAAAGAACATGAATTCTTGTGACCCATTAGAGGAGGTGTCAATCACTACAGTTCAAAAACAAACACATTCAGTAACTGGTCATTTTGCAAGGCAGGAACTAAACCTGCAGCTTCCTGGGACATAGGACGTCTACTTGCTAGGGAAATTTATATATTAACCAGAACCTGAGGTCTGAAGGAAACATTCAGACATATTACAGATTGCAGTGACAGGCTCTCTTAAGTGACACCATTTTAAATACTGTTTTTAGCTCAGTGTATCAGTTTGATAAAATAATCTTCTAGCAGACATCAACTCCAGCTGAAGTTATGTACAACAGGACATGTATTTCCCTATTCTTTTCAAAGGAGAAACACTTTGCTAATATTAGACAGTAATACAGTGTTTTCTAAAGAAAATAGGCCTCTCCATTCTTGGAGCAGGGACTGAAATATTAACTAGCAAAGCACCTGTGCAAGAAATTAGCTTTTTACCATACCTAATATGGTATGTTATGAATAATTAATATAAAATTACTTTAATTTAAACAATTATATAAAATCATAATTAAAGTAAAGTGTAATATATACCTCCAATATCACATCTTTCTCCTGGGAAATTGTGAGGGTTTTTTCCTGTTGCAATTTTGCTGCTGCTAATAGGAAGCTGTTAACATTACAGTTGTATTTTAAAATAGCAAGGCTGTAAAAAGGAACTTAAAAACTGGCAGTGCTCTCTCAACTCAGCACTGAAGATGTTTGAGAGGTCCAGTTCTTTAATACCCACCCTCAACTAACTGTATAAACTTAGTCTGGACCAAAATAAGAGGTTTTTTCCTTAAACTACAGGCACCACCAATAAGGAACTACAGGAAAGGAAGTAAAGCCTTTATGAAAGAAACAGCATTAGACAGTCCAGTAGTCATAAAAAGCAACAAATCCACAGCACATTCTTCCTTTCAGGATTAATCAGAGAACACTGAGACTTATTATTAAAACTGTATGAAAAAAAAAATCCAACAAAAACACCATAAAGAAATTGAAAAGGGAATGAGAGGTTGATACTCTTTTCCTACACTGTAATCTGACTAGCTGTTTCTTCCGTTCCTGTTACTTTTGGTAGTGTTTGGCATGCATCTAAATACAGCCCTGTGGCCAGCCTCAAAATCACTTAGTAACTGTTCATTTATTTGTTTTACATACTTAGCAAAACCTTGGTATATTTAAGATCATACTCACCGATTTACAACTTCCATTGAATGTAAGGACATGTCCATGTTGACCAAGACAGAAAAATACTCTGTTATTTGACTAGATTGCATTAGTTTCAGCAACATTTCTATAGCTACCAAAGGATTGTTTTCAACCAGGTCTGGCAATTTGGCAGGAGTGAGACCAATATGGTAAACAAGCTTGGGATCCTTTTCTAATTCTCCAAGGAGCTGTGAAGAAAAAAAAACACAAAAAAACCCAAAAACTCTCAGTTTGTTTTTCCACAACCATTCATGTTACTGTTTGAAGAAACTACTATAATACATCTAAGATACAGGAGAATGATAACCTTTTAGATAGAGGCTTCTCAATTGAAAGAACACCAGAGGTCTACTTTAAAATTTCCATGTACAGACAACTGTGGCCATAAAACCTTTAATAAGGCATTTAGCAGTCTTTCATCAGTGGGTGGTAAAGAAGAGAGAAAAAAAACACATGAAAAGTTTCAGCCTTCTTTAGTTTCCTGTCCAGCAGAAGAAAATCTCAATTTCAGGTTCACTGTTGTCAGAAAGAGTTCTGTGAATAAGGATTATTTTATAGTGTCAGCATAATGATTATGAAGAAAAGCCCACTGAAATCAGGGGTAATATTATCAAATTGAGAAAAAATAAATAATTTGGTGTTGGTATTTCTGAAATAATTGTTTATCAACAGCTTCCACAGAAGCATGAATAACTCAGTTATATGAAGATTTTTCCATGCAGAAAAATATCGGTGTCACTTATTGATAAACTGTAACTACATCCAGTCACTGCTATGGAGTTTAAGGATTTCTTCCTAAATAATACAAACCCAAGTCAAAATTCTTGGGTTTTTACAATTTGAAGTACTAGGAGTTTCCTGAATCCAAACTCAGATCATTTAAAGTGCTCAAAGTTTTCTATAATACATGAGTTACACAGCTTGTTAGGGAATCGTTTTAGACAGCAAAGTGCATCATACTCACCTGTGTTTGCTGTGGGGAAGTCAAAGGACTTTTAAAAGCTTTTGCCATGATTCTTTTTATCTCCACTCCAGTGCTGTTCTTAACACACATTGATTTATCCCACTGAATTGTGTGATCTGGCTCGATGGGATTTAACCATGCCAGTTCATCCTCACATATATGGAGTGGAGGCGGTGGTCGAATAAACTCTGGTCGGAAGTGACCTAAAATGGCAACAGAGTGAAATGTTTTCTTAGGCTGTGGGTATTTGGTTTTACATCAGTAAAAAAAGAATGCCCAAAGCCCCTATGTCTTTAAGCCACTATAACACTGAGAACAGCATTACAATCCTATTTGCCTCCCAGAAAAACATTTATTTATGATTTTTAGTGATACCATTACATCAGTCTGTTTTTCCTCTTGATTCAGATCACTAAGTTACTGATCCCATGGTCTTTTCCCCCTCATGCTTCCCTGGGAGGTGTTACCAGCCAATGCAGATCTTAGTGCAGGGTCTAAGATCTGTTAGCCAACAGACGACGTGGGGAAGAGCTTGAAGACAGACTCCAGATTTTTCAAAGTCTGAAAATGTGAACACTATGGAATCTGATCTACAGATAGCCTGACAGTGCAGTCTTGTGCTGTTTCCTTCATCTTAACTCCCATTTCATACTTCTCAATTCCATTATATTTTATCTGAAGAAGTAGAATAACACAGGATGTCACATTACAGAAACAAAGATGTGAAAATGCACATACTTTCTATAGGAGGTTTTGGTCCACTCACTAAGGCTTCTGTGATCTGGGAAGCAACAGAGCTGTCAAAACCAGAGTTGGAAGAATCTGGGTCAGGATCACTGAGAATGCTGGGGAAGCTGGCCTTGCTCTGTGTTGGCAACTCGGACTGGCGTTCTGAAAGAAGAATATTAAAGCATAAAATTGAAACAGAGGTGCCTTGAATACTAAAGGTAGAGAAAAACAAGCAGCTTTAAAAAAAAGAACAAGGTTAAAAAAAAACCCAGATAACATCAACATGCAATTTAGTACAGCATCAGGCAGCTAGTAGTAAGAGTGCCAGCTGACAGGCAAGGGACTGAGGTATGCAGCAAGGATAAAGAAGAAATAGAAATTAATCTTAAACTTAGTCTTTGCTCTAGAAAAGGTAGGTAACTGATGTAATCTGCATCCAAAAGCACATTATTAGGTTCCCATGCTACTCCTGAAATTGTTCACATGGTGTATCTAATTTTGTAATCACTTACTCTCAGAGCAGGAAAGTGAGAAATCTACATGGATCCATTCACAGAAGACAATGGTCATGCTAGACCCAAAGTCAGCTATTCAAATTCACCCAACACATTTCTGTGGCATTGCCTAACATACTGGTGCATTCACTGTCAAGCCACAGTCAATGCTCCTATGGAAAACAGTGGAGTTTTAACTGTTATGTGATTCTAGAGAGATTGTCATCAAAGCAAACCTGAAAGGAGCTGAAAGTGTCCCTTTGAAGGCCAAACTACGGAACATAAACAAGTTACATAAAAATAAAATTAAGGTTAGTATATACAGCCAAAGACTTGAAGAAAAAGTGGCCAAAAAGAAAATATGGAGGCTCAATACTAGCATTGTCAGATTTTTACGTGCTCTTCTGTCACAATCTATCACTCTTCTGTATCTGAAGACTTGATGGCTAATCTTCTATGTACTATTTGGAGAGATCATGTTTTCCATTGCTTTGGCAAAAAAACTCCGAAGAACGAAAACCAGAAAAATCCCCACTACAGAAACACTACCTGACACTCCTCCCTCCCAGCCCATTAACACAGAACACCAGGAAGCAGATTAAGCCTTAAGCAAACTGAAGTCCAAAATTGTTGGTACCACACAAGAAATCCCTTGAAGAAGTTCCACATGAAACTAAACTCCTTTTCCTGGCTAATTGAGTGTAGTGCTGTCATATTTTGTGTGCCCTAAGACTTCTAAGCAAAGTGTGCTTGCTCCTTTCTGTGCAACCATGTTGATGCTTCCCAGCTTCCCACGCACATGAACTATTTCATATGACTCCAACCAAATCTGCAAGAGATGCTGAAACTGTGAGTGACAAAAGGATCATCAAAACAAAGTACCACCCAGTGGCTTTCTGTCCTACTTTACCCAACTATTTCAGATAATGCAAATATTTGCACATATACTCACCAAAGCAGCACAGTAGGGTATGTTTCTCTATTAAAGGCAACAACTAGCATACTTTTCAGTTATTTAAACAAAAAACCATTTTAAAGGCAAAGTCCAAATGAGCTGGTTAATAAAACATGTCTTCTACTTAATAAATTGTTTCAAACTCCGTCTCCTGAGTACTTTCACTTAGCCACTGGACAGAAGGGCTGATTTAACAAATGAAGTGCAGGAGTGAAGGGGAGACATTGGGTGGGTTTTTTGTGTTTTTTCATTTGTACCCTAGAACTTAAATTCACCAGTCAGTAGGTCACTAATTTGTTTGTAACCTCATAATCTGAAATTATTACTGATGCTTAACTAGAAATATTTCAATTCACAGATTTCAGAAATCTGCCCAAGCCCTTAGTTATTTGCATTGAAGCTCAGTTCACCCTCACTGCTTTGAGAATTAGGGCTGAATCAATAGTTTCAGGTAAGCAGAAGTAAGAATTAGAACAAGGTATTTAACAGAAAATAATATAGCACCTTAAACTAAGACATTTAGATTTTAAAAATTTAAACTGAAAACAAACTCTTAGGTTCCTCTATGGAGCTTTTTTTTTCTTTTTACAGATAAAAAGAAATTTCCTTTGATTCTTAAAGAAAGCTCTACAATGTATTAAAAACTTTACTTTAATACAGGTCAGTTACTCCCAGATCAAACAAGAGGTAGCAGTCACTTAGGAGTACTTTGCCAGAAGACCCATCCCTTCAACGAGGAGAAAATTACATTTTTGATAGGATAACACACCACATCATAATAGGGAAATACCAAAGCTTGAATTAGTTCTCTGTAGATCAAAAGGAGAAGAGAACAGAGCAAGTTTTAATACTCATTCCCAAAATGCTCTATCCAGCATTCTATTTTTTTTTTTCTGGGAAGGGGAGATGGGAGGCGGATAAACACTAGAAATAAAAAAGAAAATCAAAAATAGAAATACTACCATACAGCTACAATTGTCACAGTGAGTTCAAGTTCAGAAGACAAGCCAAGTGTTTTTCCTCCCTTTAAAAAACACAAGGATTGGAAAAGATAAACTGATTGAAAAAAGTTAATGCTTTCTAAGTTATTTAAGTTGATTTTGCAGGTATATGCTAAAGCAAGTCAAAATCATCCTGCTCTAACTACCCCTCAATCTCAGGGACCACAATTTTGAAGGGCTACCAAGTCTTCCAGTTGTTACATTCTGTGAAATATGGAGGGGGGAAGTGTAAACACAACACCACAAACATTGCGTCTACTGTGCCATCATCCTACACCAGCTTCATCCTGCATACTGAATCATTAGGAGAAATATACTGAACACTTGTGAAAGAAATCACACTTTACAAAACAAGCAAACTATTCATCTTCTAAGAAAGTGACTGGAGAGCAGACAGTTGTTCTAGGGAGCTCCAGCAAGAAGCCTGAGTAAAACAGCATAAACTTTTTCAGATGCAGATGATTTTTTACATAACTCCTATTATGGCTCATAAGCAATTAGTTGTGCATGTTTACTGGATTATTTAAACAATTATACACGCACATCTCACAGGGTTTAATTTTGCAAAGCACCATCAATGACTTTGTATTGTACTTTCAGCCACCACTGACTTGTATTTTAAAAAAGAACAAATTAAAATATGTGGCCTGGAGTACCCATTCATCCAACTACCATTTTGAGGTTGCCCAGAGAAGCTGTGGATGCCCCATCCCTGGGAAGTGTTCAAGACCACATTGGACAGGGCTTTGAACAACCTGGTCTAGTGGAAGCTCTCTCTACCCATGGCAGGGGGGTTGGAACTAGATGATCTTTAAGGTCCCTCCCAACCCAAACCATTCTCTTATCCTATGATTTCATTTGTAATATGAACAAACTCTTCAGAAGGCAAACACAGTACCAAGGGCAAAACAAATAAAAACAAAGGAAAAAATCATCTCCAGGCTTCTTAAGGCATCACATATGTCTTATGGTAAAAATCAAGTTACCTGAAGTTTCACAAAATCTGAATTTGCTAAAGTATTCTGGGAAATACAGACAGGATGAACAGAACAAGAACCAGAAGGGTTTGTCTTGCCCGTGATGGTATGTTAGGGTGTTGAATCTGCGTTTTTAAAAGATCCCACAGTCTGGAAATAGCAGCTAAGGAGGACACCAGAGGACATTTGTACGCTGTGAATAAGGGACAGTGTACCACAGCATCACAAGTCAATGTCAGAGTCTAGAGAAAAAAATTACAATACCAAGATACAACTGCAGGACAGAGAAAGTCTAAATAGTGCAATAAACCACATTGTACTGATACAGAAGTGGGATGGTCAGTTTTCAAGCAAGCAGGTCTATTTGCACATACCTAGAGAAAAAAAAACAGTATTTTTTGGTGTTCAAACCGGCACCTTCTTCCCAACAATATATTTCAGATTAGCTCCAGATGTGACTCATCAGTCAATGTGACCTGAACAATCACATTCCTCCTCATGTTCTCCTGTCAAAGGATAAGCATCACATTGCTTTTCCTTTCAATCTAGCAAAAGTGGATCACTTTCCCACTCTTGAGCTAATGCTGCAAGATGTAACTTTATAATAAACTGATGATATAATTGTAATAAGTAATAGTCAATTTGCCAGGTACAGCAGTACTGGTACAAGACAGCAGTGTGACAGCTATGCTTTTTCTCTCACACTAGAAATATTGCGAAGGGTGAAAAGGGATAAAAATACAGAAAAAACACCCACAAAATAAAACAAAAAACTTCCACCCTTAAAAAAACCCAAAAAACCCACAAAGCTTTAGATTAACACCTTCCTATACATGCAAAATGCTCTCATATTTAAGGCAGTGGCATACGTGCTTAAAAAGCTACTGTTAAGGAGGATAAGAGTTAAGGTGTAATATCTGCTGAAGTTTCTCCCTGTGCTGGAACAAGGGCTTGAAGACACTACAGCACAGTTCAAACTTTTCCATATTTAGGACAGATGAGAGTGTTTCTCCAGTAACTCAGAGTCATGGTACAATTACAGTTTCAATTCATAAGAGAACCAGAGCCACAAACCTTCCTTACCTGCTAATGCCAGCTGAAGCCCGCTTATATCCACTGACTGGGCCATGTTCCCCACATCCATTGCAGCAATCTGCCGAGGAGTCTTCTTGAACAGCTCTCTAGGAGGGGCCAACATCAGTTGAGAAAGAAAGAATTTTTCTGGAGGAGTTATGGGAGGTAAGAAGCCTGTGGACACACAGTGAAAAACAATTCCTGTTTTTTAATGCAGGAGCATTAACAGTTTCCATGTGCTTCTTGTATAACAAGCAAAACTAAAATGCAAACTGATGTATTATTTATGGCAAGGTCAGTGCAGCTGAAGAGTCTGTGTGCACACAGAAAATTGTTACCTACTCAGTTCCTAAAGCAATGCAAAATGCAGCACTACACTGATCACTGTTATGCATCTTGACATGCAAAATCTGAGGCTAAGTCACTCACAGTGGTTCACACACTTTACAATCCAGACAACCAGTGAGCTACTAAGTATGACCTTACATCGCAATTCACAGAATCAGAGAATGGTTTGGGTCAGAAGGAACCTTAAAGACCATCTTGTTCCAATCCCTCTGCCACAGGCAGGGATACCTTCCATTAGACCAGGTTGCTCAGAACTCCATCCAGCCTGGTCTTGAACACTTCCAGGGATGGGGCATCCACAGCTTCTCTGGGCAACCTGTTCCACTGTCTCACCATCTGCACAGTAAAGAGCTTTTTACTAATATCTAATCTAAACCTAGTCTCAGTTTGAAGCCATTCCCCCTCGTTCTGTCACTACAGGTCCTTGTAAAAAGGTCCATCTCCTTTTTTCTTATAGTCTCCCTTCAGGGACTGGAAGGCTGCAATTAGGTCACCCTGAAGTCTTGCCTTCTCCAGGCTGAACAAATCCAATTCTCTCAGCATTTCCTTGTGCTGAGAGGTGCTCCATTCTCCTAATTAATTTGGTGGCCCTCCTCAGGACTCCCTCCAACAGGATATTTTTCTTAGAAACCGATTTACACACTGCTGTCACACTTGTATTTACTGAAGAGGGTAAAAAGTGTTTCATGTACTTGTCTCTAAGAGGTTTGTTTCACAGCTTCAAAGCTGTCAGAAGCCTCTTGCCACCTCCAGGTTTTTGTAATGGCTTTCTTCAAAAAAATTCTGTGTTATCACAGAATCAGTTAAGTTAGAAAAGACCTCTGAGATCATCAAGTCCAAACAATGACCAAACACCACCACGAAAACTAGACCATGGCACTAAGTGCCATGTCCAGTCATTCCTTAAACACCTCCAGGGACGGTGACTCTACCACTTCCCTGGACAGTCTATTCCAATGTCACATCACCAACCCCCACCTGGCTACAACCTCCTTTCAGGTAGAGAGTAATAAGGTCTCCCCTGATCCTCCTGCTCTCCAGGCCAAACAGCTCCAGCTCCCTCAGACAGATGCAGAGCGCGGTGAGGTCCCTGTAGGCGGCCTGTCTGACACCGAGCCCGGAGCCGCCGGCCGTGCAGAACTCCCACGGCTTTTCCCGGGAGGGCCCCCGTGCCGCCCGCTGCCCCGGCGATGGGACACACCTGAGAGCGGGGTGCGCTCCGCCTCGTCGCCGCCGCGCTCGGGCGCGGGGTTCAGCAGGTGCGCGAAGACGGCGGCGAATGGGTTGGCGGCGAGGGGCTCGGTGCGGTACATCTCCCACAGCAGGTACAGCGCGGTGAGCCGCTGCGCGGGGCTGGGCAGCAGGTCGGGCTGCTGCAGCAGCAGGACGAGCACCGAGCCCAGCCGGAAGTGCTCGGCCTTCCCGAAATAGTGGTGGAAGGCGCTGGAGAGACCCTCGAAGGTGCTGCCGCCCGCCTCCTCCGACACGATGCTCAGCAGGCTCGACAGCTCCTTCGGCGACAGGCTCATCCTGCCGCCCGCCGCCGCCTCGCCCGCCTCCGCTCCCACCTGCGTGCCGGGCGCGGGGCTCCCGCCGCCCCCGGGCATCCGACCCCGACCAAAACCCCGGCCCCACCACCCTCCCTGCCACTTGCGCTTTACGGCGCTGCCGTAAAGGCTACCGGGGCGTTCCGGGGGCGGGGCGGCACGCGCGGCCGGGTCGCACCGTGATTGGCCCGGGCGGTCCCACGGGGGCGGGGCGTTGGCCCGCGCGGCCCCGCGGGGAGCCGGCAGGGGGCGCCGGCAGGGGTGGCGTGGCGGCGGCGGGGCCGGGCCGGGAGGGGCGCGGGGGGGAACGGGGAACGCGCTGCTCCCCGCCCGGGATGCTCGCGGGCTGGAGCGGGGCCCCGCCTCCTCGAGCCGCCATCGCTGCTTTCCTCGTCCTGCCCGGCTGTGCGTCCAGGGGTTTTCGCTGGCCGAGGAACACCTCGTGGCCGTGCCGTTTAACGGCGGAACGGTTACACCATGGATTGGGTCCATTGAAGGGTCTGGAGCACAGCTCCCACGAGGAGCGGCTGAGAGGGCTGCGGCTGTTGAGCCTGGAGAAGAGGAGGCTTGGGCTACCCTGACAGGAGGTTGTAGCCATGTGGGGGTTGGCTCCTTCTCCCAGGCAGCCAGTGACAGGACAAGAGGACATAGGCTCAAGCTGTGCTAGGGGTGGTTTAGGTTGGACATTAGGAGGAATTTCTTCACAGAAAGGGTGATGGAATGGGCTGCCCAAGGAGGTGGTGGAGCGCTGTGTGATATCCCACTGCTTTCCGTAGGAAAGGAAGCCTCACCCCTGGCACCTTCCCCTGTCACCACCTTGAATGGGCATGAAGGCACGTTCCATACACTCAGAGGCTCTGTGTGTCCCTGGGAGAGGGACAGGAAAGAGACGCCAGGGCTGTGTTCCAGCCGGCAGCCGTGGCAGTCTTGCCTTGCCTTGCCTCTGGTGTTCAAAGGGAAGGCTGTGTTAACCTGCTCCTGCTGCCCATCTCCGTCCTGCCCAAAGTGCGTCCTGGAGGGCTGGTGTTCATCCGTTTCTTCCATGGTCCAGTTCAGTTGAGAATATCCACTTTGCTGGTGGGGCTCTCAGTGAAGCTGAAGGATGGTGCGCATCAGTGTCTGGGAGCTGGGGGTGGAATCCCATCTCTGTTAAGTGGGATGATCTCTTTCACTGGTTTATCCTGTGGAAGTTCATCTGGCAGGACAGCAACTCACAGGCGCAGCCTGAATAAGTGCTGAGGTCATGGCCTGGACAAAGGGCTTTCTGTGGAATGTGCTGAGAGGAGAAGGGCTTGAGAAGTTCTGAGAGCAGGCACTGATTCTTGTAGTATCAGTGTTCCACCCAAGTCACCCAGCCCAGAGAAGACCTTGGCTTTCCAGTTAGCCACACTGATGTAAGAGATGGGATTCAGTTTCCAAAATAAATTGAAAGCTCGTGTTCCTCATATAGATCAAATAACAGAGGTGATCCCTGATTCACATTACTGATGTGAAGGAAACCCGGATACCAAAGGTGTAAAGGGTACATATACAGCTGTTAAAAAAATGATGGTTTGGGGAGAAAAAACAGGGTCTACAGCCAGGTGAGGCATGATCTGAAAGCCTTGTTGATAGAGCAGCTACTCATTAGTGGACTGGATCACACTGAGAGGTCTGCTTGTGTATCTTGCAAGATACACTGCTAGAATAGTAAAGTAGATGGAAGAGGATGCCAGTGAGCTGCCTAACATGGCCAGCATATTCAGGGACACAAAGGATTACTTGGAAGTTTAGGCCAATTTAGAATTTACAACTGCAGCAAGGACTTCAATTGTAAGATTTGGGAAGAAGATCGAAATATTGCAAATTGCTGAGGAAGTAAACTGTGTATGTGTGTGCTAGGGTGAGCTGAAGAACTTGGAAAAGTGTGGACCTCAGACTGACCAGCAGATTTTCTGTTTCTGATGTGCTGGCAAAAGTTGTATTTGTTCATTTTTGGGATGAAGTTTATGGTTAGAAATGATCACGTCTAAAATTGTGCCTTAAATTGAGGTACAGTTTGCTGGGTGCTAATCACCCAGCAATGCACCTGAACAAACCTGTGATGCTTCTGTCCAGGTTGTCTTTTTTGTACAGCCTGCTCCCAATAGCAAACTCTGCTGAAGACATCAGAGCAAAAAGAAGAAACATGTTTGGAAAGTGAAAGCTGCCTCTTCTTTTCCTGTAAATTTCAGAAACATAAGCCACTCTGATGTTGTGCTTACTGGAATAATGTAAGCAGAACTGCAGAAATGGACTTTGGAGCAATAGAAAGTTTCCCCAATGACTAAGATAGCAAAGAAGTTGTGTGACTCATGTGCTCACTAATGCAGCCATCTGAAATTATTCTATCCAAATTAAAAGGTTTCTGGTCAGAACAGGAAAGCTCACAGTTTAGAAGATGGAATACTTAATAGGAAGTGGGATGGATACAAGCATTAATTGACAAAGGCAATTTTGAAGTCAGAATGATTTTAAATTGATTGCCATTTCAGGGCAGGAAAATCCTTAATCTAAGGAAAAGATGGGGGTAAAATACTCCTGGGGTATGAAGCATACTGCAGAAGAATGTTTCTGTGACTGCACAGGGCCCTGTATTTTTTGGACACATGAGTGCGTTGGATATTCTTAGGCTCAAAACGTGTAATGAAGAAGCGAGAGTATGTGATACTAGTGCAGACTCAAATAAAATGAGTTCTCAGCCAGATTTGATTTCTGAAATGGATCACATTGCACTCAAGGAGGAGGCTTGGGGCCCCCTGCTACCTCAGTGGGTCAGGGGGGTCAGATTCCGGAGGAGATACCTCACTGCAGCACAGTCTCACGTTGTAAAGGGAACGGTTCATTTTTATCCCTTTGCAGAATGACTCCTCTGGGAGCTGGCTGAGCATATTCCATTTCTTTTAGATGGCTTATAAAATGGCTATTAAATGGCCAATACAAGCATAAAATATACCTGTCATTCTTTACGTTTGGGTTTGAATAAGAACCTCAGTAAAAATCATGGTTTTGAGTTCCTAAAGAGGATCGAAGGGATTGGGGCTATACTTAAATTACTGACTCTGAGTTTACTTGTGTAACACTGTCCTGTTGGCTCATAAATGTTGATAGAAATGCAGAGATTCTAGATGAAAAATGACAGACAATCTAATTTGGAAGGTAAGCCTTTCCAAATACAAATACAGCTTTACTAATTATTTGACCATTAGTATGCTATTGTTTTAGTATTTAAAAGAACATCAGCCTCTGATAAATAGTAATTGCTACTGGAAAATTAGATTCACAACCAAGGGAGAACACTGAGATTTCCTGAGCTAAGGGAGAGGCTGTGTCATTTGAGCATTGAAGTTGTTTTTCCTTCTTTCCTTGTTAAAATTGATTATATAATTGTTTGTT
This sequence comes from Corapipo altera, assembly GCF_003945725.1. Lineage (NCBI taxonomy): Eukaryota > Metazoa > Chordata > Aves > Passeriformes > Pipridae > Corapipo > Corapipo altera. The sequence goes on from NW_020884872.1 coordinate 29,965,422, forward strand.
ATTGTATTTTAGATGATGCATAAGGAACACAAACTGCATTGCAGGCAATAGGAAAAAAAACTACTAATGAAGGATCAATACAAAAAGACAACATTTAAAAGGAGAAAAAAACATGTTAAAAAGACATTGACTTGCTGTGCAGCAAGTATTTGAGTTTCTTCTAGCAAAGAGGCTGAATACCTAGGAAACAACTCTCACCAGCGTGTCTTTTATTCCACCTTTCATTTGGGAAGGACACAGTAGAAAGGAATTAAATCACACCTTAAAGGGTAAATTAAAGCACTTCCAGATTGTTCTGTTTATTCTCATGAGAATTCTCTCTTGTACGCAAATTCCTTTCCATAGTAGTTTAAGTGACCCATCCTGTCTACAGTGTATTTTAAGTAGCAACATATCAGAGAGAGGAAGGAGTAGAAGCATTTTGTATGTATTTCTTCATGTGTGTCTTTCTAGTGACAATTGCATGTTTTTCTTACTAGTTCATCTCTTCAACTCAAAACACAAGATAGGACCACCAATGCAGAAACAGATTTTGTTATTCCTAGAGTAATCAACACCATTGGCATGCTAACAATGCCTGAAAGTATTCCTGAATAATTGCGTGAGAACACATCTTCACTTATTAGTCAGCCCTCAAAGCTGCCAAGGCATCTTGGATACAACTTGAAAAGCACTTAAGAAACACCAAAAATATCACTTGCATGAATGGCTTCATAAGTGCTGAACACTTGAAATAAATATGTTTGTTGCTGAATTCCTTTAACTACTGTGAGTTTAGTGATAATTCTGGTTTTTTAAACCAGTATTCACATGGCAGATGCTCACACATGTAAATTAATGTTTTCTTGAATGTTGGACACTTCCAGAAGAGATGGAATTGGCCTGATTTAAATTAATGGTGAAACTCCAGCAGGGTCGTACTGGCACATAAAAGCAGCATAAAGTATGGCTGTTTGCACATGTATCTTTGCATAGACCCTTCTTGTGATGAGGAAACCCTTCCTTGATAACTCAGAAACACGTTTTCCTCCAAAAACTATTTGAAGCAAAATAATATTTTCATTTGTCCTTTTTTTTTGTGGCTCTTTATTCAGACAGGATTTTTTTTTAATCCATTTGTAATTTTAAAATAACTGAGCATATGTTTTGTGTGAAAACATTCAGTCTGTGCATCGCTCGGGAGCTCTTCACCATGAACTTTAATTTGAGCACTCAGCATTTTTAATTTGAGCTGTGCAATTGCACATCTGACTCAAATGGAACTATTTCCATTCCCTGGCTCCATGACTTGATTTGCGCTTTATGGTTCTATTTTAATCTGAAATCAATTTCAGTTAATCTTTAGCTATGCAGATAACATTGCAGGAGAAAGTACTTTATGTTTAAGCTGCAAATTTTAAATCCACTTTCTGAAAGAATGTTCAGTAATTCTGAGTTCATTAGGGAACTCTTGTCGAGGAAGTGGGAGATTCAGGTTCTCTTTCTTCCTCTGCCTACAGGGTTTTAAGCTCCAGCACAGGCTATGGCTATTAGGAGTAGAGGGGACTCTTCATCTCCTCTGGCTGAAATTACCATGTATAATTACAGAGATTGAAGATTCACTGCAAGGGGAAGGAAGCAAAAGCAAGGCCTGATGGTTTCAGTGAGTGTGTGTTTGGTGACATCCAGCATGGTGGGTGGTCTGTGTTCTAGTCCTGCTCCAGGAACAATGCAAACATGTGCTCGATGGCAATCAGGTATAAAAGGATAGGACTACATCTGTGTAGTGCTAGAAATTTGTTGTCCTTCTTCCTCATTTGAACTCCCAGCCACTGGGAGAGTCACTTCTTCCCATTCTTTCCCTTTAGAAAGAAAATTTCATAAACTTAGTAAGAAATCTCTCTTAGTCTTATATATATATATATGTATGTGTATGTGTATGTAAGTAGTTATTCATGTATAAACACCCCCTCCATATTTAAATAGTAAATAAAAATTTTCTCATTAGAAATCTATATCAGATAGAAAAGACGTATGTTAGAGTATCTGATAATGTGACACTTTTTGACATGACATTTGACCTGAAAGATGCTTGGAAAAGCTAAATTTCTAAATGTGCTTTTAGGACCTAATATAATCCTTTTGTGTAAGAAGGCAAAATGTCAGCAGTATTTTTAGGGACATCACTGAGCATTGTGGTACAGCAATCTATATAGACCAGGCAAAGAGAAAACCTCAAACCACAAGGACCCATTTATAGAAGTATCTTTAGAAATATTTGACAATTTTTTTTTCCTCTAGCAGTGGTTCAGCTCCACTCATTTGTCTGTGTCCTGAGTTCTGTATCATTTGTTTTCTCATGTTCCCATACATTTGAAACACCCAGTGAGCTTTTTGCTGGGCTTTCTTTCCAATTGCCTACAAAGTTTCTCTTGTGCCTGACTCTTTATTGCCTTCTAAGTATGCTGCACGTCCTCAAACTGTCTTGTTATTCATCCCATCTCTTGGTTTCTGCTGAAAGCTTTTAAATACATTTTAATGATCCATAACAGCAATATAATTAGCCTAATAGCATGCTATTGATTTTCATTTGAAACACTGACATTTGAACATTTCAATAGCCTTTTAACAGTGTGTATATTTAATGTGACTCAAAGACAAGGCAAATGCATCCCAATGTCTCTCTACTAAAAAAACTTCACAGCCTCTATCTACTGAATGTCTCTCCCCCTGGCCCACAATCTATTTGTTGCAAGCAGCCGCATTGGAAGTATATAATTTTCTATCTCTTAAAAAAAGCAAGCCATAGTACCATAATACTTTGTACAAGGAAATACAAGGGAAAAACACAAATTCACAGTATCCAGATACAGCTTTGCTGATCTGCTCTGGTCCCAGTAAAGATTTTAATGATCCCCATGCAGTCAATGCTGTCAGAGAATAGAACATGTTAGCTCCGGAGTGAAGTAAACTGCCCAAGGATGCCCTCTAGACAGGAGATACCTGAGTTATGGGACAGCCTTATTCAGGCTAAGTGGATGGACAAAGAAATACAAAAAATAAAATCACATCAGCAAACATACACATCCCTTTTGATGAATAACTCAGTAGTTGCATCCTATGGAGAGTTTTATTTTCAAGAGAGGTTTCTGAGAAGTCAATGAGCAAGATGTGAAGCAGCCATATAGTGCCCTGACTGGCCTGCCTGTGTGGCTACTTGGACGTAAAACTATCAGCAGAATTGCCAGGCTGTACCAGCCATATATTTTACTAGTGTTATAAGCAAAGACCTGCTTTTTCCAGTGCTGCAACATGTTTTTTCAGAGATTGTTTATAAAAAGTGAATACAAGTCAAGTTTGCATGGGATATTAACCTTGCCCTTCTGTCTTTTCACAGCATCACTCATATTCTTTGCACATCAATCTGTACAGCAACATAAATGTGCATGACACTATCAAGATATTAGGAAATATGTTTTCTGCCCTATGGGTTGATTGAACATCAGGTAATACACAGAAAAAGAGAGAAAAGCAAGGGACCAGGGAAACAAGGAAGACTTGTGCTTTGGTAAGGTCTTCAGTTCACTTGCTTTTCCAGTGTAGAGCTGTTAGTTTGTAGCCACATCAAGAGGATCATCTGACAAGTCATGACTCAGACTTCATTGCAGTTGCATATAATTAGACAGGGGGTTTGCTACTGAGCTTAAAAAAAAAATCAGCTGCTTTCATTGCCATTTTGTTCAGATGTTTTTTCAACCTCTGTGGTTTTCTTTCAAGAACATTATACAAGTAAGGTCAGGAGCAAATTTCTGAGAATATGCAAATGATTGAGAAGTCTGAGATGCTTTTTGAATTATTATTAGTTCCCAGTATTTAGGCTTAAATTATAGTACACAATTTTCAGAGGTTACCTGAGAAATTCAAAACTGTCTATCAAATAAGGTACCTAAGACAGGCATAGGCATATGTTTTGTTATTAAAATGTAAGTAAAGGTCTATTTCTGCTCATACCAGAGACACATCTATCGGAGATGAGCAAGAAGACTGTCTTAGTCTATCTTGAATAGATGGTGATAGTAAAAGTAACTCTGATAAAAGCAGTAGAGCAGGGCATGGATCTTAAACCAGTCTGAGAAGAAATCTCAAATGCATATAGTCGAAAACAGAAGAAATTACTGTTACCTTTTTATTTAAGATAGGTCACATGAACGGTCTCCTGGAAGTGCCTAATTCTTTTGGTGATCGTGTAGGGATTGTAGAATCACGAGCTCAGACATCTCATTTTTGACTTTTAAGTTAGGATGGATCAATCCCATCCCCTGGGGAAACAAGATCAAGTTTGACATTGAGTTAAGGTTAACTCCTGGTAAGAGCCCCAGTCATACCTGCAGGCAAGATATTTGTTCCTTTTCTAATCTTCCAGTGGTGTGTTGCAACCCTTTTTCCCACAGTGTGCTGGTCTTTCATATTTTAAACTTAAATTCTTCAGGACAAGGACTACCTCTAGTGACAGTCCTCAGTACAGTGTTTTCTGGGACTAGGAAATATTCCTGTAATGGATATTCTAGTATGTCTCTGGAAGAAGGGGCTTCTGTGCATAGGTGATTGAAACAAAAGCTAACAGGTAGTGCACAAGCAAAGGAGATCTATGATACAACTGCTTCTGTTCTGCCCATCTGCCACGAGGGAATTCCCTGCTGTAAAAACTGTTCTTTTGATGTTACATCATCACTTATCTTACAATAATCAGAAGTTTCTAGAGGACATGGAACTAGTTTGTTCCCTGTCTGTTAAGCATGACAATAAAAGTCCAAATTCCCAGTGCTACTGGTTCAACGAAGGGTAGTAAATTTAAATCTCATAGACAAAAAGCATTTTATATACAGCATGCATAAAATGAACTTACTGCTACAGGCTGTCATCAAGGCCAAGGTTATAAGGAGGCCTGTGACATTTCCAAAGATAACAAAATATCTAAAGTAAATGCAGGAAAGTAAAATTTAGAAGGCTTATACAAACTCTTAATGATAGATGAGACCATTTTGGGGATTATTTCCTCTGTCGTATCTTGTCTTGGTCACCATCGGACAGGAATTCCTAGATGATAAATCTGAACAAATACAGCAATTTCCGTGTTGCTCACTTACACCTGAGAGAGTATGCTGACCTCCAAGTGCAGGAAGGGTTTGGTCTAAAGCACATCATTTAACACCGGTGCAGTAAAAGGGCATTCATTCTGTGGGGGTGTGAAAAATTGCCCAATGGGTGGCTGGTTTGCAGGGCAGCAACATATACACATGGGTAATGGGGCATTGGTGTACAAGGCCCTGTATTCATTCCTCCATATTCCTGAAAGGATCCCAGATTTGGAAATTCATGCACCTCCTGCTCTTCCTTTTAATTCTTTGCTCAAAATCCAGTGCAAACTTCCTCTCTCATCATGACTATTTATAAGTATACACAGAAACAAATGTTTTGTAAAGATGTGAGAGACATTCTGCTTTATTCCCAGAGGCGAATAAAGCCATTTATTTTTAGCTCAGTTTCCTAAGGAAATGACACTGATGCAATCACATTGTCTATTTGTCTGTCTATCAAATCAGCCCCCTTCCCCTCTTCCCTCCCCCCATCAACCTTTAATCCTTTCCACCCAGATCCGAAAGAAAGGCAAAATTCTTTCGAAAGTGTTAAATGCACATTAGTTTTATGAAATCAGTGTCTGGGCCAGAGGAGAGATCTGATCGGTTCCCTCACAGGAGTAGTCAGTACTGGTTGAACTCAGCAGGTGGGCAGCAACAGGCTTGCCTGTCACCCTGGGCATAGCTGCAATACTGCTGTGATGCATGTTGTCTCCTGAAGGTGGAAGAACAAGAGGCACTGGGGGAGTTCACAGGTACTTCTGGAAGGGCTATCCTGTGTACTTGCCAGTATTTCAGGGGTGGGGAGAGAGGGGCGATGGCACAGGGGAAGGGAAGTAGTGACGTTGTGGGACATGTGGGATGCAGAGGTTAGAGCACTCTTGGGGTTTTTCTTTTTATCCCAAAGGAACTGAATGTTAAGGTCATATTCTGGGGAGCTTCTCAGTGGTGGCTCAAGGAACATGGTAGAAAATAAATGCAAAGCCAGTGCTAGAGAAGTGGTCATCACTGTCTTTGCCATTACCTGACAAGTGTTCAAGTATTTCCCAGGTAATTCTTATCATGGAAAATCAAACACACTGGTGAAATGGGGAAAGGTTCACATCTAATCGGTCAGTTGATAACCCCATTGCAAGTGCATGTGCTGCCTCAAACAAAGAATGCAGATTAAGTTGTGGCCAGTCTCTGGCTTTTTCCAGTGTCACTGTTGGGATACTTTTACCTACCAAACATACCAAGTATATTCAGACCAAGGCAGAAGGCCAGCCTGTCCCCTTGCTGCCTGACCAGCTGCCTGTTCCACTGTAAGATATAGTTCTGAGCAGTGCATGTATGTTTCTGTGTTGGAGGGAAGTATGTAGCAGAATTATTTATTTACTCTATTGTGTTTCCAGAGATGTCTGGAAGATAGTCCATATACCTGCAAGAAGTCTCAAGATAAGGCTAAGATTATAACCCTAACAAACATGAGTTCATATTTCCATTTTGACATATATTCTGTTATATTTCAGCATCACAACATTGTCCCCAGTGACCTATATTTTAAGTCTAAGTGGGAATGGAAGTGTGTAAATACCTTGGAGATATGCAACATGATGCCACATTATGGGAGAAGGGGACACAGATAAAAGGAAAAGCATTTTTGGTTTTAAGACTGCTTCTCCAACTTAGTCTGACATCTGCTAATGCCTTCCTAACATCCTGACTGTGATGTTTGAGAGGTTTTTTTCAGTGGAGAAATTGGTAATATCACTTAAGAGACTAAGCTTCCTTAAATTCCTCCCTGTTCGCTAATATGCTGGTCAGCAGATGAGGTTTAAACATCTTTTTAGCAAAGAGATAAGGTCTCTTGTCACAGATCTGGGAAGCAGCTTCTTCTGATAGGGAATTCCAACAAATCAATACCCTAAAAATGCATTTAAACCAGTGTTGGTAACCTGCCTTTTCTTCGGGTGTCCTAACCTTCCTCACTAAACCCAAGCTACTTGTTTCCTAAATTCTTTCAAGCTTAAATCTGAAGTGTCTGAGTGTCTGGAAACTACTGTCTTGCAAGGGATTCAGAACATGCTAATGGGTAAAGATGAGATAAAAGAGATAAAAAAAGCAGTGTCCCTGTTCTGATGAACAATGTAAATAAGAAAATTCTGTTCTCCCCTACCCCACTCACTAAAAAAAAAAAAACAAGGAAAAAATTACAATCTTCTTAAATAAGATGACAAAGCGGGAGTCTGTTGCAGCAGGGTGGGAAAGAGGGGGAGAAAGGGAGGGGACAAGGCTTTCTGGTTCTTCTGCAAGTGCTTACTGATTTTGGACACAGGTCCAAACTTTTTAAAATGCAGTTAGCCTGGGAGTGCATGGCAAAGAAGACCGAAGATATACCTACAGCATGAACCTCCCACATACACAAAGTGTGATGCACACAATCAGAGCAGAGATATGAGACCTTGTGGCATTCCTAATTTCTCTTGCTGTCCCTGCCTGTCATCAGACTGACATTCTTAACTGACACCCTCACAGAAGGTGTGAAGGTGCAGAGTGCTGTTAACAGAAATGACATGGAGCACACCAACATCCAAATAAGTTTGGAGGCTGAGCCACTTTGCCTTCAGACACTGAAACCATTTTGCAAGTATTTAATATATAATTAAACCTTCTTTTCCCATCGGGTGATCTGACCTCAGAATATGACTTTACATGCCAGGACTGAAGATGGTGAGGTGGGTCAAGTAATGTAATAATGGTCAGAAACATTCTAATTGTAAGTATACTGTCAAAAAAAACCTGAGTCCTTTCTCCAAAGTGGAAACCCTAGCTTTCTTTGGGATCCTTGATTCACGCACCCTGCATCTCACACTTGTGTCCATGTTTCCTTGTGATCAGCCACCATTTGCAGATCTGTGTCCCTGACTGCCAGTCATTCCTGCATTTCTTGCAGAGATCACACCAAGGACAGACACATGCAGTAAGTGTAGTTGGAAAAGTGCACTTTCCCTCAGCCAGCTACTATTTCACATGTATTAGCCACCGGAGCCTGTGGTTTGGCATCAGCAGCCACGGCACAAACTTCCTGCTATACACAGCATTATCAGTTGTCTAATCAACATGAAAATGGTTACCTAAGCCTGGCACAGGGCCAGTTCATGCACTGGGCCCCTCTCTGGTTTACTATACATTATTGGTCAGAGCAAGCCCTTCAGAAGGCTCCATGCAGGCCTCATTCCCTATGCAATAACTCTATAGCTGCTCATCACCTCTACTCTAGATCTTGATGCAATTTCACAACCCTGTGGCACCAGAGACCTCAACTGGCAAGGGCTGAGGCAAACAACAGCTGTCTCCATTCAGCTATGTCAGCAGCAACATTTCTTTGCCAGGACCTATCACCGTCAAGTAAGGGTTAAAAAAGACCTCTACTGAAATGCCCTTCATGGCCAGAGCCTTCTGTGTGCATCCTTCTGAAATAACATCACAGTCCAAAACAGGAACAGCTCATTCACTGGTGCAGGATCCTTGGGCAGCAGCTGGAGAGGACACGACAGAAAAAGCTGAATCAGAAGCATTTTATTTTTGGTAGTTTAATAATGGACTAGGAATGTCCGTGAGCTAGAGTTGAGGACAGACAAACATGTCTTTCCACAGCACACAGTGAAACAGTTCCTTAGGTACTTCATACTGATGACGCTTTGAAGTCCTAGCCACTTTCCCAAAACTCCTCATGTGGACTTGCATCTAGAACTGTGAATCAAATGTGTGCTTTTGAGCAAGTTTGGTTTGTCTGGGTATCCACACCCATATTATGTAAGCCAGGGTAAATCCTACAGTGAGAAATGGGCAGAAGTATAACTTGGCAGAGCTGCAAATGTGTGGCAGAACTGAAAGCAAAGCAGCAGGTTTCCCGAGTCCCAGAGCTGCATTCCAGTCAGAAAAGGGCAAAGTAATAACAGCACTAGCTTGATTTCAGTTTCCCCGTTAGCCCGCTGCTTTTGCCTTGTAGGTATACAAAGTGCCTGTATAGATGTACACGTTCCTGTATTTTTGTAGGTATGGGTTTTTTCTTTAAAAGATGGCATGTCCAAGCAAGGTCCTCAGTTTACAACGTCCTTCATCTGGCCAGAAGGAGTTGCTGCAGCTTCCAAAGGCCATGCCAGGGCAGAGTAAACTTTATGACCCATTGGCATAGGGAAGATGGGCTGAAAGCTACTCTAGGATAGTCTGAAAGCATGGCAGTGCTTCTGAAAATGCTATTTGGTAAGGCCCTGAGTCTTGTTGCTGGACAACATAGACACTTATGAGGCAAGCCAATGTGTCCTTCAGAAGACTTAATCTGTACCATGAACAGAGCAACTGTTCACATGTACCACTGTGAGTATAACCTTGTAAAAAGGAGCATGGAGAAATGTCAAGAGTGTGTTTAGATAAGAGGTTTCAACTAGAAAAAGTAAGTTTGCTCAGTGCGGTTTATTTACGATCTGAACATTTGAGAGCATTACAAGCGTCTACTTGATCAACAAAAGAAGAAACCACTTTGTATTTGCACGGTCTTGTACCAACCTCCCCTTTCCCAGTAATTCTCAAACCAATGGCTATTTTCATCCAGAGACCTAGTAGAGATGGAGCAGTACGATCTCCATCAGCTGGAGGCCTGGCAGAGGAGAAGAGCTTTGCTGTGAAGTCTGGCCTCATTTTCACTCCTGGGTCTCTCAGCTCTAACCAATTTTCATGTTCTCACTTCTTGGCCACTCTGCAGCTGTGTCAGACCAGCAGGCCCCAGCAGGGAGGCCTTGGAAGGGAGTCCAAGCTACACTGGAAGGAGGGGGGACAGCAGGCATTGAAGGAAGAAGGGTTTGAAAATATAAAGGCAATATGGGGACATGGAGAGAGGGTACAGGGAGACTATTATAGTAAGGGAATGTAGAGAGGAGAGCGGAGGCTGTTACAGGTTTTGCTGGTTTTGCTGCCTGCTAAATCCTTATTTGACATGTGAAAGGAATGTGAAGGTGCAAGACAACAGGAATTAATAAATAATCAGTGCTTTTCAATTCCAAGGGTTTTATAAACGTTAATGAACCTTCATGAGCTGTTAGAGAGGTATTTAAGCTGTATTCCATTTTCACAGATAAGGAGATGAAAGCTCTGGCTCAAGTCCAAAGTTTTCAAAAGCAGAAACTACTTTTAAGAGCTCCCCTTGACATTCAGCACCAGAACTCCAAAGGGATTGATTTCACAGTTGCCATCACTGTCAGCTATATCCTGATTACTTCTGCAAAGCTAAGTCTAAACATGCACACTCAAAAGGAGCATTAGCTTCTGGAAATTCAGGCTCTGTTGCCTCGTTGTTTTCCCAAAGTATATAAGAGAAACTAGTTTATGAGAGAAATAGATATGTAAAAACATTTACATTTTTTACTGTTGGACCATGACAAGAATAGAAACAAAGACTTTGCGGGCTTAAAACACTTACAGAAAGGGCTAAGTGAAACAAAGATTTTAAAAAAAGACTTCCAAGTACACCCATTCATCTGTGCAAATGGGAAGGGAAGCAGAGCATGTTTTCAAATCTTTCTACATCTCCCATAAAGACTAGGCAGATGGTTTCGGTGCATTTCTGTAACTGTCTGATGAATATTTTATTCCTGAAAGGAATACAAAACATGAACGTTTATGTAGTCACCAGCTTCACTGAAGTGAGGGAGAAACAACACGGGACTTCATTAGAAACCATGTGAATTGGTAGTCCAGAAAAGAAAAAAAAATTTAATAGTAGTATAATAAAAAAAAAGGGAAGAAAAAGGGAAGAGACAGTTATAGATATTTTCTTTGGAATTATGCCTTCTAATTTGAATTGTTCTGTGGCCATGAAAAGATGGACATCTTGTTTGCCTAGGTGCAAAAACATAGGTGCAGAAAAAGCCTTCAAATTCTGTTGAAATGGCAGGTGTCACATTTAAATTAGCCAGCAGCCAAAACGGGAGGAGATCACAGAGCTTATGAAGATCATAGGAGAGAATATAGCAGTCAGCTAGAAGCAGAAATGTTGTGCTGATCAGAGGGAGCAGGTTCAAACCCAGTCCTAGGCATCTGCAGCACAACTCCTACCCAGCAATATCAGCAGTGTGTCAAGCACAGTCTCAGCACAACCATAAGTGTCATATCAGATCAGTGGGAAGATGTAAGAATCACAACAGAAATGCTCCTTTGGGGATCCCCAGTGCATAAAAAAGAGTAAAAAGTTGCCAGAAAAAAATATCTTAAAAGAGTCCCTCAAAGGCACTCACACATTTTAAAACTTGTCTCAAAGCGCTGACAATTCTGTGACAACCAGGTTTGTACTGTGACACAGTTTTGCCACTCTTACAGCTGCAGCTCCCCACAGGCAGTTTGAAATCCTCAGGAGGTGAGCAGGAGTGGTGGTTCCTCCTTACACATTCTGATGCACCCTGGCACCACTGGCGGCACCACTGGCGGCACCACTGGCAGCACCACTGGCGGCACTGGCAGTCCCAGCATGGTCACCCTGGTGCCACTTGGGTGGTAACATGGTGATGAGCCCTGTGGTGGGAGATGCTGACTCTCTGCAGCTGCCAAACAGGTGGGCAGGATTCACAAAAATGGGAGAGAATAGAGTTTTATGTGGCTTCAAGCTGGTGGTAGGATCCCTGAGTGCGCAGGGTTATGACAAATCCCATGGAACAGGAGTACAGCATCAGACCCTGTGGTATACAGGCAGGATGCAGACCATAACAACTTAAAGGGAACATAACATACTTTCATGTGTTTCTGTTCTGCAACTCTCATGTGCCCTGAGTCATCTCTGACTGAGCAAAAGGCATGGTTAATTCACAGTTTTAAAAGGTCTTACTGTCTACATGAGATGATATTCCAGGGAATGGTTGCCCAAAGGAAAAACAGGGTAAGCACCTAAAAAAATTTTTAAAACAAGAACCTCTGGCTCCAAGTGCAGCAAAGCAAAATGGAAATTCTTCCTGCTTCCTAGGACATATTTTTAGCTAAGGCAGATGGTAGAAATACCAGTGCTCATCTTCATACAGAAGCAAGATGGACCACTATAAACAATACTGGCATACATTTGGAGGTGGTTTGGGTTTGGTTTGTTTTATTTTTTTTCCCAAATCACCTAAGTATTGCTGAACTCTTGAAGGCTTTTTGATCTTGGAAGATGAATTAGGATGGGGATTTTGGATCAGGAAACAGCCCTGGAGGAAGCTGCTGCTAACAGCAGCTAACAGTGGCCACTCCACTTCAGGCTTCCTTTGAGACTGCCTAGGACAAGTCAATGCCAGCAGCTGTATTTTCAGTAGCGTGTAGTGCAGCAATACCTTTTTCCTATCAAGGTCATTTGCTTTTCCTGCTGAAACACCACTGCTCTACAGAAAATTACAATTAGAAAATGGGCAGGTCACAACCTCTGTTTAGGAAGTTTTGTCTTTTCTGCTCTGGGCTTTTCACCTTGTCACAGGTTATGGGGCTTTTGCACCTTTACTTCTGACTCTGCCCCCTTTGGTCTTGGCACCACTAATTTGCTCTGTTGTTCAAGATCTTGTATCACCAAGATACAAGAATTCATTACATTCCAAAAGGTATAAAAATCACCGTCTGTTTGAGTCATTCTCCTTAAAGAGTGCCAATGCATTTTGGGATGCCAACTCTTCCATTCCCACTACAATATAGCAACTATGCCAAACCAAAAAAAAATGGTATTTTTGGAATGCAGTTTCTTATAGAAGGTGGGGCATTCCTTTTCTTTTGTATCAGAATGATTTTAGTGTCTTATCTCAATGTCAAACTGGGTAATGTATAAAAATCCCAAGAAGTTGTGGTCTATCCATAGCTATGTCTTTGAGAATGAAAATATATCTTAGGTGAGGGGTCAGGTCCCTAGAGGATGGACAGGAAGAGTATCCTGGGTGTTGGCATGAGTAATATCTTCCTTCCATCCTAACAGAAGCAATCAACAGAAGCAATCTCAGCTTCCCAGGGTCAGTACCAATGGGATAGAGCAAGCTGCCATGAACAGGAGTCTTCTGCACCTACTGAAGAGGAAGAGGAAAGCCGGTGTAACTCAGCTCTGGCAAAGTGCAGAAGCATCATTAAGCACTGGTGGGGAGGGTGTCAAGTGAACAGGGCAAGTTGTGGTCACACTCCGCTGCTGTTCTTTGCAGAAACAGTGGCCATGAAGGCCCTGTCTGGGTTTCCTCTCTATCACCTGTGTGCTCTGCAGGGAGCTGCTGTATGTGAGTTAAGAGCTAAGGGACTGGGGTTTTTCCTCCAGCGTTTTGGAGAACTGGAAGTTTAGTGAGACAAGAAAAAAGCTGGAGTTTACTGCCTTAAGCCACATGTATGCACTATTTTAATCACATGTCCCAAGAGAGGCTGTTTTCTTAGGAAATGTTTGTTAAACACCTTGAAATGTGATAACCTTTCCAGTGTCACAGTAACTGTGTGGTTCCCAGAAGAGGTTTTACAGTCCTAAATTGCAGAAGTGGGTTTTGCAACTGGAAGCGAGGGAGTGATGCTGCAAGTAAAATAAGAAGTGGAATCAGCAGTACAATCATTTTGGATATTGCTTTTCTAAATACTTCATCAAAAGGCCTGGTACTTTAAATATAAAAATGCACACTATAATGTTGTTGACAAGGAAAAAGCCATGAAATGTTATTGCATAAAACTGTGAGTCAGGACCTCTAATGTGTTTTTACGGTGTTGCCTATACCTTAATTACACTTGCTCCTGACAGTGTATTATATCTTCTTACATCTTCATTATTGCACAGGCATTAATTTAATCAGAGATAATGAATGAAACCTCTGGAATTAATTACAGGTCGTAACACTTTTGTTACTTTACTAGAACAGGCAGGAAGACAAAAACATATGGACCCATAAACATTAACTGGCTTTTGCAATCCAGCCATTACAGGAGAAAGACAATGAAGATTAAATTACTTGGAGATGTAGCTGAGAATGCTCAGGAAGTTTTTGGTGTTTCTGAAACTCAGCAGTTCTTGGTGGGATGACCTTGACTACTACATTTCTGGGATCCTTTCAAGCTCAAATGCATCTTGCATTTGAATCTATTTCAAAGATCTAAGCTTAAGAACTGCTTTTGCAGATTCCTGGGATCTGATCTGTCTGGAAGGAGGGGTCTTTACAGTGTTGTTTCAATGGAGGCATGTTGCCAGCAGTTGGGATCTGCGTGTGAATTCCCGTGATTTCCCTTCGGCCCGTCTTGTTTCTGCCAAATTTGAAGTGGACTTTCTGTGAGTGAGAAGGAAACATGGCCCCTTTCCAACAGCACAATGTCTGTGAGGGTGTCTGACAGGAAAGAACCTTGCAGAGGAGCCTTTCAAAGCATCTTAAAAAATCCCTTCTTGTAGGGGATTTCTTATAGTGAAAAAAAGTCATTACCTGGTCATAGGAAGCAGAGGATATCTTGCTTGGTTGCCTAATCTTTGTGATTGCAGAGTTACATTAGAAAGTAATTCCATCTTAAATGAAATTATTTATCTTATACTATTTCCAAAATGTCTCTAGTCCCTTGGTGCACTATTCATGGTAAAAACTTCTCTGAACAATTTGATTTGCTTAGTAGGCTTAGTATTTAATGTAAACTTTCCTCTTTTTTTTAAATATCTTATTGCATTTAGTGAATTACTTTTTAATGCAATAAATACATTATGTTTTGTTTAACACACTGATCCTTGTAGGTAGCTATTTTGTGTTCTACTTCAGTTATCACTTTCAGACGAGCTACACATATATCAGATCCATTCAATGTGAGCTCACAAGTCAACTTAAAACCCTTAATAATTTCTGTTGATCTTTTCTTAAACTGTCTCTGCTACATCTACATTGCTCAAATACTGATGTACTCTGAAGTTAATATGATATATCAAGAATGATATGATATATCCCCTCAGTCTTCTGTAGAGGAGGACTGTTATCTACCTGGTCTGTGTTGGGGATTGTCTCCACAATGCAAGAAATATAATCCTACATTACATGGAAAGCCTGGCAGTCTTAGCAGTGGGGGATTTTGGATCTTGAGAGTTCTTTCAAGGGTGACCCAGTGCTTGGAGCAGTGTCCTGAGGGCTTAAGGCTGCTGCTGGGTGCTGACAATGTGTGTCACTATATCTGCTCCTTAGTTCAGTGTAGGTAAGAGATAAGGTCTTTTCAATATCAAGCCACATATCAATATGGTGAATCTGAAGATCTGTGGCTTCATTTCCTCAGAAAAATCCCTTCCCTGCTTTCAGAGTGCTCAGTGGTTTTCTGCCAGGGGGCTGTGGACATCTGCATTGGTGGATGGCTTTAAGGTGACATGCCAGACTTGAAGGGGACATGCCACTAAGAAAAGTAAATGTATCGATGCCTGTTGGCAACTGGTCTACAGGAGGCTGAAGCCCTAGTGGAAAAATTTTGGGCTGCAGAAAATAAAGGGTTGAAAACAGCAGCTGTTGATTAATCTCTGTGAGGTTTTTTTTTGTGTGTGTGTACCCTAGAATAAGTATGTTTTAGTTATTTTTCCCTAGATGTATTAGCTAGCAGTTTGAATTTCCAACGTCATATTCACTGAATTATTTCTCTACCACCCTACACTGCACTCACTGCAGCATCCAGTAAGTCCAAACTCAGGATCATCTGAGTTTCAGCAACTGTGTCTCAGGAATTGAATCAGTTCACTGATTAGGGCTTTTTCAGACACTAATGAAGACATAAGGTAAAGATTCAAAACTGGAAACATGGAGATGATTGGACTGTACACCTAAAATGCTAGCCAAATTCCAGCTCAATTTTTAAAAAGTATAAATAAATTAATCTCCATCTTTAGGCTCTCATTTCATGATAAATGCAAATGAATCTCCCTACAGTCTCCTGCCTGAAAAATCAGTCTGTTTCTTTCCCTGAGTCCAGGAAATGCATTTTCACATGACTAAAGAACTAACCTAGCCAAAACAAATAAATAAAAGTCAGTTTTCATCTAGTTTAGTTAATGCAATTCACTACAGAAGGTCTGACAGGGGCAGGGAGGGAGCATGGACAACCTCTTTTTGTGGCAGCCAATATGTGCATCAGCTTCAATGATGCACCTTCAAGTCCTGGAGCCTATCCTAGAGCACACTCACACTCCCCTAAGTTTGTTCAAGAATTGCCAGCTCCCCTCTGATGTAGGCTGACCCAGGCAGGAGGCCCAGAGCACCATGGCTGCCTCTTTCCTGTCAATGGAAGCATTATTCATTTTATGCACAGGAGGAATCTGCCTTCCCTGACCACCTCAGTGACATCCAGAATAAAAATTATATATCAGTTGGATGGATGAAAAAAGATGAAGTTGTGTGAAGTTAAAGGGCCTGACTAGGGCTGGGAAGGCAGTCAGTTACAAAGGCAATAAGAGAAAGCAAAGTTTTCCTTGTGATTGTTCCCTGTGCTGTCTATACTCTATTTCATGGATGTTCATGATCTCTGCAATTTGTTCTGGGTATGACTGATGCTCTAATGTGGGCTGAATGACAGACTCCTTCCCATGTGCTATTGATACTGAAATTCAGAAAAGATACATAGCATCATAAATAACACAAACACAGTCATTTCAGAGTACATGCTAAGGGTGGCATAAGGCCAGAAACATTATTTTTCAGTTCTTTGCTTTCAAATACATCTTCATTTTTTTAAAGCTATTTTTCTCTGGCCTACTAACCTTAAGTACCTTCAAGCGATTGAGTAATATAGTCCCATCTTTTCTAGACTACATCAGAGAATAAATAAAAAGATGTGTAACTTCTCACAGCACTCTGTTTTTCATCTAATAATCTACTAGATTGTCATCCTTCCTGGTTTTATTTACCTCCTCAGACACAAGCATTTTAAAACTATTGCCTCACAGGAGACTTCAGAAGATTCTCACATCATCGAAATCCTGTTCAAATACCTGCTGTGAAAATAACCAGTCCTACATAATTGTAGGACTTTCTCCATGACCCTAAACCTTTTGTTAGCTGTTGCCAAAGACTATCTAGTTTTCAGGCAGAAGTGGTGCCTCAGGATGTCAGATGTGCATGCAATGCCACACTGAGAAAGAAGGATGCTCCTGCTTTCAGTAGATGTGTTTATTACAATATATACTAGAAAGTGTTTTCTTTTACTCTGTTGTCCTGGATGAGTCTTCCCTCATCTCATCTATCCCCCTCTTGCCCCTCTGAAGCCATTTCTTAAAGCTTCTTTGTTAATTACCTTCCACCAGTTCCATGTGTTGGAAAAGCTGCTCAAAAAGCATGAAGAATCCCATTTTGATTGAATGGTTGTTGGGATAACTTGGATGTGGTGACTCTGAAGGAGTACTGTTGGTGAGGTTCAACAGAAGCCTGTCTCAGGATGTAATTACCAGAGCAGGTGTGCATGACATTGGATCCTGAAACCAACTGCTTTACTCTTTTGCTAATTCTCAAGCTCAAAAGCACATCAGAGGTCAACAACTTGCTTGGTCCTCGTCTCAATGATGTCTCAGATCAGCCTGCCTAAACCCCAAGGTTGAATGTAAAAAACACTCTCAAAACAATAACAGAAATGAATATTCAAATATCTGCACAGTGAATATTCACCATCACACTTCACCAAGCATTTAAACTTTCAAGACTTACATATCTTCAGGATAGTTTTGGGGGGCAGGGAAAACCTCTGAGCTATTCTTATCCTGCAAGAGCATTTAAAGCAACTTCTCCTTACAATCATTAATTTTTAATACATTATTATGTGTATGTCCCTCTTCTCCTTTTAACAGCTTTTATTTTTATATCAGACAAGTAGTATATTCAAAGTGCTTGCTTGCAATTCTATGTATGGAAATGAAATCATTGCTGCACATAGAAACTGTAAAGAACACGGATCACACAGTGTTTAGCAGACTGCAGCTGAGTACAGAATTTTGACTGACACATGGAAACCAGTCCACATGGGCATCTTCCAATTCCCAGTTAATTACTGGGAATTACTGCTGGCTTTGCTAAGTAGCACACTGCAGCATTGGTCCCTTTCAAAGAGTTGGGAAGTTCACAACTCATGTAACAATAGGCTGAGGTTGGTAAAGCAAAGCTCAGATCTTTTTCCCTAGTCAGAATTCTCTATTTAGAGGGATCTTTGCTGAAATT
Organism: Corapipo altera; assembly: GCF_003945725.1. NCBI lineage: Eukaryota > Metazoa > Chordata > Aves > Passeriformes > Pipridae > Corapipo > Corapipo altera. The sequence continues at coordinate 29,983,702 of NW_020884872.1, forward strand.
TATATGTGATTTAATCCACAGTGGCTGGGGTCTTTAATCTAGAAGAGTGAGTGAGTGAGGTTTAGCAGCTGGCTACTTCAGTGATTGTAGATACCGTCCTGATCCTTGAGGTGGCCCTTTGGAGCATCATGCTGAAAAAGACTGTGAATAGGGTTGGTGTGAGAACACAGCCTTGTTTCACACCATTAATTATTAGAAAGGGCTCAGAAAGTGCATTGCCATAACTGAGTTGGCCATGCTGATCCTCATGGAGTGAGATGATCACTTTGAGGAACTTGGGGGGACAACTTTAGTGTTCCAAAATCTGCCATAGACCTTTCCTGCTCACAGTATCAAAATCCTTGGTGAGGTCAACAAAGGTTACATAGAGACCTTTGTTCTGTTCCCTATACTTCTCTTGCAGTTGTCTGAGAACAAATACCATGTCTGTGGTACTCCTGTTGGCTCTGAAACCACATTGGCTTTCAGGTAGAATTCCTTCTGCTATAGTGGCGTACAATCCTAAACATCCACTGGTCAGATTATGTGACCAATACATCTGTTCTAGAACAAGCAGCAGTCACAAGCATTGAGGCCATGTTGCTGAGAACACATCTGCACTGGGCAGGGCACGTCTCAAGGATGAAGGACCACCACCTCCCTAAGATCTTGCTTTATGGTGAACTTGCCACCGGCTGCCGCATGAGAGGAGCCCTGAAGAGGAGATACAAGGACTCCCTGAAACAACATCTCAGCCTTGGCCATATTGATCAACATAACTGGTCTACTCTGGCCTCCAATCAGGAGGTCTGGAGACACACTACCTATAACGCTGCCGATGCTTTTGAGAAATCACACAGGATCACCCTTGAGGAGAAAAGACAACGCAGAAAGAATCGTGCCTTGCAGAATATACCACCTAAGGAGTCTTTCTGCTGTGCCTTTTGCAATCGGATGTGCCTGTCTCGTATTGGCCTTTTTAGCCACCAGCGCGCTTGTGACAAATGTGGGTAGAGCCCTTTCCCAGATCTTCGTTCGCGAAGCCCAGCCATGAGTGAGAGTACTTCAGTGATTATAAAGAAATTATTTAATATTTTATGTTACCTGGAAATGGACTGTGACTGAGAGAAAGTATATTGGTCATGTTTCAGTCATAGAAAGGGTTGGGTTCGGAGGGACCTTAAAGATTATCTATTTCCAACCACCCTGCCATGGGCAGGGACACCTTCCACTAGACCAGGTTGCTCAGAGGTCCATCCAACCTGGCCTTGAACACTTCCAGAGATGCGGCATCTTCAGCTTCTCTGGACAACCTGTTCCAGTGCCTCACCACCCTCATTAATGGCAATCTGTGTTAATAAAATTGTAAAATACAGTGTCAGAGGATTACCAACATAAGGTGCTGCAGCAGTAACCACTTGTGCAGGTTCACAAACGATCCTGCTAACAACTTAGTCCCAAGCTGTGCCATATTATTTCCTAAAATGAGATAAAAAACCAACCCTGTAAAATTTAGATTCAGACTTTTAAGTTGAGGGGCGAGGCTTCAAGCATTGGCCTTCAAACATCGAAGCAAGCAGCTGCAGGCTCACGCTTTAGGCTGAGATATAGAAGGAAACAGGAAAACAGAGTTCCCCAACCCTCCCCACCTCTTCCCAAGGCCAGGGCACCCTTTCCTTCCCGCAGTCCTGGCGGTTCCCGCGGCGGGGACCGTGGGACAGGCTCGCAGGTGCAGGACCTGGTGGACACATACTGGGGGTGCGGGGACCGGACACCAGCCTCTGTAAAGTGCACAGCGGGTGTCACCCGGCTCAGGGGATCCTCCAGGACCCCGGGGTGCCGCAGGAACCCCACTGTGCTCTGTGTGGGGCTCGGGGCGCCATGGGACCCCCGAGAGGAAGAGCCTGGACCTCCCTCCTGCTCCCCTCAATTCCGACCGGAGCCCCCAGCCGCATCTAGCCGGCGGCGCGGACCTACTCGACCGCGGCACAAAGCCCCGAACTCCGCGGGAAGGGCGGCCCGTTCTAGGGCTCCGCCTTCGACTCCTCCCCGGCGGCCGGGCCCGCGCCGAGGGAGCCGGAGCCAGCGCCGTGCAGCCCGCGGGGGGCGATGTGACTCGGGTGGCTGGGGTGCGGCGCGGGCTCGGAGGGGACGGAAAGCGAGACGCCGAGCCGGGGAAAGATGTGGCTGAAGCCCGAGGAGGTGCTGCTGAAGAACGCCCTCAAGCTGTGGGTCACTCAGAAGAGCAGCGGCTACTTCATCTTGCAGCGGCGTCGGGGCCACGGAGACGGCGGTGGCCGCTTCACGGGTACCTGGTGGCGCGGGGGTCGGCGGGGCGCCCGGCCGGGCCGGGCGGCGGGTCCCCCCCGCATCTGCCCCGCCGGAGCTTGGCCGAGCGGGGGAGCTGCCAGCGGGTCGGGCTGGGGGAGCAAGGAGCGGCCTCTTTGTTCGGCTCGGCACGGCACGGCACGGCACGGCACGGCACGGCTGGCCTCGGCTCCGCTCGGCGATAGCGCGGAGAGGGCGGGGGCGCCGCGGGTCCCCGGCCGCGGGCGGTGCGCAGGCTGCCGCCGGCCGGGCAGTATGGGCGGCCCCGGCTCCCCCCGAGTTGCCTGGGGAGCAGCTTCGCCCTTTCGTAGCCTTGAGCGGCGCTGAAGCCACTTTTATTGTTACTTCCCCGCGCTCCTCTCCCGACGGTTTCTTCAGCGTGACTAAGGGCGGCCGCGGAGCGAGTCAGGAGGAGCCGCGGCGGTGCCCGCGGCCGCAGCAGGCGGCTGGGGAGCGCCATCGGGGGGCTCGGCGGGGGCCCCGGGGGACGGCGGCGGGAGGTGGAGGGATGCCGGGGGCTGTCGGTGGCACCGCGTTCGGCTGTGCCACCCGTGCCCCCCCCCCTGGACCGGCTGCGACCTGCGGCTCGCCTACCCTTTCGATAACGAGAGCTGTATAAATACGTATAGGACTCTTGGCTTTTGGACGGCACATGACGTTACGGGGAAGTGTTTGTTAATTCAGTGTTGTGGAAAAGTGGATTGCGACTTTTTTTTTGCGTTAATTATACTACGGCTTATGTGGCTGTAAATCAGGCACGTTGTATCCATGTGGCACTCCAGGTACGTGTAGTGAAGGATGTATTCGGAGAAGAAGGATCACGCTATACTCTCGCAACAGTATGGATTCGTGAATAATTCCGGCGAGAACGCTGCATTAGGCTGCACTGACGTTGTAGAGTGGGGAATTCGGGCCAAACTTTTGATTCAAAGACATCAGCAGCTGAATTCAAACAAACAGTGCTTTGGAGAAACAGTACAGTTTAACAATATAATTTAACAATGTAGTTCTTGCTTAAAAGCAGTTGAGACTGTTTTGTACCTTGCCAAAATGAGAATTTTTAATGGTGGCTTATATATTTGAAAGGATGGTCAGGTATTTTCAGACTCAGTGTTTTCTACGGTGTTTAAGAAACTGCATTACCACGTTTGATATTTATTTTATTAAAACCTTTTGTTCCTGAACCCTTGACCCTTGCCATTGGATAATACTGCTGTCTGCAATTTTTTTATTTTTTTTTAATCAGAACTTATCTTCCTGTCTGTGCATAAAGTGCACAAAACTTAACTGTGGCTTGTTAGGTCCCATGCTATCCATGTATTACTAACGAAATGGAAGTTTTCCCAGCGCGTTAAATGCTTACCCTCAGTGTTTTCCCCTGCCCCCTGTGTGGAAGTCAAACCACTCTTCTGTGACAGTAGGGACGATGTGGATTAATTTTCGGAGTTAAAAATAGCTATTTACAGCTGCTTGATTTAGGTCCAGGACAATCATGAGGTTCAGTTTCACAAATGTTAATGCCTCGTGCCTGAGCTTTTCACTATAGAAATTTGCAAGCTTAAACCAAACAAACTGCTTTTCTCTCTGGTTAAATTTTATGTGAATCATCTTGCTGAATCTACATTGCATAGGCTTGCTCAAATCTCTTTTGGCAAAGGAAAGCTGCTCCGGTCTCACACATTTTGCAAGGGAACTGTAGATTCTGACAGTCTCTTAAACCATTTGGAAATGTTTGTATTTAAAAGGGCTTAGAAATTTGAGTCCTACAACCAAAATGCAGGAGTTATGGAGCATTAAGCCTAGCTGGAGTTGGACAGATAGTGTAATTTTTTTTCACTGTTTTCACTTGGAATGAGGAAAATGGAGACCTGTACTGAGAAACAGCTGGGCTTTGCTGGTAACTGTTTGCTTGCAATGCAAAGCTTACCTCCTGATTCTTGCTTTACATGACTATAGAGACACTTTGTTAGTACCTGGCATTTCCAAACTGGCAGATAGAAAGGGCAGTAAAGCACTGCTGTATTTCAGAGGATGGTCTACCAAGCAGTAGAGCCAAAAGTTATGTTTGTTTCACTGGGGAAACAAAGCTTAAATGAGAGCAGTATCCATGTCTGTTTTCTCTTCCCTTTAATAACATAAGCCCTGGCCAATTGCAGTTAAATTTGATGAAAAGGTGGAAGTTTCAAAGATGTGAAGATCCTGTACATGAAGGCAGGTGCCATGGTAAAAGAGAATCTCATAACTCCTACGGTGAGGAGGAGGCTGTGTATCCTCAGGCCATGTTAGACCCATGTGGGATTAGAAGAACAAAATCCCCAGAAGACTAGATTTCATAAGAGTGTAGATGGGGCAGCAGACCACCTGAGATGTAATTTGCTTTAAACAAGGTGGAAGGGTGCAACGCCTGAGCTGTCCTTGTGCGTGTTCTGCAAAATGCTATTTGCACTGAACCTATGAAGGGACATCTGTTTTATGGCCCAATTCTCATATTGCATGTCTCTTTTTCTTCTAGGACACCACTTCTTCCTTACCAGGGCATTTTGTCTTTTAGGTAAGAGCAGGTTAGCACAGTTGGAGGGTATATTTTATGTGGATTTAATTTCTGAAGGACGGACTAGAGAAGATCTCTTGCACAAATGTATCTGTGTCTCTTCATGTGCTGTGTTTTAGTCAGCCTCTGAGCAGATGTTTCTAAGTGAGAGACTGTATTTCCTACTGTTATTTAATTTGTGTCCTAGGGCAGTTACCAGATGCACACTGGGCTTGCAAGCAGTTGGCACAAAAAATGATGGAGGCTGTATTTAACTCTTCCTTACCTGACCAGTGACATTTTGTGTTCTGTCTTCCCAAGAGAGATTCTTTTGCTCGTAAATGTTTAGCTTGCCACTTCACCTGGATCTCTACTTGACAGCTCTGTTAGGAAGGAAAATGATAATGTTTTAGAAATACTTTACAAAACATGAATTATTTTTTAACTAATAACTAATTTAAAAACTATTTTTAAGTTATAGATTTAAAAAAAATTATTTAGCTCATCAGTTTCTGTTTGTTCTGGGATTTTCTTAGCCTAATTGGAGAGCCTTTTAGTGATCCCTACAAAAAAGGCTTGTGATGTAGCTATGACTGACAGGTCAAAGTTAGTTGGATTTCATACTTGCTAATATCTTTGGTTGTGGAGTTACATATTAAGGATAAGCTTGAGATGCCATTACTCAAAAATACTGTCAAATGCCTTATGGTAAATACTACAAGATGATTTAGTCTTTAAGTGAACCACTACTTTCATTTTTATTAGGGGATGTTGAAAGCTTCATGCACTTTTCTGTTTGATTAGATTAGTTTTGTGCATTTTGACAGCAAAACTGCTTGTCCTGGGAGGTGTTGGGAACGATTTCATCAAGAGTGCTGGACTGAGGGTAGTTTTTCATTCTTACCAAGCATCCAGTGTTGCAGTTGCTGTTTATACAGTGCTTCATATTGCACACTCTTAGCATATAAAACCCTTCTCAGGATTCTTTTAAACACTTGTGAATCCTCCCTTTTATAAATGAGATTAAGTAAGACTGTAAAATGAACTCTTATTTCGAGTAGCTTTTTGTCTTGTTGAGATACAGTGCTGCTTTAACTTCATGCTGGAAGTAGATCAGTAAAAGATTATGTTTTGTTCCTGTTTTATCCATGTTTTTAATTTAGTTATGATATCTTGCCCTACTATTCTTCCAGCCTCCATTTTCAGCTCAGGGCACTTTCCAAACTGGATATGGTCTTACATTGTTTGCAAATCGCAGAGGATGAACATTTTGAAAGGAAATTCATTTCTTTTTCCGCTCATATAAACCTTTACGGTTCACAACTCTAAATATAAGATAATACACTGGAAAAAAGAAGCATCTTCTGTATGTGAATCTGAACCTTATTATTACTTCAGTAAAAACAAATGTGGTGGGAATGACAAATAGACTTCCATGAGCTATATGCCAGCAATTGAAATAAAGTCTCATTTTAGGATTTAATTTTTTCTTTTAAATAAAATTCTTGCATGGTGATAGCTTTCAACTGATCTACAGAGTACCTCTTGGTTGTAAATGGAGATTTGACTAGTTATGTGATAAGACCTTTCTTTCTTATTTTTCATTTGCCTGGATTTTAATTTTTTTAATGCATACAGAAAATTGGCTGTTGGTAAGCTCTGTGTCTTTTTCCTGGAAGTTAAAAAAGCAAAATATCTTTTGCTGCTCTTTCATACTGTTCTGTTCAAGCGGTCCTGTAACCATTGTTAATACCTCAGCTTTTAGTAGCCCTGTGCACCTCCCAAGGTCTGAAGTAAATAATTTTTATAATAGAGTCTATTTCAGGGAAAGGAAGCAAGGGGACCACAGTGGTTGAGGATTCTTTCAACTCAGACAGGGAATCCATTTAGATGGCCCCTGTTCATTACAGGGAGAGGGTCAAAAATACCATGAAGACTTGGATTTTTACTAAAGAAAGCAAATAAATTTTTTTCCTTCTGGAGGGCGGGAAGGCAAAATGAATAGCATATTCTTAGAATCATAGTAAAAGATGCATCCCAATACAGTCTTCAAAACAGCTTGTCTTTTTGTCTTAGAATATGTTCAGGATACCAGAACAAGTTATGGATGGATAAATGCTCAGTCTGAATACTGATGGAAAAAAAAACCCAAAGAAAACACTTTTATTTCAAATACAGCAGTTTGAGGAGAGGAAGATGCCACAATACTGATATTAATAAAGGATATTGGTATACTCACTGTCTGTATTCATGTTTTGTTTTCTTAGGGAACAGCTCTCTGAAGCCTTGCACAGGAGAGGGAGAAATCTGCATACTTTATTAAAAGCTTGGACTCTTGTCAAAATGTTATCTAGCCTTGCCCACAACTGGAATTCAGATGGGCAGGTTTTTTTCCCCCTTTTTAATCTCTTTATTTTACTGAAACATTTTTTTAAGGACCATGCATACTTGTAAGCTCTTTCCTAGGAGGATGGCTTCTTTGTTACAGTGTTTGAGCTGGAAGGAAGGATAGGAGCAGGGGGCCAGGCTACTACCTGCAAAACTGGGCACTCACATTCCTGACCCCTGTGCCCCCTTGATCTCTGTGTGCTTCTCTGGCCCCCTCTGCTTGGCTTTCTGGGGTATTTCCTAATCCTAAGGCACAGATGGGGAAGGTGAAATGCAGATGCTTGTGTTGAAATATTACCATTGTGTTAAATGCTAATATTAAAGGTTCCAAAGGAGGGACTGTGGGGTTGTGTTTGCTTAGCAATTGACCACCAACTTGTGCAAGACTAATCCAGTAAACAGCTATGGTGTCTTTTTCTTTTCATGCTGTGGAGGCCAAATGGCACAGGAAAAGGCAGGAGAATCACAGAACATGGGGACTGGAAGGGACCTTAGAGGACCATCTAGTTCCAATTCCCCTGCCACGTGGCAAGGTCACCTTCCACTAGACCAGGATGCTTAAAACCCCATCCAGCCTGGCCTTCAACAGTTCAAGAGATGGGGCATCCCCAGCTTCTGGGCAACGTGTTTCAGTGTCTCACTCCCCTCATAGGAAAAAATGTCTTCTCTGTAAAATAATTAAGAATGTCTGTGGTGGCAGAGTTTAGGTAGCACTAGTTCGGTCTGTTCAGTGTTATTTACAGCACACACCAGAAAAAGTGAAAGACTTTTTTATATTTACCCAATTAGTGCCCTGTGTTCGAATAATGTACAGGGCTGCAGCAGCAGCTTGTATATCCCATCTTCTTGTCCATTTTCAGGTGGAAAACAGTTTCAGGTATTTTCACTTGTAATGTGAGAATCAAAGCATTTGGCTCAGTGGCCTTCAGGGCTATAAAAATAGGCTTGGCGTGACCTGGACTGATGGCAGAGGACTGAGATAAGCAGCTGTGAGTGCTCTGCCATGGCAGCATTCCCGCCTGGGGAAGCAGCCCACGGGGAAGCAGGGCTGAGGAGAAATAACCAGTGCCCCAGGGCAGTGATGCCATTTCCACCATGCCAGGAGAGAGGGTGCATGGTCTTTCCCTCTCTAGGTGGTGGTCCAGTGCAAGAGCTCAGCGTCACATCCAGGGGCATGTCCACCTTCCCTGGAGCACTGGGACCTGGGAATAATAATTAAGTAATTTGTTCCCGTTACATGCCAGATTGAAAGAAGTCCCAGCTCAGCAGAAACCAATTTACCTAGTGGCAGTGTTTGATCTAGCAAAGCCTGTCTTGGAAGTATTGTAAGAGTTTGGATGTTGAGTATTTCCCTGGGTGAATAAATGCTTGGAGCATTAGGTCTTTATGCTGAAATCTAATGTTGTCTTTGCTTATCTTTGAGTGTGGTGAGCCCTTATCATTACAAAGGAAACATAGCCTTCCTACAGCCGTTGGAGGAGTCCTTCATCTTTTTTTGTATTACTTACTCAAATACGTTCTGCAACTTTTTTTCTGGTGGTAGAAGCATAATAAGAAATGCTTTCTAATGGGTGCTGTGTTGTATCAAAACCTTTTGATATAATTTTGCAAATGAAGACAGCGTGGCTGGTGTAAAGCCAAGATGCTGTTCTTATCCATCAAAAACATATATTTTAGGGAGGCCTGAGTGAAAGTAACAACCTGCTTGACATCTGTTTGGAACTTTTAGAGAAATCAAATCAAGGTAGTATGAAAGGTGTCCCCAAACATTCATGCTGGGGGCCACCACTGGCCAACAGTAGCTTTGTGCCCACTGTCCTGGGCCATATCCTGAGGTGCAGCTCAAAAGTCTCCACCTTAGCCTATAATGCTTAGTGCCTTTGGGATGTGTGGCACTCTCTGGCTGGGCTGTAAGAGGAGGCAGCAGTGGATCCTCAGTGCATCTCAGCTATGGGTCTTGCCTTGGACCACCCATGGGGTTGTGGTCACTGGTTAGGGCTCCTGCATGTTAAGGTGGTTGAGGCCCAGTGGGAGTCAGCTTCATAACCCCTCCATCCCTCTCGCAGCAAGGACATTGGTCCTAGAGAGAGCTTCTAAGATGCATTGCAGAGCCAGGCATCAGTCCCTGCTCTTTGGTGCTGTCCCAGGAATGCCCTTTTGTCAGGCTGAGCTTATCCTGGTTGGTGTGAAAAGCAGCTTTCTGCTCCATCAGCTGGAGCACAGGGATGGCAGGGACTAGGGAATGGGTACATCCATGTTTTCCTCCCTGTGTTCTGCCTGATGGTGGGCTCTTCCAGTGTGCTTGCCTCCTCTAGCGTGGCTAATTGCTGCCCACCATGGCTATTGTGAGACTAGTTGTTTGCAAATCATTGCGGGATAGAGGAAGCTATGTGAAGAAGTGTAATTAGGATTCAGGGTATGGAGTGCCTTCTGCCTCAAAAAGCCAAGATTAATTCTGCTTTATTGAAACTGTTAGTTCAATTTCACTGTCCTTAAAAAAACCTCAACTTTATTTTTATGATTGTCTGAATTGTTTGATTTGCTCTTTTCTCCCAATTCATGTGCTTGAACAGCTTAGAGTGCTTCTTGCAGCGATTAACTGTCCGTACAAAACTGCAACCACTGGGAAGCAACGTGTGCTGTTAGCTTCTTCCTCTTCCTGGGAAGAGCTTTCTCCTTTTGGATAAAGTATAGCTTTTGTCAGACAGCTGGGCTTATTTTTCTTTCTGCCCCCAGCTTTCTGTGGTGGAGCAGATGTAGCAAGCCACAGTAAGCTCCCAAGGCTAGAATGGAAGGCATACTTTCCACTTCATGACTTTGTACTGGAGCGATAACATGGAAGGATGCTGTGCTGCGACTGTAATCGCAAATGCCTCAATTTGGTGGTTTTGTCTCACAAAAATAACCTAGTCTGATTGAAAAAAAGAAAGAGGGGTATGACTATTTAAAACATGGCTTTGGCATGATATGAGTGAGTGTAACCACCAATTGCTCTTTTCCACGTCCCTGCAGAGCAGCTGGTCCTTAGTGACCGCATGGTGCCATCACTTTCCTTCTTTGGAAGTACCAGGTGCCTGTGGCTGAGAGAAGCCTCAGCTTTGGAGTCACTAAGCATCTTGGCAATCTGGTTTGCATCCTTGTACGGTGGTGGTCCTCTGCCTATTTTCTTGGAAGGACTGGAACTGGGAAATACTTTTAGGTCAGGCCTTGTTGCGCATCTGTCCTGCTGTGCTGGTCTCAGGTGCAATGGAAATCTCAAGTCTTTTTTTTTTTTTTCCAAGTAGACTTAGGAGAAGTGAAAGGACAATTTTCTCTCTTCTTCAAACTTCTGCAGCGGTCAATTTGCTTGTACAGTGACTAAAGCTGTTGCCTAGGATGCTGGAGACACAGGCTGGATCTGTCTTCTGTGTCACCCCTTTGATTTTGGAAGAGGGGGTGTATGTGCTTCATTTGGGAGGTTCAGGGCTGTGGCAAATGGGTGGGAAGAGGTGCCCCTGTGTGTGCATCTGACCTGCTGTTCCCCAGATTTTAAAAGTGCCATCAGAATTTCTTATTAACTAATTGCAGGTACCACATATAATTGCTTCTTTGAACTACACTGGCTTTCGCTCCCCACTTTGTAATGAATTTATGAGTTCATGTTAAAAAAAGATCCTGGCTGTGGTGACCAGATGTCTTATTTAAAAACAAAGTAAAACTGAAAGGGTAGCATTGCTGCGTGTTGTCATACTTCAGGCTTTCTTTTCAGTTAGACTTAGATTTAACTCTTCTATTTTTTTTTATTTTTACCTTCCCCCACCGGCCCCCCCCCAGAAAAAAAAAAAAAAAGACAATGGCAGCTTTGGCCTTTTGCCTTTTCATTTTATTTTTTGGTAGGATTTTATTAACTTATTGGTCCCAGACTTCTAAGTGATCAGTTCAAGTTCCTCTGCCTTGCAGCTGCCAAAAGTGACCACCCCTTTTATGGGAAGGCATTTGAGCAGTTCTCAAAAATTTCCCTTTAAGGCCTTTAGAATATGATGGAGGTAAGTAGAAATCATCTTACTGTATGTAGAGGGTATCTTAGACTGCCTCTTGAATGTTGTCCTAAAAGATGGAAATGATAGATAGTTTTTCAGCCCAAGTTTTTAGTTTGAGTTCAGCTTTAATCACCCTCTGCCCAGAATCTTGGAAGTTTGAAAGGATTTTTGAAATACCGTGTAGATAATTAACAACGATTTGGAAAAGGAGCCTGCATTCTTTAGTTGGAAAGATATGGTATGTTTGGTAGAAGTTGGTGTTAACTTACTGTAAACATGTTCCTGTTCCTAGATTAGTTATGAACATGACACAAGATAAGTTGTAATGGGATTTTTTTATCTTTCTGTGGTGTATAAGGAACTATGTCTTCAAAGATGAAGAATGGTGCACTTGTGATAGTTCATTTGAGAACCTGATCCTTATAGTCCTTGCTTCTGATCCTTATAATCCTTGTTTTGTGTGTATGTGTGTGAAGAAATTCTCAACAAGTTCATGCTGCACGATGTCCTGTTTGTGTCCTACTTGGTTACAGGTTGACCTCTGTAAAGGGGAGACAGTCCCTACCTGTTGTAGAATTTGAAATGGTTCCTTGGTAATTTTTATACTCCAGTTTGTTTGCTGTATTTTATCCACAATGTGCATGTACACTTGATAGAAATGGATTTGCAATTGGAAGTACAACAGTCTTGTTTTACTTGGAGGTATCCAGTTTCCAGTATTCAAGCAACAAAATTTGCATGAAAGTAGATGTTTCAGTGAAATGAGAACTACCAAGTAAAGTGTGGGATTTGTAGTGAGTTTTCCAGATGTGTTTTATAAACTTTCTGAAAAAATACAGGTAGGTTTGCCCTACCTGAAACCTAGGTTCCAGCTAAAGTGATCAGATTTGTTGAGGAAAAGCATATAATTTTAGTAGAAAAGAATCTTTTTCACTTCTCTTGTCTTTTCCTCCATATTTGTCAAAAGTGTGCATACTACACTGGACATTTGCATGTGACTTTTAGCCTGGAAATAGTCTTTTTGCGTGAAGAAACTTGTACCTTTTGAGGAACCTGCAATGTTCTGTCAGCGGTCTTTAGTAGAAGGCTATCTAAACCTACGTCTGCAGCTTTCCTTAGTACAGTTACTGTATGGTTAATTGCTTTTCCTGAAATACTTCTGAGTCTTGGGAGGTCAAAAAGCAGACAAGAAGTTGGTGAAGTGGCTCGTAAAAGGGGAAGAGGTTCTCTGAATTTTACGTTCCTCCCAAAAGTCTTGTCCCATATAGAGTAAAAATAAAAAAGCGGTGGGAGTTTTGGGAAGAAAACCTGTGTAGCAATTCTGCCTTTTCCCCTTCTGCTTCTGTTTCCTTGCACTTTTTGCTGTCCTGTAGTATAAAGGGTTTTGCTGTTGCCTGTGAGGCAGAAGTCTGCATCATCCTGACCAAAGGCAAGCTGATGCATGAACATGTGAGCCAGAGACCCTTTATATAATTTATATGTACTTGCAAGACAGAGACCCTTTTATTTTATAAACAGATTCACTTTTATGAAAGATCCTTCCATGGAACAAACTGTTAGGACATATTATTACAACGGTGCTTGCTCACAAGCTCAGTATTTTTCAAAGCAGGTTTCAAAATCAGCATACTGCATAAAGTTTCTTGGTTTTTTGTTTGTTTAGGGATTTTTAGGTTGTTTATTTTCTGATGTTATGTTACCCCAAATGAGTATGAGGCAACTTGCACTGGAAAAATTTTGCCTCTAGTTTTTGTGATTTTCGTACTACAACAGTTTCAACTAAATGATCATGTTAGGCTTGAGTGTATATATTAATGTTGACTCCTTTTCATGCTCCTGCAAATGCACTCTTAGGAATTCCCTTTTCCCCCGTTCTCTGCCTCTGTCAGTCTCTTCTTTATTTTTGGGCAAGACCAAAACATGGGGATGGGACCCACTGCTCAACTTTAGCAGTACTTGCTTTTGTTTTCCCCTACTGCCCCTTATGTTCCCTCTGGACCAACCCCACCACAGAACTTTCTGGCAGAGGTGAGACGTGACAGGACCCCCTATCAGCCACAGCGATGGCTTGGATTGATTTAGGTGTGGGGTTCCTGCGCCCTTGCAAAGCCTTTGTAGTGGAGCCAGCCCATACTCTTTTCTTTTTTTTCTCTTTGGTTCTTAGTTCTGGCTCCTCTTTGTCATCTTTAGTTAATATTTTAGCTATGGGTAGTTTAGACAAGGGAGCTGATTATTTCTTTGTACAGTCAAAGGAGGAATGGGTTTCTTTTTGATAGTTTGTAAGCGAAATGGAAATTGTAAGCAGAAGTAAACAGTGAGAAGAGGAATTGGGTTTTCTGGTCTGTTATTCAGGAAGAGAAAAAGGAATTAATTTTGCACAGGCTAAGAAGTAAACCAAAATTTTGCAGCTACTTCTGTGCTTTCATATGTTTTTCCATGGTTTCTGAAAAAAAAAAGGTATTTCACAAATCAGGTGTTCTTTAAGTGTTCTCTAGGAATTTTGGTAGCACTTGCTGTTCATTGACTTTTTTCCGACTTTAGTGAAATGAAAGGAAATCTTTCTCCTACGTCTGTCATCAGGGGAAAACGTGCACAGTGCTTCGTGAGTTTCTTCTTCTTTTTCTTTCTTGTGGCGGATCAAGTCTTTTGAAAGTTAAACCATAGTTTTGTCTGTGCATCATTTGATGCTCTCTTACTGGCTTTAATCCAGCTGTTTTTAAGACTGCACACTGAAGTTTGTGTTTTGTTTTCTGTCAGCACAGGTAATTCACTGCCTTTTATACCAGGATGAATTTTTATGTCTTTTTCTTTTAATTACAGAACAGCATTTAGCAATCTCAACAATTTTACGTATTATTGGTCTCCAAATTCAGATCTCCATTTTAAAGAGATGGGTGTAACATCTAGTCACGTATTTAGCTGAGAAGAAAACTGCTGGTGAAGTATATTTCCCTGTACAGTTTTAAGACATATTTTGCCCAATTTCTGCTTGGCTTTGAAAACATCATCAATAGTGAGTGTGGATGCAAGGTCACTCTCGGAGGGTTTTTGATGCTGTTCTGTGTGAGCTTCTTACACCTTTAGACCAGAAAGCGGTTACAATGCTGTTTTGTTGTACTATACTCAAATTAATTAGCCATGGTTTGTGGTCCAAGTAGGAAGGCAGTTAGGATGAGGACTTTGTAGGTCTCCATGGTTTCCATTAATCACTTAGGTGATGGACTGGAGAATGCCATTTTTAAAATGGCATGCGGTGCTAAGGGCTGGCAGACATTTTGGAGGCTGAGAGTAGTTCCTTTTGTGTTGGGTTAATGTTGAAGGAACAAAAATACAACAGGTTGGAAAGATTACATGTGCTAAGGGAAAACATAGTATTGCAGAGAACTTCCTGGATACCCTAGTGACATAAGCATACATGGTAAAGCCATTACTTGCTAAGAGGTTGTGTCTCTGCCGGATGCACAGGGAACCTGAATATAAAGTTACTCCTGAATTGCTATTTGTAAGCACCATAAACCAAATCTGAGTTACTTTAATATGCAAATCATGGCATTCATATAACTTTTTAATGGATAGCTTGATTTTGCTTGCTTGAGGTAATGGGTAGCAAGAAAGGCCAGCAACTCCGGGTGACCTCCAGACTGGAAAGTCTTTTTTTGGAGGCAGCAATTGCTCCAGTTCTTCAAAATGAGTTTGCCTGTATTGATATCAAGTGCTGATTTACAGTGGGATGCTGCCCCAAGCTCTCTTGGATACAGTGGCATGTATGCAAAGTCCAGGAAGTGACCTCCCATTCTGCTTGTGGCTGAGACTTCAGTAGCAGTGAGCATCAGGTCCAGTGTAAAGTGTCATGCTTAAAGATAAGCTGGAGAGATTCCAGTTTAAGCTTAAGAACAATGAACTTTTTGAAAAATATGACCCATAAGGAAGAGATGAGGTGATTGGGGTTTCTTTAGAAAAAGAGAAATCATTAAAGGATAGGAAACTGTGATGATACTTTTTCATTATGTCAGGCATTAACATCAGAAGTGCCTGTGGCCAACTACTCTCCATGTTCCAGCGGAAGATTAGTTTTTAGCAGGAAAGTTTAAGATTTTGGTGGGTGGCTTGTTTGTTTGGGGTAGTTTTGTTTTGGTTTGGTTTTTTCCTTGGTAAGAATACTTAATGGAAACAGTGGAAGAGGCTAGCTGGGGAAGTTGTTGCATCTTGGTTGTTGGAGGTTTTGAAGAACAGGTTAGACAAACACCACTTATGGCATAGGTGTATTTATCCAACTTCAGAGTGGGGCTGGAATGGTAACTTCTTAAGGTGCCCTCAGGTCTTTCCACTTTGATTCTGTGGTTATATACATATATATGAGGCAAAACCTGAAGTGGAAAGAACTCTATATGCTTTTGATCTTCTAATCTGCTTTGCCTTTTGCATTTTGAGCATCTATAAATCACAGCATAAAATTGGGGAAGAATCGTTATCGTTACGTTCTGTGTTTTAATTTTACATCTTTAGATGTGAAATGACTTGTAGGCTACGGAAGTGAAAACTAGTAGTAATCCTCTTTTGCCCCTCTTTCTCTACAGGTCGCTTGGTTGGTGCCCTGGACGCCGTGTTAGACTCTAATGCACGCGTCGCTCCATTTCGAATTTTACTGCAAGTTCCAGGCTCACAGGTTTACTCTGCCATTGCATGTGGTGAGTTATTGAACGGATCAGAAGTTTACTGGGCCATAGCTATTGGTGAGTCAAAGACAGAAAACCCCAAACTGATTCTGAGCATGGTCAGTGTCTGCATGTCCAGGAAGCTTGAGGTAACCCCAGCTAGTTGTGTGTGTGTGTGGAAAGCTATTGCCTGTAGCTTGTTTAACAACCAAATTAACTTCTGGTTAAAAACCCAGATAGGACTTACGAAAAGGTGTTTCCTAGGAACATTAAATTTCTATAGAAAACTTGTGTAGCTAAGAATGTTTTGCTGTGTTAAGTTTTTATCTCTTGCAGAGCAGTAATAGTCCCTTACAGCAAGAAACTTAGTTTAGGCTTTCACTGCTAAAGTGTTCCGCTTGCTTACTGTGAAATGTCTTAGCAGACTTGGATATAATGAAACATAACTGGAACATTGGAAGATGGTACGTGACTTAGGAGGTTGTTGCAGTGAGGAGTGTCTAATTGCCTGGTCTGTTGTGCACTAATCCCTTTTGCAGTTTCTGCAACCTCTGAAAGTGATGTCGACATGAGTGGCAGCAACCTTGCCATGGCACAGTAGAGGCCATCTGAATGCATTTGTTCCATTCATCCTGTTCTTGATAGACCAATCTGCAGGGCTGTTCTTATCCCTTCTGCTCCTATCTATAAAATCCTCGCATTGAAATTTACAGCAGTTTTTCTTTGGGAATGGTTCAAAGCTGCGACCAGTGAACTTTAGACTTGACATTAGGAAGCATTTCTTTACTGAGAAGGTGGTTAAATCTGGAACAGGCTTCCTTCTGAGCCGTGGTTGATGTCCCACTGAATCTTTCAGTGTTTGAGAGGCATTTGGACAATGTTGGTAATAACAGGCTTTAACTTTTGGTCAACCCTGAAGTGGTCAGGCAGTTGGACTAGATGATTCCCAGGATTTCAAGGACAACAAGAAGAGCTTCTTCAAATAAATCAATAACAAAATGAAAACAAAGTATAATGTGGGCCTGTTACTAAATGGAGGGGAGACCCTAGTAAGATACTAGTAATAGTAATAGAGGAGGCAGAGGTACTGAACATCTTCTTTGTATCAGTCTTTGCTAACCAGTCCAGCTCTTGGGAATCTCTGACCCAGATGACCAGGGTAGAGGAATGTTGGAGGGAAGAATTCCCTCAGTCAAGGAGGATTGGGTTAGAGAACACCTTGGCAAACCTGACATTCACAGATCCATGGGTCCTGACAAGAACTGTCGAGCAGGGAGTTTGGACCAGATGACCCACTGTGATCTCTTCCAACCTGACCCATTCAGTGATTGTTGTAGATCCCTTCCAGCTGAAAACTGTTCTATTCTGTTCTATTCTATTCTTTCTTATACCGATCAAGCCATTAAATAGTTAGCTAATGTAAATGTTGACATGTTGTTGATAGCATTTGACATAGTAGTCCTTTAAATGGAAAAGGCAGTCTATATATTCATCCTTTTCCTCTGTACAAGCTTGTTCAGCAATTCTTCCTTACTTCATCCGTGAGCCCTCTGCATGTTCTCCATTAATACTGGGAATTTTTCCCTGGCCCAGATGTGTGTGAAGAAGCTTGTGTAAAGTCTATTTATGCTATTTTTGGTTTTGGCTGTGTTTTCTTTGTTTTGCAATTTCTCTGTGCTTTCTATCCCTACCTACCTCCTTTTTATATTTAAATAATGCCATCTCATGGAGAAATTTAAGAGCTTCATGCTGTTACCTGCCTTTATCAGAGGACTGTATCTTTCACTGGAAAAGTAAGCTCAGTGTTGCTGTCATGGGGCTTCTTGATTATTTGAACATATGCAGTACTCCTTTCTGGGGCTTATCTTGCCCTGTCAGCACTTTTACTGTACAGAGAATTTGGTTTATTTTTTTTTCATATTAAAGAAACTACAAATCAAAAACTAGCTTGGTTGGAATGACTTTGCTGAGATAAACTTATTTGATTAATGTTTTTTAAAATTCTCCTTGGCTCTTCTGAATGGATGCTCATCCTTGAGAAAATGAGATTTACAGTTACAGAGGGAAAGCAGAGAGGTCTGTTTTGTGTGCTATGTGGGTAGGACATGCACGGTTGCTAGAGTTGCACAGAAATGAAGAACCTTGGAAGCAGAATTTGTTTCTGAATAATATTGCTGCTGTGAAACCCTGATATGAGTGTCCAAGGGAGAGCTTGTGCTGGCAATAGGAGTCAGAGGAATATCACCCAATCCCTTTCTTGGGAAGCTGGAGGAGGACCGTCCCCACACAGGAGTGGCTGTCACTGCTCGCCTGGCTCTGCCCTGTCACATGAGCGAGGTGCTTCATGCAAACATGATGTTAAGAGTCTGTTACAGGCTTTGGAGGGAGCAGTGAGTCAAATTAAGGTTCCTGGTGCTCTACAGAACGGGCAAGGAGCAGCTCCAGCAACTCTTTCCAGACTCCCAGTGTAACTTCATTACAGATAGCCATCATGTCAGTAGGCAGTTAATTAAAATGACATTTTTTAATCATGTGTTGGCAGTCCTCTATTGCAGGAGCTGTGGGCTTAAATGATAATATATACATAATGGTCAGATCTGTGTTACAGACTTTTGCAAATCTCGGAGGGCTGCTAGGAAGTCTAATCCAAGCATGGCTGTTCTGGCAGAGGTGTTTCAATCCGTATGGTTAGTCGTGTTATACCAGAACAGGAAAAAAAAATACTGACCTCGACCCTAATGTAGAGCCAGTTACAATATTCCTTTCAGAAGGCTCATTGGCAAAACAGAAACTCAAGTCTCAGTCAAGTGAAGCAGGTTTTAGGAGAGGGAAAGCAAAGGGATTGGTGAGAAGTGGATTTAAAGAAGAGATTATGAGGAATGAGGCAGTGGTTGGACAAAACACCTGGCACAGGCAGATGAAGATGGTGGGTAAAAGGTGGAATAAAATACTGAGGAGCAGTACAGGAAGAGGAATAAGGAAGAGAAATAAGGAAGATATTAGCAGTGCTTGGGTCTAATCACAGGGCAACTTTAAAGCATGAAATGGAAATCAGAAATGAAGAAAGGACCCAAGAAGCTGAGGAGCTGGCCTGACCAAATGAAAGGGGCAAAAAGATCTTTGTGTATTTGAGCGGAATCCCTGGAGGCAGGAAGGAAAGATTGCAGTAGCCCCCACAAGATATAACCACTGCCAGCACCCAGGTTCAGGGCAGTCCCAGTAGTGTGGATGCTGCTCTGAAAGGCATCTTGCTCGCGGCTTATTTCACCAGAGGCAGCCTGACAGCTCTCCCGTAGAGTTGATATCTTTTAGATTGCTCAGAAATAAAAATTCGACTCAGTATTTGCTTTTTGCAGCCATTTCAGTATAAAATTACTGTTATAGATATAATTTGTTTTCTTGACCTAAAGGACATTTAAGTGTCTTTTCTTTCATGATTGTTTTTTTTTTTTAATTTGACCTTGATTAATGATATTTATGAAGTTCCATTATAAGACCTTCCTGTCAGGGACGTTAAAACTTGGAAAGTTTCCTTGCCAGTTGGCATTCTGCATGGAAAACGGAGCAGAGGAAAGTGGAAAATCCTTACTTAGATTTGTCTTTTTTATTGTTGTTGTTGTTGTGAGGCAATGTGATGTATCTCTGATGTACACACAACACAAATCTTGAGATAATGGGTATTCTATTTGAAATTAATTTTATTATTATATTCATCTGTAATTTGTGTGTCTCTTACATCCAACAACTTCTCTTCTTTCTTCCACTAGCAAGGCACTAGGAGAGGAAACTATTGCTGCCTTTACTTTCTTACCTGTAACATTTAGTCACTGACCAGTAAGATCTGGAGGGGCCAGCTTTTCCCCTGATGGCCCTGTGTGGTGCCCATCTTGTTCTAACTTTTCTGTCATTGTGTCATGCACAGACAATTCAGTTTCAAGTAGAAAGAGCCAAAGCGAATAGTTAGTGAGTGAAATATTATTTCTGGAGTTAGTGTGAACACATTACATTTAAAAGAACAACAAAACTCTCACATAAATCTTTAGAGGAAGAAGCTTTAAAGCTGTGAAAATCTGTATTTTTCAAAGATTTTTATTTGCTTTATTTCTTCCCGAAGCGGCAGAATTGTGCTCTTGTAGGACCTTTAGGTGTTGCTGAACCAAACTCTTTTACTTAAAAGTACTTTATTGATTATAGAGAGCTTTTGAAATAAAATGTAGATTATAAATGTTCCTCTCAAAGGGTGTGCATGTCTGTGTGGGGTGTGTATATGCATGTGCATATTGAGGGAGGGAGACAGGAAGATTAGGAACTTTTGGGAACAGGGCATAAATCAAAGGTTTCCAGTGGCCGCTTAAGGAACATCGTGTCAGAATAAGCTGCAGTCTAGCAGCTCAGGATGAAGTTTTGCTGTTTTTTCTGCTCTGACTTTTAATGCAGCATTTGCTGGCTGAGAGCATTCAAGAAGATAAAACTAAAAGTACTAAAACTAATTCTCTGAAACAAAGAGGGTTTTGTTTTTCTCTAACTATATTGCCATGAGTGAGGCCTTTTTGACCTGTTTGCTACTAAGAATTCTGAGGTTGAAAGTTCAGTTTCTCGTAATGAATTTATGAAATAGTGCATTTTATTATTTTTTTTTCTTCCTTGCAATTTTATTTTGTAGGATTAGTTTCAATACACTATTTTTTTCTTTTCTAGGTGCCACTGCAGAGGAAATAAACCAGCACTGGGAATGGCTGGAACAAAACTTGCTCCACACTTTGTCTGTATTTGACAATAAAGAAGATATTGTTAGTTTTGTCAAAGGGAAGGTGAAGGTAAGGAAACTGTCTCACTTTCACCCTTCCCTGCCCAATTACATATCGACTGTTAGAAGTAATGTCACGAAGTTGTTGTGATTCATAATTGGTTTTGACCATATAAACATTATTAGTTTTCTGTGTGGCTCTTATGCCTGAAGTGGCCAGTGTCTGTGCATCTGTACTCACGTTTTCTTGTCAAAGCTCAAAACCAAAGTATCTAATTTAATCTTTATCCCACTTGTCCCTTTCCAGCTTCACTGTTCTCTCCTCTGTGATATGCAGCCGAGCTGTCTTCAGCATCTGTTTTCAGTTCCTCCATCTCTCCAAAACGTTATGTTAAATACTTTCCCTTCCTGTATCTCAGCTTTTCCTCCTTGCTGTGTTTCTCCTCCTATCCCACGTGTTTTTCCTCACTTTAACCCATCGGTTTCTCCTACCTGTTTACACACATCTGTCCCTCTTGATGGGGCTCAATGGTGACATCAGGTGATAGCCATGGGGCCTGAATCTGCACACCCGTGTGGGTGCCACCTCAGTCCCTGCAGCACAGGGACAGGAGAAAAGGCCCTTGCACAACAGCACCTGCATCGTCAGGATCTGGCACAGAAACTGCCACTGGCTTTGCAGAATGCTGGGGTCGTGGCCAGGCACATGAAGCTGCTGGCTGGCCACAGGGCTGGAGAAATGAGCATTCATTTGGACAGCTAAAGAATTTTAGAAGTAAAGGAATTTTGTGACCATAGACCAGATTTAAAATAATAATGACATGTGGGTTAAAACTTAGATAGCCTGGTGTTCAGAGCTCTGCTTTTAAGTGAAATATGTGCTCCAAGAGCAGCGTGGTGATGGCTGGTGGGGTTATGGGTTCACTGGTGACTGCTGTGCCTCAGGTCCCACTGCAAGCCTTTCCTTGTTAAGAGTTTTAGTGGGATGCTCTTCCCCCCATAGCCCCTTTTCTTGTTTGGAACTTCGTAGGAAGATAATGCTTTTGGTGAATTTCAACCCTGCTGCTGTGATCTCAGTGGGCTCAGAATCTGGGGAAGAAGGGTACAGAGGCAAAACATCACTGTACGAATCCTAGTTTTTATCCTGTTTTCTTTAAAAAAAGGCATTTTGTCTTAGACACACTGAAAGGACCAAGTACAATTAATCTCTCTTCGTAACACTGTGGCAGCCTGTTACCTAACATAGCACATATTTTAGATTCTTCGGGTTTCATTAGTTAATATTAAGTCCAGGTTTTGGACCCTTGTACCTACTGTAGTCTTTTGGTGCATTAGGACTGCTTGGTAATAGCAACTCCTTTGTTGTAATACCACTATTAAAAATCTGAAATCTTAATTATATTTATGTAGGTGTTCTTGAAACCGTATTTTTAATGGTTCCAAGCATCTCTCAAGTTAATGACACATCTGACTGCATTGCTTCTTCATGTATATAGTACTGGTCAGTGTACACAACTGTTACTCTACTTCTGCTCTGTATATACCAAATAAGAGCAAATCGTAAGCCATAGTAGAAGTATAAATATATGGTTCTGCTAGACTCATTGAAAAAAATGTTATATCTAAAAACGGCCCCAGAAGTCTTGCTTTGGAAGCAATAAAAATGTATGAGAGATGCAAGCACCAGAAATTTCTCCGTATGTGAAAATTGCAAATCAACTTGAATTTCTTTGTGAGAAGGGTTTGCATTATTAAAATTTGAATGGGTAGCTTGTAGCAACTTGCCTGATGGTGAATGCTATAGCTTTATCCTAATACATTATCTTGCTATGGACTCAGGCACTGATTGCAGAGGAAACAAGCAGCAAGCTTGCTGAGCAGGAGGAAGACCCTGAGAAGTTTCGAGAAGCCCTGGTGAAATTTGAATCCAGATTTAATTTTCCTGAAGCAGAGAAGTTGATCACCTATTATTCCTGTTGCTGTTGGAAAGGAAAAGTTCCTCGGCAAGGCTGGCTTTATTTGAGCATCAATCATCTCTGTTTTTATTCCTTCTTCCTGGGCAAAGAATGTAAGTGTAAATGCGTAAGACACCTAATGTTGGGGGGAGATATAAATATAACTACATTTAAAAGCAAGAATAGCCAGAATTGTTATGAAAAGCCTACTTCACCTCTGAAGTTTAGTTTCTGAATTTTTTGTTGTTCAGCTGAAAGATCCTGTTTAAGTCTTTACTTCAGTCTTTATGTTTTAATATGAATCCAGTAATAAAAATGACACCGTAAGAGCACACATAGTTGCTATCTGATTCTTTCTTTTTTATTTTTAATGCCATGGCAAAGTAGCAACAGACCTCCTACAGGTTCTGAAATAGAGACTTTCAGTGCTGAAAAGGGTAAGTAAGGTTAGGTCCCTCCTGCATGTGGGGAAGCAGAATCATTGCATTGCTGCAGGCCAGCAGGGGAAGGGGCTGGTGGATGCCCGAGTCCAGCTGCCTGCCTGAAAATAGCCCAGGAAACATAAAAGGGCTGTGCCCTGGAGAACCAGGTGAAAATTCAGAGCTTTTAAGGAAAAACAACAGCAATTTAGGGATTTGTGTTTCTGAAGTGCAGGAGGGTCACGATAAATGTGTCTTGGGGTTTTTAGACTTTCAGATGGTTCAGCAAGTTGTAAGAATTTGGTCATGGTGTTCCGCTACAGAGGAAGGGTTATGTGATTATGAAAAGCCTGTCAGAATAGGTATCAGAAGGTAAAAATGAAAGTAATGGACATAAGATAGTAAAAATGAATGTAGCCATATAAACTCTATAGCATTTGTCTGTTTAGTAAGATTGTGGATGAACTGCTAACATTTTAAGTCCTGTTTATCCTGCTGGAACTTCAGCAAGGACAGCAATAGAAACCTATACTGCTAGAAATATAGCAACAATTTTCAGTTATAACAATTAGGAAAACTTTGCCATATTCCATCTGGATTTGATATTGTGATATAGCTGTAGATAAAGTGCGTTAATGTAAAGATAAGAAGGATAGTATAGGGTAATTTCCAGGACTTAAAACATACAAAGACATGTTTAGAGTTGGACGTTCTTTCTTCCCTTATATTATTTCAGGCCAATTATTTTGTCATATCAGCAAAAGGTGGAAGAGTTAGATTTAAAATGTGGATAAGTTTGTTATTCATTATAAAAACAGAAGTCAATTTTTGCTGGGAAGAGTAGAATGGAGTCTCTTGATACATACTAAATATCTGAATTCTTGTTTAATCTTGTTGTTTTCTGTTTAAAATAAGTATTATATATATATAAGTATATTTCTGTTTCATTTCTTCCTGCTATGGTGGTGAGTATTCTGTCATTAAATCTGAGATAGCCAGTCTGCCAAAGCATGCAAAGCAAAGATGGTACTTATTAATGATAGATAATAGAGGAAGCAGGAGGGAGAGAGAAAAACCCTTTATATTGTTCCAAAAATTTTTTTATGCAATACCACAGATAATTAAGTGATACTGGAAGTACAACATCACGCTGTATTGTTTAAGAAGAGATGTCTTCTCATATCTTTAATAATATTCATTATGAAAATACAGAAAAAAACTGCAAACAATTAGGTTTGCACTTTTTATTTTGACCATGGAAAATACACTCTTCGTTCACTGTTGTAGTCTGTTGCATTGCCTTTGTGTTCCCATGCATTTGCATGGAAATGTGAAATAAAAACCTGAATTTTCTTTTGGCTAAACAAACTTTCCTAACTCAGTGGGAAGCGTTATATATGCTGAAATGATTCCCACTTCCTTGATTCTGTTAAAGCAGATTACTTCTGTTTCTAGGCTAGTGTTTTGTCATGGTTTTGAAATCTTTGTGTTGCATGGTGTAATCCAGATTTATTATAGTTCTGGTTGTTACTATTTGAGAAGCTGACACTGATTACATGTAGAACAAGTGATTAATTGTCTTTTTTTCAGGTAGAAATCACAAATCTGGTCAAATCTGGTCTTGAAAATATTACTAAGAAATCACAATTATTGTGTTCTTCAGGACAGCACAGGGAAAAAACAATATATGAGTTGCAATAAAAATGGTTCTCAATTGTGTTTTTACCTCTGTAAAAATCCCCCCAAATTGTAGACTGAAATCTCTTTACAAAGTGTTAAATCATCTGCTTCTGGCAAGTCTGTTCCCTTCTTGTTTTATTTGGTGTTGAAAGGACCTGGAATGCAATATCAGAGCCTGTTTTCAGCTTCTCATAAAATTAACTTATGGCTTATGTGACTATGAACTCTATGAAACATTTCTTCCAGGACAAGTACCCTTTTATCTAAGCCTCAAAGTATTTGCAGGATTTCAGAGGCTAAGATGGTCAGATATCTTGAAAGGGCGTGCCAAGGTTTTTTCACATTTTTTAATTAAACTTGTGTTTTTTCTAAAACTTTGAAGACTTAGTACCCTTTATCAGTAGTTTGGGCCCCTTACAGTCTGCTGTGCTGTATCTACAACCAACACTGTAGAGCCTGTGTGATTCTGACCTGCCTGAACAACAGTGCTATTGCTGCAGCGTTATTTAATCTTTCTTCCCTTGGCTGTGCCGATACAGATGATTTTATGACCATTCACAACAGTCTGTTTGTGTTGACGCAGCTGTGCTTTATTTAAGTAAGAAAAAAAGTAATCTGCAAATAATCTTGACAGCTGTGGTTCACGTAGTACAGAAAAGTTTCTGAAGGTAGCTCCTTAGGTAATTAACGATCACGGATAAGTGTCATATATATGACAATGCTGGTTACTGCTGCCTTTTTATTGCTTTATTGGCATCAGGAGACCAGCTGGGGATGTTAGGGGGTGTAGTCTTGGTGTTATTGGCACTGAGAATCCTGGGAAGCTTCCAACAGTTGTTAAGAACAAATTTAATCTATTTTAAAGTCCTTTTCAGCCTAATTTCTACCCAGAGATTTGTATGAGAGGCAAGTAACATCCTTCAGCGGTTATCTAAAATAAACTGATTCTGTTTACCACTTGTATTTATATGATTTGGCAGCGTTTAAGTATAGAAAACAGAGTCCTGCACTTTTTGTTTTCTATAGATAAGTCTGACTGCAGTTAATGTTTAGGGCAAGATTTGCTTGTGCACCTTTTCAGTATAAAGTAACCAAAATGGCAAGATACCAATGCCTAGGCAGCTTTTTTAAAAATGTCCTGTTTATAGTAGTAATTACACTTTATAGAAATTTCCATGTGCAAAAGCTTCTCTTTGGATGGGGGAGTTAGCTTTATTTTAAAAGCTAAAGTAACTGTGCATGTAATTGGTTTTCCACCTGCCTGTGATTTTGTTTCTGGGAGATTACTAAGCTTTTTCCTATTATTTTTGTACTCTTGAACTGTTTCTTCTGGTAGTAAGGAAGCAGGCTGCAGAAATGACTTGTAAATGAGTTAGGAACACAGCGTATGGCAGATGTTCTGCAAACGCACAACTCCCCAGTCCAACATTTCTTATGAAAATAGTTAAAATTTTGAGGGAGAGATCTGAAAAAGACTTTTAGAGTGGGGGAGATTGAATGTAGAGCCATAACAGGCATTTCAGCATATGCTTGGTCTTGCCAAAATGCCTCTCTTTCTCCTCTTTGGTTGTATGCATTTCATTCTAAATTTGCTTATTTCCCAAATCTGAAAAATGTAAGCAGAGTTTCCAACCCACTTTTGCTTTTCTCTCTGATTGCAGTGAAACTTATCATTCCTTGGGTTGAGGTCCAGAAACTGGAAAGAACCTCTAATGTCTTCATGACGGACACAGTCCGTGTCACTACTGCAAATAAGGAGCGTGACTTCTCCACGTTCCTCAACATCGCCGAGGCTTTCAGGATCATGGAGCAACTGGCAGATGTGACGCTCCGAAGGCTACTGGATAATGAGATCTTTGAACTGGATCCAGGCCTACAGGATCCTACTCAGATAACCAAGAGGTAAAAAGCTAAGTTGTTATATGAGCAGAGGTTTGATACTGGGCTTCATGGTTTAGTGCGTTAGCTGGGTTGATTGGACGCAAAAGAGATTTTATAATGTATTATGGTATATCTAATAGGTGCATTTCAACTTGTGTGCAAGACACCTTTTTCCATTTTATATTCTTCCCCTAAACAGCACATGGGTTTTTGTTTGTTTGTTTTAAAAGTGCCATTCCCTCTAGAATGCAAGATTGCGGCAAGGGATATTTTCCATCTTCCCTGAAGAGAACAACATTATTATGCTTACAATTTGGGCAGTGTGTAGGCTTTCCTGGTTTCATCAGTTCTCTAGAATTACTGCTTTTGATCATATCTAAAATATGGAATTCCCACTAGTTGGTTGCCATAGCCAATTTAGCAAGCAGTTATAGGACTTAAAAAACCCACAGGCAATTGCAACAGATTAATGTGCTGTTGTCAACTCTACTCCATGCATCCCTGAAATGCATCTCTGCATTCCTCTCCCACTACAGAATGCATTGGGCTCTCTGGAAAAGATTGATATCTTTTTTTCTACCAGTAGCACAATGCACAACTCTGTGTTTTATTTGTTGCTGTGAGAAAGGGGAAGGGAAACTGCCCAGAGGAGTTTTTGGTGGGCAGGATGGAATAGGCAAACTGGAATTTGCCTGAGGCATCAAGGTTAAGGTGCTGATTTAAAATACTTCTTTTCTGAATGGGACGTGAGCGCTTATCTCCTCTTGAGTCATGCCCTTTCCTGCTCTTCCTTGCTCTCCCTCTACCAGAGGTATGAAGGGAATCACCCAAGTATTGCTTCCCAGCTAAAACATAAGGAATGGATGGTATCATTTCCCAAAAAAGAGTCACATGTCCAGTAGCACTTTTTATTGTTTCTGAGGGGCAGTTTTACGGTGGTGCTGGGTATACATCTCAGCTGAACACTTCTACCAAATTTCCTAATGAAGTTTGAAAAAATGGACTTTCTCTACAATTTCGTATGTACACACAGTAAGGAAAATCACTGACACCAGGATTTCATCCATGATGTCATGAAGGAATTAACTTGAGGTAACACAGTGGTGAGCAGCCATGAACATCTTTGCAGCCTTTATTTTTAATAGCCATGGTTCCTTGGAATACAAGGGCTACCGTTGTTTTTACACTATATGTGTAACTGGATCTTGTTAACATTGTAGGCTTTTGGCCTAAGAAGTGTAGGGTATGTACTTTGGCTGATGTAGGATATGGCTGTAATAAGTTGTATTTCAGCCCCTTTCCCTGCTTTACCGTTCCACCCTTCTACTGCTTTTGGACTGAAAAGTTAGATGAATGAAGCAAAGAAAGGAAATACAGAGGAGATGTAACAAAAACCTGAGGTGAGGTATTTTCAGCATCTACCGATTTTTAAGTCATTGTTGTCACTTC
This sequence comes from Corapipo altera, assembly GCF_003945725.1. Classification (NCBI taxonomy): domain Eukaryota; kingdom Metazoa; phylum Chordata; class Aves; order Passeriformes; family Pipridae; genus Corapipo; species Corapipo altera. The sequence goes on from NW_020884872.1 coordinate 30,011,732, forward strand.
CCAAAAGAGTCTTTGAATCAAGGGTACTAACTGAGTGGAAGACTACAAACAAAGTAAAATTACAGTTGCGAAGAAAAGTATAAGCTTAGTAATATGCTATAATAAGGGGCTCTCAGGAAATCAACTTGTAAGTACCTTGTGGCATTTTTGAAAAGTAGTGTGTCGCAATCAAGCGACAGAAACCATCCCACAAATTTATTCAAACGGGTTTTCTCCTCTCATTCCTTCCAACCCAAGAAGAAAAAAAAAGTTGAGGGACAAAGGAGAAGGAAGGACAAAAATACATTTAATGAAGAGTTCCTGGGCAAGATTGTTCTCTAACTTCTTCTGTGACTTGGGATGGCAGAAAGGGAAACATGGAAGATTCTGAAATCCCGTTTCCTCTACATGAATTAGGTAGCGGTTGGATAAGTTGCTGCTTCTGGTGCCCTTTGTCACACTTTTGCAACTACTTTAATATAGGGTGATTAAGCAAGACCTAGCTTTTGAATAGTGGATAAACTGGTTTTTAGTGCTGACATGTTTTGGGGGGTTTTACTTTTTTCATGTGTGAAGTTTTTGTTGCTGCTTTTTTTCTTGAAATCGTTGTAGTACTACAAGAATGACTCCTCTCAACACTTTCCCCGTAATAATTGTCATTGTTAATTCTTGTGCATGATTTGGAAGCAAATAATAGTCTATGAAAATGAAAGCAATAATCCACACATCATTAGAACTGTTCCAACTCTGTCAAATCAATGAAGTTGCTGTAGATGGCTTTTGTTTGCTTGGCTTTCTTTTGTGAGAGGCTTGTCTCAATATCTTTATTTAAAAAAAATCCATTTTTAATGTCATCATGGTCTGTATATTCTACATTCTGAAACCCAGAAACTTTTGTTGCCATTCCTGGGGCTCTTGGGGTCATCTTGCTGAGCAGTGGAGAGGTGGGACTCAGAGAAGCTGTGAGATTAGACCCACAGTCTGTGACACAAATTATATTATGGCCAGAGTCAAACAAGTTAGTATGCAATTTTCCTTGCTGTTTTATGAAATAAGACTCAGAACAATGGATTACGAAGGGATTAATGGCAATTAAGATAATTACCATAAAAAGCAAAGTAAAGGTCAGGTGTCTGATAATTACAAGTGCCGTGTCTTGCAGCCATAGTTATGTGCCATACAATTTTACTGGAACATACGGTAACTATTTTTTCTTTTTTAATAGGAAAGTTGCTAAAATCTCCGGTATAGATTTCTTGTACTTCTAATTTCCATCTCTTTCAGTATGCAAGAATATCCATTGCATTCCTCAAACGTAGTGAGGAAATTCTGCAGAGCAGAACCTACAATTTAAAAGCTCCAGTGCTTGTGTCAGTAAGGTTTCAAAAGTATGATATATTTCTCCAGGCTCTAACCACATCAGTTTCTTTTCTTCTGTCTAACTCTGAATTACCAGTGAGAAAGGCAGAGAAGGTTGTTAACAGTGAGAAAGGCAGAGAAGGTTGTTAACGCTGATCTAAGCTGAACGGAAACTGGTTGAAGTACCCTGAGTTGTGAATGTCACTTCAGACTGCATTAATTCCTTCAGAGAGGGAGTCTGAGAATGCTCTAAATCTTGAGCAACAAGGAGAATGTAACTAGAAAGAACCTGTTTTTGTTGCATCTCCTGGCAAAAGGTGGGGTTTGGGTTATTTCTGTGTGTCAGTCATGATAGAGGATAGCCTAATGTGTTTTTTAAGGATTTGCAGTAATGAGAGTATTAGGATCCATACTGGTACTCTACTGTTCTGTCATTTAAAAGTCTGAGGTCTAACTTGAATCTTTAGCGTTGCTTTTTGAGTCTGTCACTTCTTATTCTACCCAGTACCGTTGAAGAGAACAGATGTGCTCTCTTTCTTTGGAGCAATCGCTTGTGTATTTGGAGGTTGATGTGCATCTCGTTTCTCTTTTTTTCTTTAAACTGCACTACCCTATCAGTCCAGATTTTAGCCGTTGTGGTCACTCTTCTCTGGACATTTGTCACTTAAGCCATGAGGTGACAGGTGTGGGATGGCAGGGTACGGGATTGCCCAGGAAACCCCACCAGTGCTGACCAGGGCAGGAGCAGTGGGACTCTCTCTGCAACATCTCTGGGACTACCGTGCTGCACCTTGGTGGCCCTGCACTTCTGCAGCCCAGCCCAGTGCTCCTCTTCCTCCTGTGAGTGTGAGGCTGTTCGGTCTTGTTCATCTTGTGATCCCGTGTAACCCCAAGGTCTGTTCTTTTTGCTGAATGGCTCCCTGTAGAGTTGATCTCCATCCTGCGTTTGTGCAGCTTATGATGTACAGCTGAAAATACTTGTAATACTTTTTTCCACAACATCCCTTAAATTTATGAATATCAATCTGAATATGATCCTGTTCTTTCATACATTAGCCTCTACCAGCCTCACATCGTGTGCAAGCTTAGTAACAACAAGGTTTTGATCCATCATGCAGATTGCTGATGAAGACGTTGAACAGAAGCTAGTCCAGGACAGATTCCCAAGGAATTCCTCTTGATACAATCTTCCAGTCTACCAGAAAGCCTTGAAGGGTTGCTTTTTGGGGTACTCTTTTTTTCAACTGGCTCAGTACAACAGTTTTTCACTTCTGGTTTTATTAGTTCCATGAGAGGATATATCAAGACTTTTATAAATTCTGGCTAAAACATTCATTGCGTCTCCTCCAGCTACAAGTCTAGTGTTCCTACTGTGTAAGGGAATGATATTTGGTTTACATGTGTCCTGACAAGTCCATGTTGGCTCTTCTCAGATATCTTCTCCTGGCTTGCTTATAAGAAGCAGTTCTTCCAATAAACAAGACGTATATCATTGGATGTGTTATTTCCAAAATATCTAACTTTCTGGAGGCTGAATAGTAGGAAGAATCTAGTAATTGGTCTCTAAAAGCAAGAGGTCAACCCGTTTAGATTTTAGATAGGCAGCAAGTGACTCAGCAGAGCTGAAATCTTGCCAAGTTGGCTTCTGCTGAATTTAAAGCACAGAAAAACATTTGACAGTGAGGACAGCATTTTAAGTGTCCTGATACTTTTAGGCATTTTGTTAGTCTTGTGTGTTATTTCCTTTAATTTAAAACTCTTGGAAGGTAACGTAGGGGTCATGCACAAGGAGTTATCACAGTTCAGGCTTGCCGTTCACTTTGAAGTGCTGGAGTTGGAGGCAATCCAGGATCCCATAACATGCAAGCTGGGAGCTGCACTTGGAAAGAACTGCTGAGTTTTCTGAAAAGTAGGGAACAAGGCAGTTGCATCTTCTCACCTTTTTTTCTCCTGATGCTTGTGTAAATACTCGGTAAACATTATTTTTACAAAACGATAGCTTTCCTTTTTTTTTCTTAGGTACTGCTCAGTATGCTGCATTTGCTTAAAAACAAAATCAACATGGAAATTCTTAAGTGAGAGTAGAAATTTTCAAACAGATGGGGTGCAAGTAGAAAGTTGCATTTCCGTTTGGTGTGGGAGGTGTTGTGAAACTCAAAATGGAAGCTGTGGGACCTGGTAATGTGGGCCAGCCACTGCATCATATTTAAACAATTGGCTGTTGCATTTTAGGAGCTAATTTTGTTTGTGGGTTTTTGGGATTTTTTTAACCAACTCTAATTTTGTTTGGCTGTGTTTACAAAGGGAAGCCTTTAAGCCCTAGAATTTGCCTGCCTAACAGGAAATATATTCACAGTGTGCAACTTCCCAATAAAATGTCTTGCTTGAGCCCACAGTGGTAGGTGCTGACAGCATGTCATTCCTGTGCTACCATTTTTCAATCCAGGATCCCTCCTTTGGAGGACAGGCTGGTCCCTGTTTTAGCACTTGTTTCTGGGTGCTGACCCTCTGTAGGCCTGTGTCTGAGTCATGGGGGCACAGGCAGTTCCAGGGATATAGAGGTTGGCAGCCTTACCCTGGTACAGGGTGAGTAGGGGGTGGATGCAGTCCTGGTGAATTTACTTTGATGTAGATGTGGGGAATGTCATTCTTCTTCGACTTAAAATCCTCTGGCTCATTGTGTGAAAGGCCCTGCACGTGGAGCCTGCATCCCCGAGATGCAGCAAAGTCTTGAAAACTCAGAAGGTTCAGATTTTGGAGCATTAGAAACAGTCATCTCTTAAATAGCAGACAACCTGTGCCTCAGCAGAAGTCTCACTCTTCTGTATAATGTCTCTTTTCATATAAAGGTCTAGAAATCTTCACAGCCAAGTAGATGCAGGGAGGGTCTTACCTTCTCAGCACAATAGCAGGAGAGCACAGCTCTACCCAGACCTGACTGCAGATGCTATCAGCAGCATTCATCTGTGCGGTGCAGAAATGGAAAATATTTTAGTGGTGAGTTAACTAGGAGGCATATCCTGATCCAGCTTTGTCACAATAGCAGGTCGCTGTGGGCACTTATCAGAGTTGCTCTTGCTGTGGAATTTTAACTCGGGAGCAACCTTTTTGTCTTCCTTCAAAAAGAGAGTTTCTCTTTGTTCTCTGTGAAAAAACAGGAGACTGTTTGTCTGTTTTCTTTGGATAATATTATTAAGGAAGATAATGCTTGAGAAGGAAACAGCAGCTGAACACTGGTTGAGCTCATTCTGTCTTTTCTGTTGCTTGCAGATACAGATCCTCCCTTCTCAGGTCTCAGTTTGTTCTGGGTTGTCTTCCTCCCTGATTCACATGGCTTTGTTTTTTTCTATGGATTAAACTAAAATGAAAAAACCCAAACAAACAATTGATTTACTTCCTGAAGCAGAGGCTTCATTTGTCTCAGCTCATTTTTTAACACCAGGGTTGGGGGAGGGGGAAGGTGTCTGCAGAAGAGGAGAGTGAAGGAAAGAGTGGAGAGGGGATTTACAGCACATAGGTACCACTCCCTGTTATGCTTCAACCCATGTTTTAAATTCTTTCAATGGCACAAAGTCAAGCTTTTTTTTTTCCCTTTTCTTTTCCCTAAGGTGAATCATGTTTGGAAAAAATTTACTTGTAGTAAAGAAAATGATAAAATTTAAGCCCTAATGTTTCTGAAGCTGCTGTTGATAAGCTAATAGCCATGGCCTGTTTATAATGCAATTGCATAGCTCTGTAAATTACTGCAGGCTTCTTCGTTAAAAAAGGAGAAGAAAAAAAAAATCTCCAAACCCAAATCTGTATAACTATAGCTCAGTAATGAAACTTTCAGTTACGTAAACTTTTTTTTCCCAAATAAATGTGGATGGGTGAGTGGAAGGAAGTCACATCCAAATGGAGTGTGGTTGGTGCTGTTATTCACAACTGAGTCTGTAAGTGACCTGAAACTGTTTTCCATTTTGCAACTGTTTTGAGGGCTCTCAGAGGCTGATACCTCTGCAAGTCAAGGTTTCCATTATGTAACTGCCACCACCATTACTTCTTCTATTACTGACCACTTTGGAAGTACTCACAGAGCAAATGCATTACTTTTGGGTGCAGGTGCAAGTCCCTGGGGTGATGTTGGTAATGCTACTGGGAAGGGAAACAAGGAACATTAAGCTAATCTCCCTTGCTTGATGTATGTTCATCAGATGAAAGATTTAATTATCTCCTGGGCATTGAAATTTGTAACTCTTTGAGCCTGGAAAGTCATACAGCAGCCACAGAAAATGCATGGTTAAATAATAACTAAAAAAAAAAAACCCAAACCAACAAAACAGCTGATTTAAATTAATGTCCTTTCCTAGTTACTACACTAGTTGTTTTTGACCTTATTGTTAAACAAGCAATTACTGATAATGTTTTTCTTTAGTATTTCAAAGTTGGTCTTTTAGCAGTCTGTTCACATAGGCACTGAAGATTGCTGTGCACAGTGTTTTTATTCTGTATCCCTCGCTCTTGATGAGGCCAACAAGAAAAGCGAACTTTGCGCTATATGTTCTGCCTTTCAAGATCTTGTGATTCATTCTTACTGCTTTTTCTTCAGGGATCTTGAAGCCAGAGCACAGAATGAATTCTTTCGGGCCTTCTTCAGATTACCCAGGAAGGAGAAGCTGCATGAAGTTGTAGACTGTTCTCTCTGGACGCCATTTAGTCGCTGTCACACAGCGGGAAGGATGTACACTTCCGACAGTTATATCTGTTTTGCTAGCAAAGAAAATGGCTGCTGCAATGTTATCATCCCACTCAGAGAGGTAGAGTTATTTGTTTCTTTCGTTTTGGGTCTTTATCTCCCTTTTTCTTCCCTAGGCCTCCACTGTCACTTGACTTATCTGAAAAGTATTGTTTGATGAGAAAGAGTAGGATGCTTGTGCGTATCATGCCTACAGGATTGTGGTACAACTTGTTCTGGGTCTCATTAAAAATACGGGTGATTCAACATGATCCTCAAAGTGAAGTATGGACAAGTCATGCAGCAGGACAGGACTTGCAAAAGCAGAATCTGCTCGGCCCAAGACTTGTCCCCCTCCCAGCTCCACAAACACATATGTCCAGCTTGATGTTGATGGAGACCAGCTTGGACCATTCTAGCCATGTAAAAGCATCCTTGCCTGGGATCAACACTTAAAAGTGTTGAAACTCGCCTTCCACAGACAACCTCTGACAAACCTGTTGATACTTTTCAAAGCTGCAGGGCAGAGAGAAAAAGGGGATGTTCTGGATGCAGTAATGAGCTAACAAATTTACATGAAATCAAAGATGTATTTAAGTGGAGGGAGAGCACATGGGAAGGTGGTGGGAGTAGAAGAGGAGACAGAAGCTGTTGGCTAACATCTGTCTGATCTGCTGTGGATACAATGCTGTTATGATCTCCTAATTAAAGCTTTCCTTTCATTCTCGACTAATAACAGAGTAACATCCAAATCATATCCTTGTTGTAGCAACTTACCTTCCACTGTTATAAAAACAGAAAGCAATAGAACAGTGTTATATACTTAATCAGAAAAGATAAAAAAGCTGTTTCTCCCTATCTTCAAAGGTGTGAAAGTAAATTTCTTCCTTCATCCCCCAGAATTTGATCAAGTTGATCCTTTTATAGATGTTTTTTTAATCATACACCTCTTTCTTATCTTTCCCCTCAGTGTACTGTCCAGAATTGGGCTGCAAAGTCATTTATTAAAAAAAAGGCATCTGGGATACTTTTTGGTATCTGCTTTGAGCATCTAAAGAGACCATGAACTTCAGGTGGTAGGATGTGTTTGATCAAGGAAAATCAGTATGAATAACCACATTTAAAGCATACATGCATATGAATGCTGTGTTTGTATGTTTTGGTACATGTAGAATATTTGAAGATGTTTCTGTGGATGTGATGCCAAATATGTTTTCTATAATGTTTCTGGAAAAGGTAATCAGTATAGAGAAGATGGAGGACACAAGCCTTCTCCCTAACCCCATCATTGTTAGCATAAGGAGCAAGACAGCATTTCAGTTCATTGAGTTGAAGGACCGGGATACTTTGGTGGAGAACCTGCTGCAGAGGCTAAAAGAAGTGAATTCCATCAACCCAGTGCACTGCAACAACTTGCAAAATAACAATCAGGTACTGATCGTTCCTCTTCCTTTTCCTCTCCCCCCTCTCCCCCCTCTTATCCCTTTCCCCCTTTTTCTCCTTTCTATTAGTTCATTATCCTGCCTTCCTTGGGGGATTGATCTTGAGCCAGTGATATCTGATGCCTTCTTTAAAGACCTGCCTGATGGGATGGAGCACACCCTCAGCAAGCTTGTGATTGACACACAAGCAGTGAATATGGTGGGCAGCAGGGCTGCCCTTCACAGATATCTCAGCAATAGGGAGGAATGGGCTGATAGAGACCTTGTGAAGTTCAACAGAAGCAAATGTGAAACCTGACAAAGTAGCCCCATGTGACAGGAGGGGCTGGGGACTGGCTGGCTGGAGAACAGCCATGTGGAAAAGGTGAGGGGCTCATGGTGGACAACAGGTCGAGCTTATAAGTCAGCAGTGTGCTCTTACAGTACTGAGGGTCAACACTATACCAGGTTGTACTAGGAGAGTTGTAACCAGCAGGTCACAGGATGTCACTATTCCCTTTTATTCAGCACTTCTGAAGCTGATCTGGAGTACTGTGTCCACTGCACAAGAAAAGCACTGACAAATTGGAGTATTGTGAAGGGCTACAAGATAGGATGGAGTACATGCTTTACTAGGAGAAGTTGAGGGAGCAGGACTTCTTCAGCCAGTCTACCGCTAGATAGTGGGGAGTTAGAAGATGGAGGCAGACCCATCTTGGATGCACCAGCTGAAAGATGAGCAGCCACAGCCTCAAGATGCAGCAAGGGAAAATCTGAATAGATAGATAGATTTCCCCTCATGGGTGGACAGAGCTGGACCAGGCTGCCCAGAGGGGCTGTGGACTCTACTTTCTTGGAGCTACTCACCTTGACTGAGGACAGACCCCAGCAATCATGTCTGAGAGCTCCTGCTTTGAGCAGGGGATTGAAAAAGATGGTCCTCTCCAACCTAAATTGTTCTCTGATTCTGTCTTTCAAATCCTAATAGTAAAAGACTGTTTGATAGCTTGTCATGAAGGACATTTAGCATTTGCTAACAACTTTTGGTTTAAAGTACCAACCCTTTTCCTAACATGCAAATGAACAATAATTTGTATAAAGTCTTGAGTAAGACCTTTCCTCCTAAAAGGTGTGAAGAGTTTTAATGCAAAAGGCGAAGAGTAACCCAGCTCTGTGTCTTGAGGACAGTTGAGGATGTAGTTCTTAACCTCTTTTCAGTCATTACTGCTTTGATTCTGCATTGCAGAACAGTCTTGCTTTTGGATCCATGTGTGTGCTGAGGGATGGTGAACCTGCACATCTGGGAACAGAGGCTTCACAAATGAAGGAGAGAAGTGAATGTGAAAAGGAGAACAGTTACTTGCTCAATGCAGAAGCACTAAGGTCGGACTTTCATCAGTCAGGAATATCAGGCCTTGATTTTGGAAAGGTATGTTACATTTGGGGGAAGTTGTAGGTGTTTTAGGGAGTTTTTTGTTTTTAAAAAAGCTGAGGTTATGTTCAGAAATATACACATTTTTAGTAAAATGCACTCTGTATTGGTTGGAGAAGTTAGATATGAGATAACAGCTTTTTATTTGCTTGAATTTTTTTTCTTCTCACTCCGCCCCCATTTTGTTCTGGTGAATATTTATAATTTTTCTCTCTGTGTGGTGAATTGGATATGCAAAATGGGGAAAGTTGTAGTCCCTAGGGCAGGCTTCCCATTTCCATTGGTAATGGAAATACCTTGCAGAATTTCTAGTATGTAAAATGTTTTTGTTTACCAGCGTTCTCACATGTACATGATTTGTTCTTTTAAAATATATCTTCTTGTTCCCAGTCTAGGGAGCAAATCAAAGAAAGCCTGTGGGATGACCATTTTGTAGAATATGGCAGAACTGTGTGCATGTTTCGCACAGAGAAGATCAGAAAACTTGTTGCTATGGGAATTCCTGAATCCTTAAGAGGCAAACTCTGGCTGCTTTTCTCAGGTGGGCATGCTTAGATATGTTGGCTGTAGGCATCATCTGATTCTGGACATGGCAGAACATTTAGGCAGGAAATCTCCCAAGGGCAGTTAAATGTCCTTTACGTGGATCTTGTGATACTACTTACAGAAGAGAGGTGATCTGAACTGAAGTAATAAATGCAAGGAAGTACCTAGGTAAATCTGTAAAAATTTTGTCTCAGGATGACATCATATGATGTGCAGAAGAATCAAAATAACATCTTTGTAATCTGTGTAATTTAAAATTAGCATCATGTTTTCATAAAACAGTGTTCATCTTCAAGCAGTAATTAGATTGTAGTATAAATACTGATTTAACCCTAAAGAAATCAAATTATTGCAAAATAATGACATCTTGAAGTCGACAGTCCTGCTCCTGCTTCTTGTTGAATGTTGGCAGGGCTTACAGAAACTGGAGATGGAAAAAACAACTCATTTCATTGACAGATCTGGCAGAGCCAGAATGTGCTTACAATATGATCTCAAGTTTAGTCATTAGTCCAATATATGACATGTTCAGACATTTGTAAAAAGTGGAGCTTTTCCTCCTTGGAGGATGTGAACACCGCTGAATGCATTTCTCCCAGTAATATGTGTGTCTGGTGAGGCACTGGAACAGGTTGCCCAGGGAAACTGTGGATGCCCTGTCCCTGGAATTGTTCAAGGCCAGGCTGGATGGGGTTTTAAGCAGCCTCATCTTGTGGAAGGTGTCCCTGCCCACATCAGAGGGGTTTGAACATGGTCTTTAAGGTCCCTTCCAATGCAAACCATTCTATGATTCTGTGATACTTTCTGCTATACAAGTCTTTTGCTCACTTAAGGTGTTTTGTATGATGTTTTGTCATGTAAGGTTTGCTAATGCTTATTTTGTTTTCAAGACATGTATTCTGCTAGGATTTTATCCCCCTGAAAATTTCAGTAAATTCACAGACCTTTTGAGCAATAATTCCCACAACACTAAGTTTAGCATTGTCCTAATCCACTCCTGTCTTCGTCTGTCTCTCTCCCCGCTGCTCTCAGATGCCGAGACGGATCTTGCCTCCCATCCCGGGTACTACATACATTTGGTGGAGGCATCCATGGGCAAGTGCTGTATGGCAACAGAGGAGATTGAGCGTGACCTCCACCGCTCGCTGCCGGAGCACCCCGCCTTCCAGAGCGAGACGGGGATCGCTGCCCTCAGAAGGGTGCTCACGGCATACGCACACAGGAACCCCAAAATAGGATACTGCCAGGTGAGGAATTCCCAGGGGTATAACACTCACTGCTTTTTTTTTTTCTCCTCTCCACTCTCTGCTTTGTTGTTCTGTTGGGAGTATTTTTAATGGTACTTTTGGTAAATAAGGTCCCTTTAGTTAGTAACAATGCATAATTTTAGTTATTAAACGTCATTCACCCCAGAAAACAAGTAGGCTTTACAAAAGGCTTTGCCTTTATAAAAATACTCCTTCAGTGTCTTGCAAACTGCATTTAGAGTTACAGGAGGGAAAAAAATGTTTCTGATGCTTTTGTTTGTTCAAAAGTGCATTTCTTGCACTTGGAGGCAGTACAGAGCAAATTGGCCTGCAGAGATGAGGTTCATGTAGTGCACTGGGGCAGAGGAGTCATGAACCTTTCTGCCACTGTTTTTCAAAACTGATGATAAATGGTGAAAATACTTTATCCAGCTGGCCAGCTAAAACAACTTTAATTTCTGTGCAGCTCCCTGAATTCTCATTAACATCAGACCAGTCCTGCTACAGAAAGTGGGGGGGCAAAAGCAGCCCCAAAACATCCTGCACTCTCAGTTACCTGCTTTTTATTTAGGCAAATCCTGTACTGTGCTTTTCTCCATTGTTTCCTGTTGCTCTTATAAAAAACAGTATACAAAGGCTTGAAAAACTTGTTATGCCTTTGGGTTGCAATTATGTGTTTGCTGTCTATGTCTCTTTTTCTTCCTGTTTGGTTTTTTTTTAAGTTGTTTACATCATGTTGCGCTACTTTTCTTTCTATAAAAGTTACCACAATTGAGCTTTTGTCACTAACAAATCTCATTTTCTTCTTTGCCCTTGTAAGTCTATGAATATTTTGACCTCCGTGTTGCTGTTATATGCCAAAGAGGAAGAAGCCTTTTGGCTGCTGGTTGCTGTGTGTGAGCGAATGCTGCCGGATTACTTCAACCACCGAGTGATAGGTGAGTTTGTGTCTGTCTTCTTGCAGACAGGGAAGGGGCAGCCACACTACACAGGGGTGAGTAAAATGCTCAGGGTCTGCTGAGATCCAGACCCCACAGATGAGGTGGTCCATCTACTTGTGTGGTGTGCAGGGACAGCAGTTCCAGCCAGAGTTGGTTTTGGTTTGAAGGGTTTGAATTGCAAGATCTATAAATATATGCTCAACTTTACAGCTTGTCTTTTTCTTTCCTGTTGATCAGAAGGCGGTGACACTTTTGCCTGTTAGGTAAAAATAGAAAAACTTACAGGTCTTGGTTAGAGACTTGAGCTGTTTAAACTGAACCTAGAAAAGATCTGCTAGAGTAGGTATTTGTGATCTGAGCTGTCTGAATTGCCTGGCTGCTGGAGCAATGCAGGTTTGCACCTAAATTAGCTCTTTGTAATGAGGGCTGATACAAAACCCTCTGAATGTGAGATGCTGCATTTAGGAATAAGCCCTGTCACTCTGCAGAGCGTGCCATGCACTGCATGTGCTGTGTCTCCTGGTCTTTGCAGTGCAATTGTTTTAAAAACTGTTGTGCCAACATCTGCTTCAAGCATAGAGAGGGGCTGAGCAGCTCCACACAGTAAGCGCAGGAATGCATACAAGAAGAGTATTTGTTCTTTGCAGTGAATTCCTCTCCTTGCAGAAATGTTTAATAGTTTTTTCCTCTTTTATGCTAACCTTAGTCCTTAGCTACAGCGTCTGGTGTTACACCATTACTGTGGCAAAGGGAGGGATCAGGGTCACTTGGGAGCAAATGGGGATAGGAGGAAATCCCTGGTGGTGGTGGTTCTGGGAGGTAGAAATGGTCTGGGCACTCTTATGATGTCTGGGGAGTGGAAGGAGATATTTGAGAATATTTCCAGTCTTTTCCTTGAAGGATGGGATTGTCATACCTCCCTTCTGATACTGTCTTGCTGGACAGTTATTGTCTTATCACTGAACTGGCAGGAAGTAAGTTCAAGGAGAGTTATTCCAAAGTTAGCTGGATGCTTAGGATGTTTTGTGGTGCTTTGAATGCCATTGATATTTTCAACTAGTGGACTGGGCATTGTAACTGTCCCACTTGTCAGAATTCTGGTTCTTGTCTCCCACGTGACTTTAAACTGCTATTTTGATGACTGACTTCCATGTTTGTCTACCTCCTTCCTTGATTAAAAGAGAAACAGCTTTATCTGTCCTTGTACATTTCTAGGGATCATCAGCGTGCCTTGAGTTACTGATAACTTTGATGCTTGCTGGGTTATTGCCCCTAAGTAGCATTCTCCACAACCAAACTAATGAGTTGTGTCACTTGGCCAGCCATATCGCTGCCTTGAGTTGTGCTTAATTTGGGTTTGTATCTTGCCTGTCAGTTGCCACGGCTGCAGTGTACACTGTTTGACTGCTGAGAGTCTTAATTGTCCTGTCTCTCTGTTTTCCTGTCCTCTGTACCCCAAGGAAAGAGTGTTGTGACTCTAGAAGACATACTGCCATGGCTCACTACGGTGCAGAGCCAGGAGCTTCAGCTCGGAAGTTCCCCTGCTCCCTCTGAATGGCAGAGGTCTAGTTTTTCAGCATGGTTGCTTCACTGAGCAGTTACCTCTGCGACTTTGGTTTACCCTAGAACTTAATGTGCCCAAATCGGTGCTACTGATCTTCTCCACCCTTCCCCACCTCTGGTTCCTGTTGCCTGAGTTAGTGTTCTTGGCTTCGCATTTCAGTCAACCTTCTTTTTTGATTTGCAACCAGCCCTTGTCTAAATTTTGTATTGTTTCTTCCTGCATAGCACTTGCAAGACCCAACTTTTCCTCTTTGTCTGTACTGCCAACACTATTGTCCAAATTTTGATCTCTCTATAACTGTGATGACCTCTGACCTTGCTACCTGTCACTGTGCTTTTCCTCTTCAGTGTCAGCCAGTAATCTCTACAGTCAAAACAACTACTGAGTTAATGACCTTGGTTATAACAGGTCTTCTCCTCTTGGGCCTTTTCTTTATGACTTTCAAAATCTTCTATTTATTTATTTGTGTGTTTATTTATTTATAATTTTTGCTTTCAAAATTGCTTAGACAATTCAGTCTTACTCAACCTTTTTACTTGCATAACATGACCAGCTCCCTCCTTCAGCCTTTCCATCTACGACCACTCTGTCCTTTCACAAGCATTTTCATTTCACTGCTTGCAAATGTGAAAGGCCTGCAGGCTGGGCTCCTCCTTCAGGAATTCCCTCTCTCCTTCTCCCCTCTGCAATGCATAGAGGAAATTATAAGCAGATAGCTGCAAGTTAGAAACAAGTTGTTCTTGGGTCATGAATATCCTATTCTCATGTTACCATGACTTTTCTATCCTCTGCATAAACCAGCAGGCCATCTTACCCTGCTTTATCTGTTAGGGTGTCATCATCTTGATACTGTAACTATTGAAACACTGAAAACCTTATTTCATTTCTCTGATTTGCCTTTTCAGTCCTGGAGATATCATTTAGCTTGCATCTTGGGTCATCATTTTTTAAATGGATGCCCTGGTATTTCCCTACCTCGTCATGGTCTCATGCTGTAACACATTAGAGATTCAGTTGCTCAGATTTCATGATTTCTGGGAGCCCAATGAAAAGGTGGGCAGAAAAGTCCCTTTGAATACATCTACTTGACTTTCATCTGTAATGTCAACACTTATTATAAAAAGATTTGTGAAATATCTAGGCAGCATTGCATGTTCCTTTTAAACGTTCACTTTTGCCAGTGAGTCTGGAATGATCTTTTTATATGTATCTGCCTATCAGTCTCTGGCTTCCTTAAAAAACCTCTAAAACCAAGTCAATGTTTGTGTCTGTGTTAACTGTGGCTATTAAATTGTTTGCATTAAGCTTATTAAAAAAACAAAGCAAAACACAAAAATTGCCCTCTGTTGAGTAACCCCGGTCTGTTTTCTCCTGTTTTCTTTACCTTTCTTGCTTATGACCATCTGATGTGAGAAGGCTTTCTCTTCAAAGCACCATGCTTGATGTGTTTCTCAAAAGCTCTTTGCATGCCCCTGGGCACTTACTTTTGATTTGTGGTGCTGTAATGTTTGTTCAGTCACCATTAGAAGCTCTCTGTGGCTTGATGTGAAAAGTTCTAAGACAGCAAAATGTCAGAGCTGGTTTTGTTTTCTCTATAATTAGGATGCAAAGCCAAAAGATGCTGGTGCTCTGCCACAGATTGTCCAGGTTATATTCTGCTTTTGAATAATAGAAGTTTTGAGTGCTAGGGATATATATGTCTCAGAAATTTCACAGCAATTAAAATAGTCTCCTAATATTAACAGAATATGGACTATGAGAAAGAAATGAAATAACTTGAAAGAGAAAATACTTGAAAAGCCAACTGCATTTTGTACTCAGGAATATTTTTAACTTGTAGTGTCTTTGGTTAAAGCCCTGATGTGGCAGATCTGGTTTGTAGACACAGGCCACTTCAGTGATAAGAAACTATATTGATTCTACAAAAGCTGCTGACAAGGCAGAACTGAGCTAGTAGCTAAAGCATAGCCTGGATCTGCTCTTTTGGAAAGACTGGTTGGGACAGTTAGGAAAGCTTTTATCTGGGCATTGCAGAAATCCTTTGTTCTTTAAATATAGATAATTATGCATGTAAGTATGTATTTATATCTGTGCATGTATTTATGTGTAAATACTTTTTTCCTGCTTAGTGTGTGTAGCCATATCTGGATTTCCATCTTACATTTCCTCACTTAGAACGAAAGCTTTACTGCCCACTTGCTTGAGTACATACACTGGAGAGGAATGTGTGCGGTCTTATTTTCACTACGCAGATCCCAAATCGAACAGTAAAATGCTTTAAGATTGCTTTTGCTAGCACTTAATTTCTATTTGCTCTGGTAGCCAAAACCAACAGCTACTGCTATTACTATTTCATTGCACCCTAAAGACGCTTAGGAGAATCAACACACTCTTTCTGCAGGAAGCTGTTCAGTAAGGATTATGGACATGAGGGTTGGGCTGAGATCACAGCTGGAGGATGATGGGATTTTTCTTTGTACATGCATGTGTATCTTGTCAGTTTAAATTTTAAGAAACTCTTGCAGTTGATGGTTGACAGCAATGATTACCTTCAAAGAATATTTTTTCCTTTATCAGTCCTGGCTAATACTGGTTTTTTGTGACTTGCAGGTGCTCAGGTAGACCAGTCGGTGTTTGAAGAGCTTATAAAAGAGCAACTTCCAGAGCTGGCTGAACATATGAAGGATCTGACAGCCTTAGCTTCCATCTCTCTTTCCTGGTTCCTTACCCTTTTCCTTAGCATCATGCCCCTGGAAAGTGCTGTGAATGTTGTAGACTGCTTCTTCTATGATGGCATCAAAGCCATTTTCCAGCTGGGCTTGGCCATCCTGGAGGCCAACGCCGTGGATCTGTGTAACAGCAAGGACGATGGGCAGGCCTTGATGATCCTGAGCAGGTATGGCCATGCAGGAGTGCTCCTTCCATCTAGGCACCAGCAGGACCCTCCATGTTGCCTTGCTGCTCTTGCTGCTTTTGCAGTGTCTGCCTTAAACAATGGGCTTTGTCATGGGACGAGATGTCCTGTGAAATTTCCTGGCAGCGCTGAGACATGCATTGACTGCGTCAACGTGCAATATTTACTGCTGCTCTTCGTGCCTTCCCTGGAGTGCCGGGCTTCCTGCTCCAGACTTCAAGGAGACAGAAGTTTTCTTCCTTGGGCAGCATTTAGTCATTTGGCTGGCTTGCTGTTTCTCAAATGAGTAATCACAAAGCCATTTCTGAAAAACCAAGCTTGCCCCAAACCCAATTTATTTCTAAGTCTGAGCTATAAGACTTGTTTTCTTATTTGAATTGAGAAGAGCATAGTGCAGTATGATCTGTGTTCTTATGTATTTCTCCTCTTCAGGTTTTTAGAGCATGTCAAAAATGAGGAAAGCCCTCTACCACCTATTGGTAATCACCACGCATTCTTTAGTGATGACCAGGAAGCCTCTCCAGTGACTGAAATAGCAAACCTGATTCACGACTCCTATGAGGTAAAATACTGCTCTGTATCTACTGGTCAGTTAAGTTAGAATTTTAAAGAAGAAAAAGGTTAAATTCAACATGGATGCTCTGGAAGTTAATACACGTTTACAGATTCCTTAGATAAAGTGCTCAAATGCACAAGACTAGGTGTATTATGAATACCTACACTGAGAGATCAGTTAGAGACTGGGTATGCTTTTTCTTCAAGGTCCTGCTGTACTTTAAAAGTTGTATTTCCAGTAAATGAGAAATACAAACATCATAAAATACTACACAAATAATAAACTTTTTTTCCTCTCTTGTAGAAATTTGGAGACCACTCTGTGGCACAGATAGAGCACATGCGCTACAAACACCGAATCCGTGTCCTGCAGAGCCACGAAGATACAACCAAGCAAAATGTGGTAAGTAGGGTATTACTTTGACTGAGGTAGCTTAACATTGCCTCTCTGGGGGCACACTGGTTTAGTTTTTAAAAAGGTGCCATCAGGCCTTGAAACAAGGAGGAATCATTACTGTCTCTGGAAAAAGTTCTTTCCTGGGATGCTGAGGATTTTTCTTTTGCAGCCATGTGCATTATTTTCTAGGGTGGCTTTACAGTTAAGAACAACTGCAGGGCCATCCAGCAGGGCCATCCATCTCTGACCATGGCTGGCCCGGGGCAGATGCCTGGGGAAGAGTGTAAGAAGAGACAGCACCATGCGATGCTTCCCTGGCCTCCTGTGACCTGTAGCTTAGGGACTTCCTGTCTTTGTTTGTAATAGCCCTTGAGGGATTTCTCTTTCAATGGACCTGTCCAACTGGCGAACCTAAAGAAGGGGGAAACATTGCAAAGATTTTTCAATACTGTGGTTTCAGCTGTAGCACGACAGTACAGTCCCTGCAGGGCTCATGAGCCTGCCCATGTCAGTGATGAAGGCAGTAGAGACTGTCACTAACATGATTTTCTTTCTTTTTAAGCTCAGAGTTGTCATCCCAGATGTTTCAATTCTACCTGAAGATTTAGAGGAATTGTATGACTTGTTCAAGGTCAGTCTCCCTTAAAAGCAGGCAGTGCACTATTTGAGGCTTCTTTGGGTGTAACTTCCAGCTGTTACTTTGCACTGCTGCCCTGGACCTCATGTCCTGTGCCTGGGCGGTGCTGTTTGGATGGGATTATGCCATTTTGTCCTTTCCGTGGTTGCGCAGTTGTTAAAGAGGAGTAGTAAGTAATGCACAGATCCTTCAGAGAAGAATTGCTCCAGAGTTTCCTTTATAACTTGCTGCTTGGAAATGGTCCCTGACAAGTGATGTTCTGGTAACTTTCACATGCAGAATAAATTAAATAATATGTAGCTCTGCTCACTGTGATCTTGGCCGTGCTTTTGAGTCCTGCTTTCTTAATGCTGTTTAAAGGCAGAGTATTTTCCATAAGGGAAAGAAAACTCCACAAACATGTGTCCTTGCTATTTGTTCCTAATTTCTAACAGTTTTATTTCCTTTTTTTTTTTTTTTAAACTGAAAGGAGTTTCTACTTCAGTTCCTTTCTGTCAAGCTGATATTTGACAAAACTTGTAATAAAGTTATTTGGAGACAGGGACATCTAAGCTTATACAACTATATTTGATTTAGAGGTCCAAGCTTGTAATCATTTTCCTTAATGGACTATTTCTTTTGTGTATTGTCCACAGCCATAAATACTGAGAATATGACTGTGGTATGTTGTTAGTGTTATACAGCTTTGTCACTAAGTGCAGCTCCTCCTTCCATTAGTGGTTGTAAGATGATGCTGCTGGAGCTTGTTTTTCAGTGCTTCGCTCCTGCTGCTCACTGCTGTTTTTGAGCTTTAACTCACACTCCTCTTA
Source organism: Corapipo altera (assembly GCF_003945725.1). Lineage (NCBI taxonomy): Eukaryota > Metazoa > Chordata > Aves > Passeriformes > Pipridae > Corapipo > Corapipo altera. The sequence goes on from NW_020884872.1 coordinate 30,030,247, forward strand.
TTTAATTTCTTGGTGGCAGTTCCTTTTTCTTTACTTTCCTTGCTTCCCTGAGGACAGCTTGCTTTGTTAGGACTCTTTGTTTTGCCTGTCCCTAAGGGAAGACTAATAGATACAGTATCCAAATGGAGATGTCTGAGAGAGAATAAATGAGCAGGTCAAGCCTGTATAATGCTTACTCTGTGTTTTCTGTGACCCTCTGTACCTTTGGCTGGTTAGGAACATCCTGGGCCACATGTGACTAATAAGAGTTTCAGTAGCCCACAGTGAATTTATTCCAAGAATTTGCACGATCTCCCTTCAAATGTATTAATTATCCATTACAAATTGTGAGAGCGGTTGGCTCCTCTGATTGAAGATTTGCTTTTTCACACAGAAATGGTCTTGGTATCAGTGTGACACCTCACCCAAAGAGAATTTCGAGCATTTTACAGCAGTTTGATGTGAATGCCTTTTACTGCCGGTGGTGCTCTCTGACACTGTGCAGTGCAATAACCCCTCTCCCGCCTCCGATTTCTCCTAGAGGGAACATTTAATAAGGTGTTACTGGGAAATGACGAGCCCAGTGGCAGAGCGGCACGACCCCAGCCGGCCGTACGCTGAGCAGTACCGCATCGATGCCCAGCAGTTCGCCAACCTGTACAGGCTGGTGTCGCCCTGGACCTGCGGGGAGCACACTGACGTCCTCGCCCAAAGGACCTTCCGGCTCCTGGATGAGAACATGGACCGGCTCATCGAATTCAAGGGGCTCGCCAGCTGCTTAGGTATCAGCTCACCTGCAGGGTGGAAGGTGGGCAGAGAAGGGGATGGCATGTGTGAGAGATGTGAATGTTAAAATGCTGTATGACTGGCAGGGGAGGATTTTTTTTAGGGTTTGTCATTATCCTAATCAGTGACCTTTACTGATTTTTTTGTGTTCCAATCACCCAAAGTCAATTTGATTTAAAAGACAGTCTAAGGAGATGACTGAATCTTGTATTAAAAAATTGATAGACAATAATTTTGTTTAAAATCTTGTATGAATTAAAATTATACTTGAGTCTGTATGAAATGCTAGGAAATCCTCTCTACTCGATGGCTGCTGTCAGTATATCTTTGAAATCTCAGTATATCTCTTTGTAACCACTTGTTAAAGACTTAAACACTGCTGCTTGCCTTACATGTTGACTTCAAGCAGAACATAAAAAAATCTGGCCCGCAGGGACTGAGGGCTTGCTCTTGGGTTGGTCTTGAGGCCACCAGCTGTCCTAATGAGATAAGGCTGCCTGTCCCAAAATCTGGCTGAAGAGAAAGTGCCATATCTGAACTGTTGCCTGATCTCAAGTGGGAAAAACTGGATCAACATTCAAAGCTTCAGTAAAAATCCCCACATTTTTGTTCTTGCCACTTAAGATTTTTAGAATTTTTTTATGTGAACCTTACGGCACTCTGTATTATATTGTTATTTGATTTTGATTCTTAGATGGATACAACTTTAAATTAAAAAAGTTCTTCACAGTATTTCAGTGCATTTGAAAGTTTAGAATCTTATTTTTAGTGGTCATTGAAAGTGTGAATTATATTACACGTTAAATAGGTATCTTCTGTGGGCTTACTCTGTAGAACAGCAGTAAGAGCTGAAGGGGAGAAATACTAAGAATATCATGTCGCCAGAGTTTTCTGTCTCTCCCCTCTCACATTCCTGTTAATCTGTGGTAGCAAACAGCCTTTGCTAGATTCCCTGCCATCCTCCATGATATTTTTAAACAATGCTGAAGCTCCATAGGCTTAGGTACTCCCAATCTACTTTACAAGAACAAAGACCAAACAGATGGCTGTCACCTGCTGTTCCTCATTGACAGGCACAACTTAAAGTAATATAATACACTGGCCATATGTTTATTGTCCATGTAAACAATTATCCTTTGTGCACAGAGAGATGCCTGATTTATTTTAAACTGTGGAAGTGCGTGCTCTGGTTCACTTCCTTCTTGTTCTTTTTTTGCCTTGCAGATATTATGTATAATGGAGAAATGAATGAAAAGATAAAGTTACTATATAAGCTGCATATTCCACCGGGTAAGAAATCTGAAAGGGAATGAATACCTCTGTTTCCAAAAAAAAAATCTCTTGCTTTTGGGAGAAAGCTGCTTTATGAGAATCTTAATCTTGCCTCCTTCCAACTGGGAGCATATAGGATGTACATTCATAGTTACGCTCACCACATTTTACAAATTACTCCAGTCAAACCTTTTTTGGATGAAATTTATAGATTACAATGTCAAAGCTCACACATCTGCTGCATTCAGAGATCTTTTGCAACCAATTACATGGTTACTTCCAGACAAAATATGAACTGAAATAACATTTTTGAATGGCTTGTACTCCATGTACAGTAGAGATCTCCTTATCATATCTTGATCCAGTTTTGATCAGGTGACAAAATTCTGTGGTAGTTCCTCTGTTCAGAGATTTTAATTAAATGTGCCATTCTTGGCAAACTTCCAACTGCAGAATAAGTCTTACTTACAGTAACATAATTTTAAATACTTAGAAGTATTTAAAAACTTATTTGCCCCATTATTTTGCTTTCTTCAAATATGTAAGTTCTAGAAACATAAATAACCATTATACAGAATTCAAAGGATTACATTTGTCACTTTTTTTTGGATAGCTCTCACAGAAAATGAGCGAGACAGCCAGTCACCATTAAAGAATCCTTTGCTGTCAACATCAAGACCACTAGTGATTGGAAAATCAAATGGTATGTCCAAAATGGTTCTCTAATGAGTGTGCATATGAGATAACACACTTGTGATCCCTACCATGTTATCTCTGCTCTCTGGGGTTTATTTTGAAATGTAAATTTACTCCAGTGACTTGAAAATTAATTCTCCTTTTTATGTCTACTCCAAAAAAAGGTGATGCAGTAGATTACCAAAAGCAGTTGAAGCAGATGCTGAAGGATCTAGCCAAAGAAAAAGATACTAAAACTGAAAAAGAATTGCCAAAAATGAGCCAGGTATGTACCTTAGAGATTGTAATCTGTTTTTAAGTAAGTGTACTTAAAATGCAATGACTGAATACAACAGTTTGCCTCCTTCTGAGAAAGTGTGACTTCAGCCTGTACTTAGATTCAGTCCTTCATGCATCAAGGATTGGGGTCCTCTGATCCATGAAGCATGTGTTTAAAAACTCTCCGCTACCTTTTTAGCAGCTCCCTCTACTCAGACTGTCTGGTGAATAGAATTTCAGATTTACACTCACCTGCAGCAGAACAGGCAAGCAAACAGGCTTGTGCAGGCAGGATAAAGCCCTCCTCCTAAACCCAAGAATTCCCGAGAATGCATATTGCTGTTCTGTCTTCCCATACCTCCTCTGCACCAAACCAGTGACTTAGTCCACCACCAACTGGGACTTGCCCTGTCATAGCCAAACACTGACTAAAACTGCATGAAGTAAAACAGCTGAAGGCTGTTGTCATCTTACTATCTCCTCCCTAATGCCAGTAGCTTTTTATTAAGTTGCTGGCATAAGGAAATCTACTGGAGGGAAAAGGGTCCCATATTAGTAAAACAAACTGGTACATAAAGTTTTAAATGGGTGGCATGTATCTCACCTGTCAGCTCAGCAGGGACACATGAGCTCTCCTAAAGGCATCACACTGAGGATATGGAAACATCCTCTCTAGTCTGATAATCACCTGTGATGGGCAAGTGAGGGAGGGAAAGAGGCTGGGAAGATGTCTGAATTTTACTGGCAGAAGAAAAAGATCTGGGGAAAGATGGGAGAGAAACAGAAGGGAGGTGGCTTGCAGGCCTGTGGATGACTTTGGTTATAACTCATTCTGTGTTAACAGCCACCAGTAAGGGACTATCCCTTGCCTTATATCTCACTTGCCCTCTGACCACCTGGCAGGTCCAGATCTCCTTCATCAAGGCATCAAAATACTTCACTGCTCTGTTCCCTCTTTGATTTCAGCACGAGGATTCCTAGCACCAGTGGGGGTTGAAATCCCTTCACTAGCATTTTTTTAAAGCAGGCAGAAGCTATAAATGAGCATATAAATGTACACAGCATTCTGCCTGCCTCTGCAGTACCGTGCCCTCGTACTTCTGCACTGATCCCATAACATGGCTGTTCAGTACTTTGATGTTGGTTTTTCATCCTTTACAGAGAGAGTTCATTCAGTTCTGCAAAACATTGTACAGCATGTTTCATGAAGATCCAGAGGAGAATGATTTGTATCAAGCCATTGCCACTGTGACCACACTGTTACTTCAGATTGGAGAAGTAGGACAAAGAAGCATCAGCCTGGGGAGTGGATCAGATGAGTTCACTGAGGACTTACAGCCCGAGGCCTCTGCTTCAGACCAGGATGCTGTTTTTACTGACACTGTGAAGACCCCTCACAAAGACTCTCAACCTTCTCCTGTGACTGAAGGGGACTGGACTGTCTCTTTTGAACATATTTTAGCATCCCTCCTGACTGAACAATCATTAGTTAACTTCTTTGAAAAACCCTTAGAACTGAAACCAAAACTTGAGAATGCAAAGCTAAATCAATATAGTCTCAAAACAAATGGAGTGAGCTGCTCACCACGGAGTGAACATACAAAACCAAACATGCAGTAGCAGCAAACATGTAAAAATTGAAATGCACTGAAATTATGCCAAAGCACATACTGTACAAGGCTTTCAGTTAGCAGTGGACTTCTGATAATTAATTTGTTGGTCTGTGGTTTTCAGTTTAAGAGCTTTAAAAGCTAAAGGGTGTGTAGGTTTGTTTTGTGCCATTGATTTATTATGTTCTTGTTTTGAATGTAAAAGGAAACATCTGTCTACAGTGTGAAGACACTGAAGCCCTCTTCCGCGCTGGGAGACCAGAGGCTGGCTCCAGTTGTCTTTTTTTTTTTTTTTTTTTTTAAAACAGGGGAAAACACTTCTCATCTGCTGTCTGCAGTTTGGGTTGCCTTTTTTTGCACTAATACTGAAACCTGTTTCAATGCTGGTAATTGAAACTATTTTAATATATTTGATTGTATTCCAATTTGTATGTCTTGCTCAAATGTTAAATGTACATGGACTGTGCTTTCTGATGTTTGTCTGTAAAAACATGCACTTTTCAATAAACCCTTTTTGTACAAGACTGGCATTGACAGTATTTACTGATTTATGGAAGGTAAGTACTTTTAATCCTTACTTCATTACACAGATTCCCTGAGCTAGCATGATCACAGTTACTTCACTAGTCAGAAAGCTGTTTCCATGTAGCATACAGAGCTGCTTTGGGAGAAGCCTACTGAGTCTGCCTACGAGGCCAACAGGGGACTAAATACAGGGAACTTATGTCATCCACAAGAGATTACATGTATGAAATATATAAACCATCAGTTTTGGTTGGGTTTTCCTTGTTTTGTGTTTTTTCAACAAACTTGGCCTTAACTTAAAATACCTGTGTAGTGTCTCTTTACTGCCCCAGGAACAGAACAAAAGCACTGGGACTTTGCCATCCACAAAGAACATTAACATCTTCTCCTTATTCCATTCACATGTAACAGAAGTCTACAGTATCTTTAATTAAGCAAATTGCACCATTATGTACAAGACTAAAGAAAACAAGATACTTTAAGATGTTGGTACCTGTTCAACTCAATGTTTCACAGCTGAGAGCTTGAAGAGACTGGACAATAAAAACAACAACTTAGGAATAAACTTTCTTTTTATCCTTTTATTTGTAATGAAAATCAGATTAATTTTCATCCACATTGACTGTCTGTAGACCTGCAAAACAAGAAATTGTATCACCATCTGTTACTAAGACAGTTCCCTTAAAGTATATGGAAGTCTTCACAAGAAAATGTGAAGCTGTTTCAAAGCTAGTTAGTTTATCTACTTCTGGAAGAGCAAACTATATAGGCAAGTATGATACAACATGAAGTTGGCTTTTTTTATATGCAGAATTGATTTTTCTCAGATGACAAGCAGAAAGGGCTCAACCTGCCTGAGCTTTTGACATCAGAGGATGGGCTTTATATGGGAAAACAAACCTTAAAACTACCCTAACAACTATGGCCAGTGTTTCTTGATCTTTCAAAATTTACAGGACTATTTCACAAAATTCTGTATTCATTTTAATGCAGATCAGGGAAGCTAGCAGCCCTGGTTTCTACAGCAGATATAGTTTAAGCAAGCATTTTGGCCCTTCAGCATGCTTTTCATCTGAATTTTGTACTGCAGGAGGAGCTGTCCTGCTTTGCTACTTGTGCAGAGAAACATGGCGTGAGAGATGGCATGGAACCTTCCTCACCTTTGAATGTTGTCACTGGTACATAGGTAACCAGTGTGTACAGTTTGTTTGGTGAATCTTCATCCTCATTGCGCTTTCTGGACAAACGTACACGGATACGGTAAGGAACATTCCTAAAATGAAGATGGCAGATTAATTTTTAGTAAACTATGTCCTGAAACCTGTGAATTCATTGAAAAGTTCTTTGTTCCATAATTACTCCCCCCCAAATTCTTAAGCTCTGCCTATTTGTGCAAAGACATGCACCCTCATAGTAAGAGAAAAATCCTATACCTTTAAGAGATTGTACTTTTTGCCTTAGAAGAGATTTTTAGGGGGTTTTTTTGTTTAGTTTTAATAAAGTGAGGAAGTAAGATTGAAGTGAGCCTTGAATAAGATGAATCCATAATCCAGTAGGTGCATTAAGTCAGAAGTGCATCATCTGTCCACTACTGATCCAGGAAATTGTCACTTCATCATCAGCTGCAAAGGTGATCATGAAGTGAATATGATCATCATGAATGTGAACATGAACACCATGAACATGATCAGCAAGCAGCTGTTACTAACAAGCATTTCTTACTACAATAGAAAATGGTGAGGAAAAACCCACCAATCTGCTGTGAAAGCCCAAGGCCCCTGTCCAGAGTTAAAAGTACTGCCCAATCTGTATGCCAGAAGTCATGTGGAAATTCTAGTGAGCGTCTAATCTGAACAAAGATCTTACTTGGAGGCACACAACTGATCAACGCTGCTTCCTCACTAAGCCCCTGGAATCACAACTAAATTACACAGATGACTTTGTTTGTAACAGGGAAGTCACAGTGTAGCAGTACACAGTAATCAAGACACAGGAACTTGCTTTGCTTTGCTCCCTTCCTGATACAAGTCAAAAGCATTTTTCATACTCTATGTAAGTCACTCACTATCATAGGAGCTGACATGGGTGATTTTAGCCACTCCTGATCCTTCCAGAGGATGATATTTTACTTTGCCTACATTATGTATTCTAACCAGTAAAAACTGCAAGCTCAAACTGGAAAGACAGATATGGTGACTTCTTGCTCCACAGACCACACTGCTACCAGTTAATATAAGGAAGTCTTGGTTAGTAGCCTCACTACTCTGAAGTTATGCTGTTTCCTGCTTCCACTGCTACTTACTTCTTCATTGGTATGAACTGTAAAGTTTAACAGGAAAGACAGAAAACCCCTGTCCACAAGACCCAATAACTTAGTCCCACTCTGCTTTTGAAGGAAGGGTTGGCCACACAATACCAGGTAAACTACTGTAAATATGACTCAGGAATCCAACTCACAAAAGACACAGTTTAAAACTGTGTGTATCCAGTGCATCACTCAAAACATCAATCCCAATTAACCTTTTATTATGGTTTAAGAAGTTCCACTCCTCAAAGCAGTTCTTTTGGACCATCTTTACACATGTCAAATGCCAAATCAGCTGCCTCTGTAGCAGTGATTTAATGGAAGCTGTAGTTTTTGACCCTCAAACTACTTACCGTTTGTCCTTTGAAGAAAAGATTAATGCCCTATTTAAAACACACCTACTTACCACCTCACATAGCATTTATCATTTCAGCAGGCTTCAAAATCTAATCCTGTTCAGACATACTACACAAATCCCAGGCACCTATCTTGGGACTAAAGGTATCACTAAAAGGCCATAAAAAGTGTCTGCTGTGATAGGGGTCAGGGTACTTCAGTATTACAATACCCCAATCCTTTCTCTTCCCCCACCCTCCACCCCTAAACCCACATTCCTTTTTTTCTTCACTTTATTCTTATTAGAGGTAGAAGGAAGCTCTTTCAGTCCCAGAGTTTGCCAAAGCTTCGCTACAAATATGCTGGGAGAACTGACCAGAATACAGAGTTGACAGAAAGATTACCTTGGCACGTATGCTGTAAGAAAAAACACATCTGCATAGAAAATGCAAACACTGCAAGAAGCATACAAATGTTTCTACCCCTCCAAGTCCTTCCACACCCAGTAAGGAAAGCTGCAGAAACCCACCTTATTCCTTTAGCCCAGACTGCTTTGTTCAATCTGGTGTCAATGCGGACGTCGGGAGTACCCATCTCTTTCATCGCAAACTTACGGATCTCCTTGAGAGCGCGTGGTGCCCGTTTCTTGAAGCCCCTAGGACAAACACAAGAGCCATTTCAGGACACTGTCAGCACTCAATGTTGCATGCTGCAGCATTCGCTGGTGTTCTCTAAACATACAACCTAAAGAATTGTGTTCAACAGCAGACAAACAGCTGCATCACAGCATGACTACATTTTTACCCTGGTAGGCAGCTACTAACCTTGTGCCTAACAGAAACCTCATATACTTAGGGAGAATAATTTCAGTAAAACTATGCAACCCCAATAACTCCTGAATCTTAAGCCTTCAGTTATGTCAGTGTGTTGGAAGATCACATTACTGGAGAGATCAGAGGTTTCAGACACTGAATAGAAGGCCTATGAGAAAAGCAATGCAACAATAGTAACACAAACTTGACAGAACTGTAACAGTATTAAAATAAACTGCTGAAGAATAAAACTGACATTATTCTGAATAACAGCTTCTCCTACACAGTACTTACTTTCTCTCATGCTAGCAGGATGGCACCAGTACCACCATCAGAACTGGGGTTTTTTACCAGTATAGCTTGTCTCATGCCCATTATGGATAGATCCTGCAGGACTGGGCATTCACAACACAAGCTAGAGCTGCACTGTGTGTGTTTAGCCATATATGTTATACTCACACTGTGACATGGAGCTGTATCAGTAGTGCCTGAGGTCCCACAGTGGGTTATATTTAGTATTATTTGCACATCGCTGTTGATATTTAGTGTTAGAAATGGGAAGTGGGTGCATGATTACAATTGAGACAAGCATTAAACAAAAAGCACTGCAGCCCTAGCACATACCATGCACAAAAAGTGGATAACACAAAAAGAAAAGTGGATAGCAGGATAATCTGCCTTAAAACAGACTGAACTGCTAATCAACAGGCAAGGCCAGAACATCCTACTGCCAATTAAAGAATACCACTGCCTCCCCTTCTCACCCATGGTTTTACAATATTTCACTGCCTCATTTCTCTCCAAGTTAACTTCAGCCATTTCCCCAATCATTTTGATTCAGCTTGTGTCTTCTACATGACTGCAGCCATACACAGAATGCAAGGGTGATGCAGTCTCCTCTCAAATACTTCACTACTACACGGTTTTACGAGGTTCAGCATTTTACCAGGTAAAATTCCATCTACACACAACAAATACCCTTTTAACTCAAATCATACCCGAATTTACACCTCACATGACTTCACGACAAGCACAAAGACAATAATGTGACTACAGCAATATATAATTTCTAAAACTTAATCAGTGGGCTAAACTTTAAACATTTGCCTGGAAAAGAATGACAACCTGTGCACAGAAGTAAACAGATCTAACTTCAAATTCAAGTCCTGGAACACTCACCAGCAAAGACAGCCACATACAAAGTGTGGCGCTGCACAGGCACAGAGCTCCTTCCTCGGGACACAACCGAGGCACAAGAGACCGCAAACAGCATGCAATAAGGACAGTCCTCCTCTGCCCTTTAAAACCTATCCCACTTAACATAAGGGATAACAACTTACACGCCATGGATCCGCTTGTGAATGTTGATGGTGTATTCCCTCGTTACCACCTCGTTGATGGCAGAGCGCCCCTTTTTCTTCTCGCCGCCTTTCTTTGCAGGAGCCATCTGAGCAACGCTGAAAAACATCCGTACACGCGTCAAACCAACTTCCCTCGGGACTTTTCCCGTCCCCTTCCCTCCCGTCCTCCCCAGACCCTTACAAACCACACAACTCCCACATTCGGAACTTTAAACCTAAACCTAATTAACCCCCGGGTCGCACCAGTCGCAGGCTACACGCAGCAGCTTTCCAGTATCACAAGTGCTTTACTTCTGTCTGCCTGAGAGGCGCAGGAAGCACACCCGATACTATGACCACCTCACATGAGGAGCGGGCTCCCGGCCAGCCCCAAGCGCTCCTGCGATGGCCCCGTCCTGATTCTGCGTGTCCAAACCCCTCCTTCCTCAAGGCGACCCGGCAGGGCAGCTCAGCCCGGCCCGGGATGAACATGACGATGCCTAAGCGGCTCCTTCCAGGGACTGACAGCACGGGCCGTATCCACCTCCCATCTGTCCCGCAGGCCTCCCCGGGCCTGAGATACGGGGGGGGAGGGCAGGAGATGGGCCCCATTCCCGCCGAACGGGGGCCCGCCGGGAGCTCCCAGCCGGTGCCCCTCGCGCCGGGCCGCCCCCCGAGCCGAGACGGGCCGGGGACCCCCCGCGCCGCGGGGTCTGCGGGGAGGATGGAGGCGGATTCGGCGGGACGGGCCCCCACCAACACTCACCCTGCCCGGGCACAGGCCGGAAAGGAGCGCGCGAGGCACTCCGGGAAACAGGAGCCCTTCCGGGACGAGGGTGGGAACAGACTGCGCCGGCGCCGGGAGCGGCTCAGCGGGGCGGGGCTGGTCTGAGGGGGTCGAGGCTGCCTGTGCCGGTGCTGGGGGTGTTCGGTGGGGTCAGTGTCTGTGTGTGTCCGTAGCGGGGATGTTCAGTCTGTGTGCCGGTACCGGCGGTGTTTGGTGCCCGCGCCCTCTTTAGCCTCTCTCATGTGAGCTGCGTGGTGGGCTCAGCTTGGCGCAGTTGTGCTTCTAACAAACGTTTTTCCCCTTTCAGACCTGTAGCTCCTGTTCCCGAGACAGAAGCGAGGCATCCCGGCATGGGGCAGTGGCCTGCTGTAAGCACCCCGCCTGGCCACCTGCCCGGAAAACCGGCCCAAACTGAGGGATTATATTGGAACAAGCTAGATCTCGGCTGTAATGAACTAGAACAACAGCCCAGCTCTGTGAAGAGAACTAGCATTGCCTTGTGTGTGCAACAGGGAACAAGTACAGTAATCCCAAACCAGAATGTGTGTACAGGGAAGAAATGAGACAGAGCATAAAAAACTGGGTCTTGACATAAATCTGCTCTTGCAACCACTTTGTATCCTTCCAAACAGTGTAAGAAGCCAACCTAAAAGAAGGCAACCCAACACTATTTGCAGCTTTTCTCTGTTAACAGCTTACAGCGCTGCTAGTTTTAGAAAAGATAAAGATAAGTGCTCCAAGGCTGAGCATGGTTTGGACATGCCACTGGCAGTTGGGAGAAAGAGATGTGGGTGTATTATCTCTGAGAGTAAAACAAAGGAATTTTCCCTTTCTGGGACTTCTGTCACAGTGGTTGAGATCCATCAACTGCTGCTTCCACATGTTTTTCTTACGAGGTACTCATGTTCCTTTGTTACCTCTTCCTGCCTGAACTTAGAGATATCTCCTCCCCTTTCCCAGGATAAGGCCTTACAGGAGTGGCTGGAATTTATAAAGTTAGCCTCCAACTTAGCCAACTGGGCTTCACTTAGGTTTGTCTACAGTTTATGGAAAGAGGGAGGTTCCTTCAGACATTAAGTGAAACCTCCGGATTTAGCTTTCTAATCTTCATCTGGTGGGGTCACTCTTGCTTCACTGAACACAAGAATTTAAAGAGATGAGTCGGCTAACTCACACAGGTACCTAAAGATGGCAGTAAAAACACTTTCTTACAGACCAGATCTATTAGCTAAACACTTCCTAGAGACTAGACTTGATTCCCTTATCTTCTTTCAGTGAAATAAACCAGCAGAGTTGTATGGACTGAAATACATATGCACTGATCAGTGCTACCACCCAGTTTTGCTGTCAAAGCAACAAGGTCGTTTTGCCAGTGGGTTTTCTTCAGGAGATTTTTAACTTTTTCAGAACTCAGGGCAAATTAACTTTTTCATTTCTTGAAAAGTTTTCTTTCACTATTTCCAGCTGCCAGTCCAATTACCTCCATTGTTCCTCTGTGGCACAGAAACCAGAACACGCTGGTCTCCGGTGATGTGATCCCTGGTACTGAAGGGTGGGAAGGGCATGACTGCACTCTCTTGAAGCTAATGCTGGCTCCAGTGGCTGCAAGCTGCCCTGAGGGCCATCCCCTTTCAGTCCTGCTGTGGCGAATGAAGACATTACTATGCTCAGTTATCCACCTCAGTCTGTGTTGGAGGCTGCTGCTCCTGCAGCAGAGTCAGCAGAGGGAAAGCAGACCTGTACCCTATCTGCTCCATCCTGTAGTCAATTTGAATTTAACATTAAAAAGAGTCTGCACAAGGATGCTAAAGTGGAAACCAGACTGTCTACAGCGTGAGCATTCCAGAAGAGATGCGTCACAAAACTCAGGACAGCAATATCTTAAAACACTAAAGCTGGACATGATTCAAAGCCCTTGTGTGTGCTGGGTCAAACTGTTCTTTAAACCATCCATTTTGTCCTAATATAAAACTGTTTGGTTGGAAGTACAGAGCTGCCTGAGGTCTTTAAAGTTTTAAAATGAACTTAAAATGAACTGTCTTCGCTAGCAGCTAATATAACTTCCTGAGCTATCATTCTCAGAGTCTATGCCATGACAAAAATCCCATAGGATAATACTTGTTTTTGCTAACCATGTGCCAAACACCATGCAAGGCTATGGCTAAGATAAAAAGTCTAAAGTGAATCACATAGTTGAACAGTCACAGGAAAATGTGTGCAAGTTCTGCAATAAAGCCTTTTGGCTATTTTATTTTATTCTACAAATAAAGACAACTGTCCATCATTAAATGGAAAAAAAATAATAGTTTGTGTTGTATATAGCATGAAACAGCAGTTCCCTTCACAAAAACATTTCTAATTAATTAGTTTATTACAAAATACCCACTCACAAAAAAGCACAAGCACAATCTTTATACTTGTGAAATGAGTTGATATTTCATATACAAAATAATTTCCACATAATTCCATATAATTTTATTTTATATAGAAATAGGTCATTATTACAACAGCTGTACAATACACTACTTTTTATTTAATAATTACATAAAATCTTTCTTAGAAACATATCAACGGAAAACATACAAAAAAAGCGAAAAGTGCATTTCTTTTTTTTTTTCCTCCAAAGGAAAATTTAATCCTAAATGTTACAATGAAAGAGATATGTAATAGTCTGCAGCATCCCGAGTCACTGGGCCAAAACACAGTGCATATTTCTCAGAGACTTGGAGTGGGCAAGTTAGGTTGAAGAAGGATTCACGTTGTACTACTGGAGAGTTGCATGATTGTGCTTACAATTTGAGTTCTCTTTTGCAATCACAATTCATGTAGGAAACAGTCCAGAGTGGGTTGTGGGTTTGTTTTTTTGGTTGGTTGTTTCATAATGAAGTTAGGGTAAGCTGCATAATACTTTTCAGATTCTAAATCAAGGGTTATGAGCTGTAGACCATCTTCACCAATGGCTGGGCTTTCTCCTCCATTGGATGTGCTAGTTTGGCCACAAGAATGAAGAAACAAACTTCTCTTTACAGAAAGTGCCTAGGTTTTGTCCTCTGTGCAGTTGTGCAAAATAATAACAATAATCATAATAAAAATAATCTCTTGTTCTCTCCTCAATAGACCTTTGACGCAGTGCTTTTCATACACAAAAGAAGAACTGAAACAGTGAAGGCCAAATACCTCATGAGTCTGCCAACAGTCTTTTGGAATTGCCAGATAGCTTTCGGAACGACATGCTGAGATTGAACGCCTTCTCCCGTGCACTCACTGGTGATAGAGGCTGCACAGGGTAGTGTTCCTCTTTGTTTTGCTCTGTCAGTACATACTGTGCTCACGAGATAGCGCAAACTGAATCCAGCGTGCTGTAAATGCGCTGTCGGTTGCAGTCTGCACTCTGTGGCGTACTTCTGTCATAGAGCTTTGAAAGAAATGCTTGTGCAAAAGCCAGAACAGTAAGTACAAAGTCATTCTCTTCTGCCCCATGTGCCCATTGGTTAAAGCTAATCGTGCATTGATTGTGCTGGTGGGACTCTATCGCAGTGGCTGTGGTAAATTTGATGATTCTGATAAGCTATTCCTTCTTCTTGATGTTAGTTGTTGCTGTTGCTGCTGCTGCTGCTGTGTCTGATGATACCCCATATTTCCTTGCTGTGGTGAGTAAGATGGCAGGAGCAAAGAATCGGGTTGTTCATTGTGCAAAGAACTTGGTGTTTGCACCTACAGATAAAACAAAATTTATTGTGGTGTTCGATTCTTTCCCATGTTTAAAGATCTTCATCCTCAATGTACAGGATGCTTAAAAATACTACTAGGGTGTTGGCTTTAATTTCTGGAGCTGTTTGGCATGAGGTTAGCTTAACTAATGCTAGAAGGAATGGACACAGATTGCAACAAACAACATTCCAATTAGGCACTGAGAAAGGTTTTCTCTTAAGATTGCACTGCCTGAGATTTGCAGGTTATTCTGAAAAGCCTGTTTAGGAGTAGGGTGGGCAAACATGTCAGAAACGACACAGATGGATGACAGAAATGAAACAAAAATGAAACAGGGATCCCAATGTGCTTCATGCTGTCCCTTCTAGCCCTTCCTTTTTGTGAGTTTACAGTAGGGTGTGACCTTGCAGTGGTAAAGTCAATGTGTATTTTGCAGATGCTTTTACTGGAAACAGTATCTGTCAAACTTTTTTTCATTAATTCTCAGCTATGATAAGGATTTAATTTCAATAACAAGAGCTTAATCATTTGAGGTTGGTGATACTCTTTCAGTGATGCCAGTGGATACATGACCAGGTTTTATAGACTCAGTTCAGCGCCTGTTGAGCTAACAAACAGACACCTCCTTTCCCCCCTTCCCCTCTACTGTAGTATGTGTTGAATTGGGTCAAAAAAATAAATATTTTTACATCTTCAAATCACCTGGTTCTTCCAGGCAATGGCTCCACTTTATCTTCTTTGCCTTGTGGAGCTGAGAAAATATGTTAATTTACTGAAGGGATCAAGATATCTGATCCAGATCTCATTTTATGTTGATGCTAGTAATTAAAAATCATCTTTTGACTTGTAAAATAAGCAAATTTTATACTGAATAAAGAGTACAGAATAAATCCTAAGGCAGCAATTTTCTCCAGCTAGAAATAAACATTAAATATATCCAGGATAATCTGATTATGCTTCCAATGTACAGAATTAGTAATTTCCTTTTAAATATTCTGACTGTTCTCACTGCTCCCTTGCTATACTGCTACATGACACTGTATCAGTGTCTCATATATGTTGCTATCTCTAAAATGGACATTTCTGCCAGGATCACACTCCAGTAGACACATGGAGCTTCGTTTGCACAGCCCATTCACCTTATTACTCTGCATGTACATTTTATACATCACCCTCATTGTCCTACCTGCAGGTAGCGTTGTTGCTGATGCTGTTGGTGCTGGAGTTGCATAGGTGGCAGAGAAGATGGCTGAGAAGGAGGTGTAGTGGTGAACCCTTGGTTTAACACTGCTTGTCCCATCAGTATGATTGGAGAGCTGCTGCTGGAAGTCTGCACTTCCAAACTTTGAAACATTTGTTGGGTTTGAGAATACCTACCAATCAAGAACAAACTGTTGGAAGCAAAGGTGTTCTCTTAGGATAGGGATGGCAGTCCCTAGTCTTAATAATTCATTGAATCACAGAATGGTTTGGGTTGGAAGGAAACCTATAGATCATCTAGTGCGAAGCTCCCACGCCATGGACAGGGACACTTTCCACCGGACCAGGTTGCTCAAAGCCCCATCCAACCTAGCCTTGAACACTTCCAGGGACAGGGTATCCACAGCCTCTCTGGGCAACCTTTTCCAGTGCCTCTCATGCTCACAGTAGGAATTTCTTCATAATATATGATCTAAATCAACTCTCAGTTTAAACCCATTACCTCTTGACCTATCACTACGTACACTCGTAAAAAGTTCCTCCCCAGCTCTCTTGTAGCCCATTTTAGGTACTGGAAGGCTGCTGTCAGGTCTACCCTGACCTTCTCTTCTCCAGGTTGAAAAACCCCAAATAATTCCCAATAAAGGATTCTCATGCATGGGACCTGCTAATATGAATGACAGCGCCATTGGCAGCACTGTTTTTCCTTACTGTGTGCATGAGCTGGGCTTGGAGGGAAGAATGTATCTCACCTCAAAATCCAGATCACATTTTTAGGTTCATTAAAGATTCTGGTTTATGTATGTCTTCTCTTCAGCCACAGCATTCACATTCCAAGCTCATTAAACCAAATGGCCTTTGATTCTGTTTTAATATGCTGAGCTCTGAACTGCAGCAAGAGAGAAGTAAATGCACCTCCTGTCCTGCTGCCTGTGCTCCCCTGTGACTGCCTGTGGGGTGGTGATCTCCTGCAGAAACATGGCTGGAGTTGATTACCTCTTAAGCTGCTCATACACATATTGCCAAGAACGGTCAGCAGTTCCCATCACCATGAGCCCCATTGTAGGAACAGAAGAAGCCTCCAGAAACCCTCTGGAGTGAGGGATGGGACAGAAACAAAATAGTCGTCTCCTCTTGCCATTCTGTTTTTGCATAGCAAAGCTTTAATATGTGTTTTTTAGTGGAAGGCTGTGGGCAAAACCACAATGGAATTATTGTCAACCCAGCCTAATTCTGCTTATCCTGTAATGGGTGGTGAGATCATAGTGTGGCTTGTGTTCACTCAACAGCTGTTCAACATTAGGGGTTAGTCAGAAATGCTACAGTCTGGGTACTTGTACTGGGATGTGAGCTCCTATAGAAGAGTCCCATGAGTCAGGAAGTCTATGTGAACTGGGAGATCCATCTTTGCAAATAAGGCCTCTTTTATTCAGAGGCATAAAAGCAGATTTACAATATTTAAATTTGACAAATATAACTCAAGACAATCTTAAACAGCAATAATCAATGTTTTAAAAAAAGAAGTACTGAATACCTACATTCCTGAGGTAACATACAGAATTACTTTTAAAGTAATGAGGTACAAAGAGCTGCCTATTATTCTCGCAATTCCCAATTAAGTACAGTACAGTGACAAAATGCAGCTAAAAAAAAAAAGTCAGAGTCTGACGGGTGTTCTGCTTCCTTCCTCTAAGTTTTGAGGAGACAAACAACTGAGGTGGTTTGTTCAGCACCTTTTCTGAGGGCAGGGGCCTGTTGGTTCTTCAGTTCTGCTGCTGTAGATCAGGCACAGCTCCACTGGCATAACACCAGTGGCTCAGTGCCTAGAGCAGGGGTTTTCATGGCACCAGTCATTTCAACCAGGTCAGTGCTGACTTTCTCTCTCACATTTATTGTGATGGGTCAGAAGTTCCAGTGCTGAAGCAAGCAGCATGTGAGGGGCAAAAATTTTCCCCAGCCATGGCTTGTTAAAATGCCACTGGCACATGGTATTTCTCTCTGTCATCCTTCCTGATGTAACCAGGCAGGGTAAGGCTGAGCCTGAGACTGGAAGGCAGGCTTGGCACAGTAACACATTCATGATATTTATAACTACTTTGTCATCTTACAAAAGAAGGCCATTTCCCCTCAAAAGCAACTTTGATGTTTTATCTTTGACAAGTCACATACTTAGCCTGGGATCCTGCCATGCTGAGGTCTGAAGGGTGTCTTGCATTACAGGACCCAGGCATCATGGGCTGAATAGGCTGGCTGAGTAACAGTCTGATGCATGGGAAAAAAGAAAGAATGACATTGCTAGAACAGAAGTACCACACATTTTGCAAACAGAAACAGGACATTTTCACAGGCATGGCACTAGGCTGAGTGTTAGGAGGTCTGACCTCAGCTTCTAGCTGTGGCAGGCACATCCTGGGCCCTTGGAGGAGAGGGCTGAGGCTTGCCCTCTGGGGTGATGTGGGTGCTTGGCACACGACTGAGAAATCATGTTTTTTTATTATTATCTGCCAAGTATCTGGCTGCTTGAGTAATATTTTACAACTTCGGTTAAATTCACCTTGTGGTCTTTAAAGCCAGTAGCAAGATTTCCATTTTTCATAATGCTAAGGGATCAGACACCTATGCTCAGGGGGTTTTAATTCACCACTGCATTACTCCAGCTACAAGATCTGATGTGCGATTTTACTGCTATTTTCACTCAGCAAAACTAAAACATCAACTATTTCTAAATTTATTATCTGATTAGTACAGTAATACAACCCACATTTATAATTTCCCCACGAGCGTGGGGTTTCAGGGCAGCGACATTACTTTTGCTCCCGCTGGTGGGGATGGCTTTGTCTTTGCGCCTTCAGGGTATCGGAGCGCCGCTGTTTTGGTTCAGTGCCTAGCTGGGTACCAGGGGGACCCTCCCCCGCCCGCGCAGGGGGTCCCGAGGCGGCGGGGGCAGGTCGGACACACACACGGCCGGGCCGTACCTGAGCTGCTGGTCGTGGTTGCAGCCGGGGGCGGGCGCGCCGGGGGTGCCGCCAGGGGGCGCGGCGGGGCCGCCGCCGGCGGGGGCGGGGGCGAAAGGGGCGCCCCGCGACACAACCCGGCACTGAA